>NC_079501.1:20329466-20646439 GCF_030052815.1 Hevea brasiliensis | reverse complement strand
TATTGTCTGCCATTTGTTGAGACAAAGAAAACTAACCGAAAAGCTAATCCAAAGTGCTTACAGCAGCAAAATAATACAAAATCATAAAGCAAGCAAATACCGAAATAGGATCTGAGAGCCAAACCTCAGAAGTCTTTTAATGGTATACTGGATCAGGCAACAACACACAATGGTGGAATGAGGGGGTTGAGGAGACGCCGGCGATGTTGATCGGAGTCGAAAAGGCCGGTCGGCGGCCAAAGTCTCTCCTGAACTGAGTGGTGAGAACAAATAGTAACCCTAGATAGATGACCTGCTCTGATACCATATAGAAAGAGATGATTCTCCTTGATTTCAATTAATCTGTACATGGGTATATATATACAATTGATTCCTATAATTGTGTTCTACTAATTAGGAAGAAATCCTAAATAAGAAATCCTAAATAGGAATACAGAATACAGAATATACAAAGAAATAATATAGTGATTGACTTTCCATAACATTATGGACCCAGAACACTTCTTATTACTGGAGAGTCTATACTGGGACTATCACAAATAAAGGGGTTATGAGCCCATTAAGAAGACAACTAGCCTAGCATCTTTGTGATATAAATAGTTTCACTCATGTATCGAATACTCAAGTCATATCTGTCATATTGGGACCACCATCCACTCCACCAGATGGACCCATCAATTGGACAGATCCAACTTTCCAAGATTCCCAAGACCTGATGGAACTTGACCAAGATGCTCTACGCGCTATTGCCAGCGCAGCCCCACCTTATCCAGAAGAACATGAGCCCTAGTATCAAGGTTTTTACGGTGACTTAGACTCTGATGACTCAGAATATCACCACTACAACCTGTCTTTTCCATTATCAAAGTCCCCATGATAGCTGGTCCCCATGATAGCTAGATCCGTGACTTAAAGTAGTGTCGACAGTCACATGTGTGTTTCACTTTATATAAAGCTTGTCTATTTGCTTTACTTTATCAAAAGCCTATCTGTAGGCCTTGCTTGTAATAATTATCTTTTAGAAGCTCTTCCTTCTATATAAGGAGAGCTCCATCCGTGTGTAAGGCATTCAAAAATTTCAATAACATCTCTGGTTTCTCTTATCCATGACTTTCTAAATTTTCTCTCATCTCTGTCTGATGTTCAAGAATGCATAGTATTCATCTGTAAGCAAATGTACGTATGCTCTACACTTGCCCTGTTAAGGGATCCAGTGCATCAGAAATACATATTGTTATTGGTCCTAAGAAGCTACGGTCCTCTTTAATATATACTGTATGCATACAAAAGGACTCCCAGCCTAAGAGTACCTATAGAGAGGGAAGCGGCATTGAGTATGAGTACTGTATGCAGTATGTGTTAAAGAGGTTCCTGGCCCCTCCTAGATAACGACCACCAGTCTGACCAGAAGAAACAAAGAGGCTTCTTTTTGTATTAATGAGTGATCAATTTCTTGTAAATGCAGAAATAGCACACAAATAGAGACACATAAAAACGTAGCCACAAATAGAAAACAATAAAAGAAATTCAGCACATACCAATACCCAAAATTAGCGAGTAAATAATGAACCCCAGTAGAGAAAAGTCCATTTTATAGACAATCTCCATGATAATAATGCATCCTCCAGCTATCATTAAGTGCCTTGGAGAAGAGAAAACCATGTGCAATCTAGAAACAAGCAAAATTGGTTTCATAATTAATTAACCCTGAAATTTCCTATAATCATGATAACATCCTAAACATTGTTGAATTTGTAATAGATATAGTTTGAAGGGAAGCGACAGATGAAAATTTGAATCATAGAAATAAGCAACACGAAAATTAAATGATTCAGATAACCATGCAAAGACTATTGAGAGGCACCAGCTAGTGTGATCAAAAGAAAGCATAGAGCAATATGCACAAGAAGGGAAACATGAATGTTTATTTCCACACACAACAATTAGTTCATCATAAAGTACACAAGCATGAGTAAACCAAAACCCAAGAGCAGCATAAAGATGACTATCAAGAAAAGGTACCTCTCTTCTGCAATGCTGTCAACATAGAATATCAAGATAACTCCAAAAAGAATAGTGCCCAGAAATGCCCAAGCTGAAAACGGCAACGCTATCTTGTTATCAGAAGTTGATCCCTGAAATATTGTAATAGAAAAAAAAAAGCAACAAGGTATTTACAATCAAGGCAGAGCCCACAGTGATTAAACAAGAAAATGATTTCTCAACAAGTCAAAATAGACATACGATGATGAAGTCCCACATGGCCACAGGAAACAGAAAACATGTTGCTGCAGTAATGGTTATGGCATGAAGCCTCCTTTTAAGTTGATTCTGAAAACAAAGAATGGCTATAATAAATAAAGGACCACCATCAATCTGATAACTTCCACCCCCCACCCACCCACTCACACACACACACAAACACAAAAGCAGCTAAAAATTACAAAAGTAAACAATAGTTAGTTCAAATTCTTTGGAAAATGGATAGTAAACAATAATATAGGTGGACAAACATCAATAGCTTGAGTGAAACACGCCATGCAATCGCCCTTCTTAAAGCTGAGAATATTCCAGCAAGGATTGGAACTATCATTTCTGTCATGCTCAAAACTTCTTCTGTGCAATCCTCGGTCTAAACAGCATTTTTGAATGGTATTTTCACATTAAGTTAACAAGAGGAGCTTTTTAGAATTCACAAGAATAAGAATGAGCAAAAAGAAATAAAGTAATAAAAATTTAAGTGAGATACATGTTCATTTTACAAAAGGTTATAAAAAGGTGAATACGTTGTCATTGCCCACCCTTGAGATAAGAAGTAGAAAGATGCCAACATTGCAATGAGCCCGCCTACCCAGTAGAAGATGAAACATGCATTGAACAAGTGAGAAAACAATTAATATCTTCTAAATCAAAGCCACTGATAGCAATAGACTGGTGCATTAAACCTGATATATCAGATCATAAAGACACCACCAAGACACATACCTAAGTATACTTAGTACCTGATGATAAAAAATTTGACATTGCTATGAGTTTACAATGTTTTATTCCCTATCAGCAATACATGACCATAGAAGAACCATTCTAGGATCTATGTTAAGCATCAAATGGCAGTTCACAGAGCAAAGAATTTTAAATGTTAGTATAAGAATTTTGAAAGGCATCTATAAGCCAGGAATGTCACATCACTCATGTGGAAAACATGTCAGACATAAAATTCTAAATCTTATTTGCTTTAAGAATATCTTTTTTTTTTTAATACCTTTTACCAGAGATGGCTTCTCTGACCATATAATGTGGCAGATAACACTCCAAGGACAGCACCAGAATACTCCGCCAATATAGCTCTAGAGTCAGAATAAAGAATTAAATAAACAGCTATCTAACTACCAATAAAATGCAGACTGGAAAAAACTTAGAACACATAATCAACCAAGTTAAAGACGACAATAGAATGCCACAACTGACACAAGCAGTTCTATGGACATGCTCCGAGAATCCCACAAAAAATTGATACCAATAAGTCGCCAAGACACCATGCAGTAGAGAAAGAATAAGATAAACAACATAAGCTCATAAATTTTGGTTCAAACAGTAATAGCCTTGAAAATTGCATCAGTGTAGAAAGGATATATCCAGTTTGAGAAAGCAGTAAAACGTTCATGGGTCTGTTTACATAAACGAAGTTTTAAAAATAATATCAATTGCTTTCACTCCTGGCTAGAGGAGAACAAGGGAACCATAGGTCCCAATACAAGACAATGGAACAACACATGACATGACAAAAATAGTGGATGTCTACTTATTTTATAAGATTTTGACAATGAATTACAGTGTTTTTGTACCACGGATAACAAGACAAAAATCACATAAAGAATCTATCATCTTAAAGACTGAACATGACATAACAGCACCAGAGACCAAAAGTGTAAGACATCGAAATTCCCTTGCCACATGGCAAAGCACTAAAAGATGATCCACCAATTTATCATCTCGTGCACACATCATACACCATTTCCAGCAAGATTTATGTTCAAAATCCTCTTGAATGAAGTGAAGCAATCCATCAAGAAGTAGGGAAAGGGCTTGGGGTGTTGTGGGGGGTGTGCAGAAAGCTATGTTAGTTGTGGTTCTAGTATGTCAAATTACCCTGAATAAATTGGCAGAATAAGAATTTTAAAAGACAAGACTAGTCTGAGCGAATCTACATTAGTCTTAGAGATTAATGTTACCATAGTTTGATAGTTAAAACTTGCTTTTTTAACTATACACATGTTTTTCACTTATAATATCCGATGTATATCATTCCTACAGGCTGCTTACTTCTAAAATTGCAATACATGAATCTGCTGGCTCCCACTATGCACCTCCCAATAAATTAAGAATAAGAAGGGGGTATTTCCAATTGAACAAGCACTTGAGAAACTCATGAATACTAACAATGAACTAGAAGTAGTATAAACCTACCTAACTGGTCCACATGATTTGAGGCCCTTTCCCCACAAGATGAAGTATAAAGCTGTTATAGCACCATTTATGATAGATGGCGGTACCTGAACAACAAAAAACACCAACTAAGAAGTATAAATTTGCAGAATGCTAATTAATATATTCCACTTTCCTTCCACTTGTATGTTAAGATACAAAAGAAAGTATTCCTAATTAACCAGTTGATTAGAAAGTGGTCTCCCTTTCCAAGGCTTTTGCAAAGCTAAAAACAGGATGGATGATGGAACCAAACAAATGAAGATAAAAAGTACCACTAAAGCTGCAGGCTGGGACAAATTGCCATACATGGAATAAACTGACCATATTCTCAAGAAGATTCCAATAATATGGATTATCAGCAAAGGAGTGTGTCTGTAAACAAGAAAATACATAATTGTTATGAATCAATTTCGCTTTACTAAGAGCAACTAAAGTGGAAAACTTGCATAGCACAAACTAATGAAAAGCACAAAAATGAACAATGCTATTCCAAGTTTCAACACATTTTCCCAAACAACCAAAAGTTGCAAATAATGAATGAGCAATTAGACCAGAAAGCAAAAATTTCAGCATAAATCAAAATTCAGAGTTGACATTAAAATGACACAGTAGAGAAATCAAACTAGAAACCATGTCAATAATATGGGAAAATTATTTTGTGTGTAATTGAACCTCGGGCAATTTATTAATGAACTCTATTTTTAAAGTGAACTCTAAACATTAAATCCCTACCTCAGGCCAATACAAACTGATTTTCAAATTGCTTTTTTTTTTTCTTCTATTATTAATTCATATGCCACGCTAAAACAAACAATTAAAAGCACAAGAACAGAAGACTTTATCTGGTTTTCCTTCGCCTCAATTTCCTCAATAATCAAACAAATAGTAACAAGATTAGAAACTAATTCGAAAATACAAAAAAGAATCGGTTCCAAAATAAGAACCATTCCATTTCACCATTTGTCTCATTCATGCTCTCTCGGTCGCTGAGAAAGTGTTGCAAAAGAAAACAATTTACAAACACCAAATTTACCATACCATACATTACTTTAACTACACCAAGAAGCAACCTAAAGACCGGATGCGAAACATTTTGAAGTAGCAACGAATAGAATTCCTAGGCAAAGTCTCCAGCATTTCCAAGGAAACCAAAAAGAAAATTTAGGGTTAGGGTTGAGAGTAATGAGTTACCCGAAATGAGAAGAACCTCGACCTTCACTGGTTTGCTTTGGCGATATCATTTTGTTTGTCCGTTCTACATAGGGAAATTTAATCGAAGAGCGTTGATCTCTGCGGCAGAGTAACTCTGTAAAGAAATGCAGAAATTTAAGGGAATAGAGCTGAATTAAAATTGCGATCGAAGATTATTGATGTTACATGCTAAGCGGCACTGTCAATAAACAATCCGAAGTTTTGCCTTTCAAGGAACGAGAGGAAAAACTCTCTCATCCCGTCGGTGCCGCCGATCGAAGTTGAATGGTGTTGGGCTCTTTGCTACGATCCGTGGGCCGGAGTACGATGTTAGGCTTTTGTTGTAAAGTTGGGCTTTTTAATTTTTCTTATTATAGGCCCGTTCAATATTTTTATTAGAATTACTGTTTAAAAATTTATTTTTTAAATATAGAGGACATTAAAAAATAATATAAAATTAAATTTATAAGTTTTAATTATAAAAATATTAAAATAATAAAATATTTTTTTTAAACTGTTTTTTTAACCGTATCTGAAATTATATTTTTATTCAAAAAAATAATTTTATATCTTTAATTTCAATGACAAACAGACACTATATTAATGTCTTAATTTAAAATTTAATAATTTAATTTAATCTTTTATCCTAAAGTTTCTGCTAATATATAGCTATAGGTCTTTAAAAATTATTTTAAAATTATAGACATCGATGTCTTTTTTAACCTAGTTTTGAGGTTGGATTTGGATAAATTTCTAGCATATAAGAATGTGCCAAGCCATAAACAAGCAATTAAGTCATAATTTAAAGCCTGTTTGATATTACTGTTAAAATTACTATTTAGAAAATTATTTTTTTAAATATACTAATTAGAGAGTATTAAAAATAATTTAAAATTAAATTTAAAAAGTTTTAATTATAAGAATAATAAAATAATAAAATAATTTTTTGTAAATTATATTTTTCAATAACATATAAAATAGTATTTTTATTCAAAAAATAGTTTAGACCCTATAAATTAAATGTCAAGCAGACACTTAATTGCTAGTATGATTTGTATAAATAAAGGAGATTTAATTTACATAATTAATTAGAAGCATTGATTAGCATAATCATAGTGATATATATATATATATATATATATATATATATATATATATATATATATATATATATATATATATATATATTGAGGGTGACAACTTTGTTGTCTCGTTGTATCTTGTTTTACCTAATAGCTAGCTTCAATGGAAAATTTTTGTTAATTACTATTTATTATCAACTTAAATTATAAATATGTGAAATTTATATATTTAATAAATAGATATTAAAAAATAAAATTTAGATAAGAAAATTTCAACCCCAATAAACCCAATAAAGGAGATAAAACTGAATCCATTTGTAAATGGGGCAGATGAGTAAAACCCAACCCCAATTGTTTAAAAAAATGATGAGCCAGCAAGTTGGGTTTGCATAGGAAGAGAGAGAGTGGGCGAAAACAGCCAATTGATGCACATTTTGAAGAGTATGAAAATGAGATAGGCATTTCACTTGGAAGACATAATATTAGGGTGCATGGCTACGCGATACATTTCCACGATGCAGGAGAAACTAAGATCCGTCAGACAAGCAGACAGACGTGAGGGACATGTGGATGGATCCATATGTACAGATGTGTATGCGCACACAGATATGCACACATCTCTTGGCAGTCACTTCATCATATATGTATGTGCGGCTCTTCGGTTGTTAGAACACATAAGATACATGTCTATCCCTATACTTTTAGTTTTGCTTCTCAATTATTGTTTAGCTTCTTAACATATTTAAAAAAAAAAAAAAAATTTGCATTCTTTTTGACATCATTCATGGCTAAGGCCTTTATTCACCGCTCACCTCTACTTTTATTTATTTTTTATTTAAAGGAAAATAAATAAATAAATAAATAAATAAATAATAACTGATGTATCACCAGGGGCGGACCCATGTATACCCATGAATAGCATGACGGGCTCTGGCCCCCATTTTTTTTTTTTTTTAAATTATATATATTTCTTCCCCTGCTGCCCATGCATGATAAATGGGATGAGGATTACATCTAAAACTCATTCAACTTTTTAAAAATAATCAACTAAATAATATATTTAAAAATAAAATAAAATAATATAATTAAACTCAATTTTCAAATCAATGATTTTTTTTTCTATTTATTTAACATTATTTTATTATTTTTACTTTAAAATTTTTTAATGAATAAATATTATTTACTGTGTTAAAATTACTATAATTTTGATTATAAAGTGCTAAAAATTAAAATATAAATTATTTTTCTAATATAGAATTTCTTTTTTTTATTATTGTGGTAGAAAAATTTTTAATATTGGGATTTTTTAGAACAATTTTAAATGTTAGAGTATATATATATTACAGTTAATTTTATAAATATTTTTGGAGGAGACTCTAAATTTTTTATACCCTCTTTTATTATTTTATGTCTTTACATAATTTTTTTTATTTAACATTTTACATTTTATGTTGGGTGTATGAATGAGTATGCTGAGTTGGGTGTAGTACAGACTTTTTTTCTTAAATTTTCTTAATTATTTAAAATTAATAAAACATATAATTTATTAAAAATAATGAATGCCAATTATTGTTTGATAAAAACATAAAATTTTATCTCAATGATATTAGAGTCATCTCAAAAATTGGTGAGATATAGAGTTTGAGTACCAATCAGAACTAATTGTATCAAAAATATAATTTAAAATTTTTTATACTAGGTATATGAATCTTTAAAATTTTGGTCCCAATCAATATTTACTCATGCATTCGTCCTTGTGTATTACATAATTAATAAGTAAGTAAAAAATATACAAATTTTAGATACTCATTGGTTGATTGGTTCTTTGAGATTCATTCTTTGTGGAGTTTGTGTGAATATAGGATATAAGAAATAGTATATATTCACAAAATTGTCATAATTTTGTGTTGGGGTGTATCCCTTCTTTATCCCACCTTTAAACATAATAATAATAATAATAATAATAATAATAATAATAATAATAATAATAATAATAATAATAATAATACTGGTGAGTTAATGTGAAGCACTCTTGCTCATGGGCGGAGCCACATCCACCAGACTCAATTTTTTTATTTATTTAAATATTACATATGTATTGAATACGTAACTCATCAATCCACTTACTATATATCAAAAATTTATATGCATTATCTTTTTTTTTCAATGAATAGTTTATTATTATACATGATAACTTTCTTTAAATCGAGTGAAATAAAATTTTTTGACTCATTAACTCAATTTTCTGACTTCACTCTTATTTTTATTATTTAGGTTATACTTAAAGTGTATCAGTAAAAGGTGATCATTTGAGATGTCACATCGTTTGTGTAGCGTGTGTTAACATGGGATGATGAAATTATTAGACCATGCACTGATTTGCTAATTAATCCACTCTATAATTATTCCTAACATTGTTCGGAGTTGTTTAAATTATGACAAACGTATGTAATAGGTGTGAGAAAAACAATAGGAAGACAAGCAAACAATGACACGACCTAAAGTGATATACAACAATTAATAGCTCACAAAAGATATTGAATATGGTCAGAAAAAGATCCATATAGCATATTACAATTAGTTTGGAGTTGATATTGAGCTGAGTTGTGTACACTGACAAATTGGAGCATCACCATTATCAACAATCAAATCAATGCTATGGATAATGTTTTTCTATTTAGTCTAATAAGTTGCAAAGAAATTATAAAAGATTTTTACTTTTTATTTTGTTTATTATAAAATAGGAGCCAAGTATACTATTTATTTCATACCTTTGAACAAAGAATATTGTGGCCATTGCATAGTTTCTTTTTGATTGCCTTATAGAATGTAAATAAGAGCCATTTCAAACAAATTCTTGCAATATATAAAAGCTAGGTTACTTTCTCAAATTATTCCTATAGAAAGCACACAAAATGAACCCTTTTTTTTCATATACATTTACTCCTGACCTTTACTTAAAGTTTGATTACATGAAGCTAATATATATATATATATAGATCACATCATTAAGTTTCACATGGTGGGAATGGTCTTAGGAAAGGCAATTGTATTGCGAAGAAAAAGCCAAGTGAAAACTTGTCAAAAAAGGAGTCAATAAGAATGGAGGGTAGTAATGTACATATTAGAAGCTTTTAAAGATTCTTGTTAAGGTATTTATTAATTTAAGAATTCTTTGAACCCATATTGCTTCATCCTTTTGTGAGCATAATATGGCCCATTCAAGCTGTATTCTAACTTGTATCTTTGGATGCAATGCATCTGTAATTTTTCATTTTCCTCCCCTTTAATCCCTTTTGGTGAGCCCCTCCTATCCCTCCCCATAATTATTCTACTGCATTTATTCATTGCAATCATTCAGCAATATGAATTGGCAACATCCATGAGATTCTGTTCATAGATATATGTTCGTAGGGCCTGTTTTTGGATAATCCTTAATTAGATGTTGGATGTCACAATTCCTCTTCATGATTCTATTTGAAAGTCTGCTTGTCCCTCCAAAAAAGCTTTTCATCTGATAGAAACTAATCATTACTGCATAAATTTTTTTTAAAAAAAGTACTTTTAAATCAAGTGATTATCCAAGGGACCAATATGATTTGCTTTTATCAATGGTCTTGATCCTGCCACCATATATATATATATATATATATATATATATATATATATATATATATATATATACAGTTTCAATGGTGTTGAGCCTTTGTAATGAAGCAAATTGATTAAATGGTGTTGCCTCCTGCAATTGCTAGACTTCACAGTAACTGATAACATCAATATGTGCCCCTGAACATTGCTTCCAGTGGCTTAATCATAAATATTCGAGGGCGTGATGGAAACCTATCACCTAAAAGAATAGAAGACACAGGAAAGCTAATAAAAAGAAGAGCCACCACATGTAAAGTCTATTCCTTTTGGACTGTTCTTGTATCTAGCATGGTTGGTCCAGCTGTTCACCAGACATTTTTGTTCACAATTGTATCTTTTGATCAATAGCAAACAGTCGCATCAAAGTTTACTAAAGGAGAGTATGCATGATTAATGGGTTTGTTTACTAGTAAACTGTTGATGGTTGTTCACCCTTATCAACTAAATTAACCTAATAGATGAAACAGTTCTATGAAGTGGTTGGGAGTCCAAATGCCAACAACTGCCTCGATTATTTATCTAAATAGTGATAATGCATATCAAAATAAGCTAAACATATGATTAAATTATAGCTAGATGATGATATAGGGTTATTAATTAGATTCTGTTAACAGTTGCAAACTATCTGCAGAGTTCTCTCTTGCTTGTACGCCAAAAAACCAGGAATCACATGTGCAAGTGTCTGGTTAAATAGAGCAAGATAGGGTCACCAAGTCATTAAAATGACAAATAATTTGAGCCATTAAAAAAATGACACATAATTAATGGAGAAATTAAAGAGTAAAAGAAGTCAAGATCTATCCAAGAACAGCTGTGCTTCAGTGCTCTTACCGACAGCTCAACACCAATACATATATAGGAACAATATAAGCCACAAATTACTTCAGTCAAATTGGAAAAGAAAAGAAAATAAAAGAAAATGAAGCCCTTAAAATTTGACAAACAAACAGAAATATAATTATTCTTTTATTTTTTTGTACTTAGTTTCTGGACCTTTTGTGAATTGTAATTAATGGAAATATCGATAGCATGTCTGCTACATATATAGAGACATAGTTGATTTGTAGGAAAAAGGGATAGGTAGCATATTCATGTGCTTTTGTAGCTAGCAACAAAACAGTAATGGCCAAAAATGCAGTCAAATGGACCATGCAGATTGGAAGCAACTCAGCTCTCCATATCCTTCTCTCCACCATTTCTGCCTCTCCTGTGCTCCAGGTGAATTTGTTCCCTGCATCATTAATGTTTCATTTTTCTCACTTAGCAAAACATAAATACAATTAAATTCATTTTTCATGCAAGTTAGAGCTTATGAGTTAATTATGAGATACAATGGATTCATACATGAAATGTCACTTATATCACTTATTCGACGTGTCATTGTGTTTTTAGTGGGAGAAGTACTTTTCTTGGTCACTTTTTCTTTTCATATATATTATGTACTAATATAATAATTTTATTTAACAAAAAAATCTATTGACCTTATCTTGTAATAGGTTAGGCAAACAAAATAAGGCAGCCTAGTAAGGACTCAAGATTTTAGGAGGCTTTTCTCTTCCTTCTTTTTCTATTTTTAACTTTTTTTAAGTTGAGAAATAGCTTAAATTAGAAAAGCACCTGAGCCTTTTTGGAAGATTCTGTTTGCAAGTTGAGGTCATATGAACAACTTGCTGCTGCAAGCTCCATGGAAAGGAACTGAATATTGGGAAGGAAAAAAGATTGATAATAATAAAGAAATGTTAATCCAAATCTGTTTAAGTGTGTGTATCAACTTCTAAGATAAAATCATAAAAATGAGTTGCAGCAGATTTTGTAGATATTAAGCTTACCTCAACCTGATTCTGCAGGGAGTGGACATAATTGATTATCTCCTCTAGCATAACTGCCATTCCCATTGACTGTGAATTCATATACCCAAGTCAGGATTCATATTTAAAAGCAGAAAATATTATATTCATAACATGCATATGTAAGCACACATGTTCATATTCAGAAGAAAGTTCTACCTTGTGGCATCCAGGAACGAGGTCTTGCAAACATCTCAACTTGTTATTAATTTTCTCTCTTCTTACCTGATGAAAAAATAATAAATAACATTGCAGTCAAATTATTCACTTCGTACTATAATCATAATTTAGAGATTGATGGCTATTACCCAAACCATTAGATAATAATACTCCAGTTTTATGATTATATGCAAATTTACCCTTTCTGCTATACTATGACTATCAGTAGCTTGGCCTCTTTTTGCTCTAACATGAATAACTTCTTCTGCTTCATCCACTTCTTTCTCTTTGTTCTTCCCTTTTTTACCTCTGCCTAACTTCTGAAAACATCAAGACCAAATACTAATCAGCTTGATGTTAAATAGAGATTGAAAGTTTTGAAATTGAAATATCAAGAAAAGGGAAAAAAAAAAAAAAAGGACAAGAAACAGACAGACACACACATTCTTTTTCTTTGTATTGGAAGTAGAGGCAGTGGCAGAAATGTTCTTGGAACTGCTGGTCGATTGTGCCTCTGCTTTTCTCTTCTTGCAGCTGTCACGGAAAACATTTTGACTCGAGGTGGAAGTGACAGTATGAACAATTGGTGCAGAATTCAAGATGTCAGGGTGATGGAAAGCACTTGAAATACTATTGTGACCATAGCTTGCTGGAAATTCAGGAGGTTGTTGGAGGTGGGCCAAGAAAGAGTCTACTGAGAAGTTACTGACACTGAAATTCTCTAAGGTGCTTGGATTTAGCTCTGGAAGCTGCTTCAACATTTGTATGTTCATATCCATCTCTATGACAGGCTGAGAAAATCTTAGCCTCTGCAAATATTCTGTAAACTCAGCCATGAAGAGAAAATTTTCAGGTAGAGTGCTTCTTAGAGACCCTTAATAGAAGAGGAATTG
This sequence comes from Hevea brasiliensis, assembly GCF_030052815.1. Classification (NCBI taxonomy): domain Eukaryota; kingdom Viridiplantae; phylum Streptophyta; class Magnoliopsida; order Malpighiales; family Euphorbiaceae; genus Hevea; species Hevea brasiliensis. The sequence goes on along the minus strand of NC_079501.1, from coordinate 20,633,128 downwards.
AGACCAGAATTTATAAAGTACCAACAAATATGTATTATTAGAAGAGTTTAGTATTATTAATTAACAAATAATACGTTGGATATTAGCTATATCAAAATATGGGTATCAGTGTCATTGTGTTTTGCTTTACAGTTAAGTAAGTAAAAAAATTGATAGCATGAAAGCTCCAAGTGGAAATTTCATTTTCCGAGGCTGCATTTCTTTGGTAGGTCCATGCATGTAAAGCATATATAGAGTAAGTCTTAAATAGGAATACATGGTAAAGTATGCGAGTTTACTTTTGCGGCCACACGCCCCTTCTCCCCAATAAAAAAAAATGGATGGCAAAGTGGATGATATGAGAAAAAATTTTCAGTCAATGGTTCTTCTGTTCTTTTTCTGGCTGCTTATAAAATCAATGGTAAAGGAAAGTTCTCCAGATAATGCGCATTAACCCTGAAGTAAATGGAGCCTATAGCCAGTAGCTCTTCTTTCCGTATTGTGGAAGTAGTAACAGCATCACTGCAGTGCATAACCAAATCAATAATTCTGCTTTCCAAGTCTCATCTAAATAATGCCATACTAGTAAAACAAATTCAAAAGAATCTTATGTCCAAACTATTCAGCAGAATCCGAAGTCCGAAACAGAAGTTGCCCTTTCTATTTCCTCTCAATTTAAGTGCGGCATTTATTCTGTTGGCATTTTTCTTGTTTGGACTTTGAGTTCTCTGTTAATCTTGGCAAGCACTCTCATTTAGTTTTTTTTTTTTTTTTCCCACATTTTCATTGTTTTCCCATACAGAAGGTCGAAAAATACCAGGAAGGCCTTCCCTGCTTAAGCATAAGTTATGTATTTATAATTTTGACAAATACATAAAATCTGCACAGGATTTTCAAGAGTGAGTGGGACAATTGCCTTGCCGCCCTCATACTACATCCACCGCTGCCAGCCAGACTTCTTTATTTGTAAAATACTATTTGAGCATAGGGTGGGAGTTTACCAGACCCCACAGAACCGGCGGCGGGAGCATTGGTATATCTGAACCTATAAAGATTAGAGATTTCTAACTGAGAATCCAAAATCCTTGGGTGTAGTAGGTGACTACGGTAAATAATGTTATTATAATTATAAAAAGTGAATAAATAAATATGAAAAATAAATAAATTATTAAAAACATTATTACAAAAAATAATTTAACCAAACATAAAGTCAACAGTAATATACAAAAGGTACAAGTATATGGAATACATAATAATTCTATAATAAAAAGCAGCTCACTGTAATATTATCCGCTATTATGGGGAAAGGTAGATTTAAATTCAAATTTAATTAATATTTTTAATTTAAAAATATTTTAAATTTAATTAAAATTTATTATAAATTATCGAAATTTATTCTAAATTTATTTATTATTACTAAATTAATAATCAAATCATTTAACTTAATATATTTTAACTAATAATTTATACGAAGATGACTATAGCATCATTAACTTAAAGTTTATTAATTTTTATAAAAATTAAAATTTTAATATTTTTTAATTTTTAATAATATTAAAATAATAAATTACATTAAAAAAATCATATATATCAAATTTAGCATTTTTATTTTCAGTCCACATCAACCAACTTTAAAATTTAAAATTTTCTTATTTTATTTTATTTAACTCCTACATTATCAGTATTTCATTTTCAATTTTACAAATCTATCACCTAAAAATCTTACGACATGATAAGCTTTATAATTTTTATTGGTAAACTCGGCTCATTAGGGGGATAAGATATGGTAGGCAACCATGCTTAATTTAACCGCCTTTTTAGACCAGTATCAATGCTTCAAACAGAAAACTGCAATAAGACATCTGACAAAATAATAAATAGTAATACACGAGATTACATGATTTAAGATGAAAAAGCAAAAAAATTAATAAGTAAAAACTGTTTTTTTATAGGATATATATAAAGGTGGCGCCCGTGAAAATGGTTGTATCTAAATTTGATTAATATTTTTAAAATTTAAATTTATATTAAAATTTATTTTTAATTATCCGAACTCATCTCAAATCTGATTATTATTATTAAAAAAAATTAATCTATTTAATTTTATATATTTTAATTAGTAATTTACTTTTGATTAATAATTTATATTTTAAAATTTTAATAATTTTATAAATTATTTAAATTTTATTTTATATAAAATACAACTCAACTCAACTCAACTAAACCTTTATCCCAATTTTTTTTAAAAATTTATAAATATTATAATAAAAAAAATATATATATATATATTATATTTAATTAAATATTTATATAAATAAATTTGAGTAACAAAAACTAAACATATAAAACTCGAAATTTATCACAAATATTATTCTTCAAATCCGAACTTATCTCAAATCCTATTATATACTATACAAACTCGTTCTATTAAAGTTCTGTCAGATTAGATACCCTCAAAAATCTGACTCGTTGCCATTCCTGTCACTATCCAAAAATTATACTACTCAACTCAACTCAACTCAACTAAGCTTTTATCCCCAAAATTATGGTCGGTTATATGGATTCGCTTTCTCCACTTTAAATGATTTTGGGTTAAATCCTCAGAAATCGTAATGCTTCTAGGTCATGTTGTACTACTCTCCTCCAAGTCAATTTAGGTCTACTCCTTTTTTTCTTTCTATCCTCTAACCTAATATGCTCTACTTGTCTAACTGGAGCATCCGTATGTCTACGCTTCACATGACCAAACCACCTCAATCTCACTTCTCTCAACTTATCCTCAATTAGTACCACTCTTACCTTTTATCTAATACTCTCATTACAGACTTTATTTAGTCTAGTATGACCACTCATCCACCAAAAATAATACTAAATGAAAATAAATCCGTCATTATATTCAGTCTAATTTCTTTGTTTGTGATTTAAAAAAAATGTAAATAGCATCATAGTCGTGTCTTAAGAAGGATTAGAACCTTTTATTCTCTCATTTTGTTTTTTTTTTTTTTCCTTTATGTCTTCTCTTTTGATGAGTTAAGTCGGTCGTCTCCCGCCCTTTTGGATGGAAGATGGCCCTCCTTTATCCTCCAGCGTACGTCTACCCTTACTCTTCTAAGTGAGGCTGCAAATATTCTTGGGTTTTGTTCACTTGCTGACAGGTTTGGGGATAAATAGTGAGGGACTACTTGGAAACTGTGAGGACTCTAGTTCCTCAAGCTCAGTGGCGGTGAGGCCTTCCCTATGTAGCTGTATATATGTGCATGGATTGGGATGAGTCAGCGATTCTGTTCCACAACTTTGAGTCAGGAGCTGCTTGGGATTGCTAAGTTCCTCCTTTAGTTTGCGTAGGTATCTCTTAAAGATGTTACTAGTGCTATTCTCTTAGGCATCCAGCCTCTTAATGGGCAGAGGTGCAAAAGAACTCTGCCCCTTGCCTATGTGTTCCCTCTGACTTCATATCTACTTCTTACCGTGGTTTTGCCTTTGGCTTTTTGCTGAAGGGTTCAAAGGGTCCTAGGGGTGGCCACGGTTTAGGAACCGCTGGTTACAGTTCCTGAATCGCCGGTTACTGTTCAATGAAATCATGAACTTGAACCAAACCGCCAGGAGACGGTTTGAAAGACGTTCCTAAACCTCCGCTTCCAGTTTGAGCCCTAGTTTAAAAATGTTTGAAGGGCGGTTCTAAAAAAGAACGGTTCAAGACAGTTTAGAGGACGGTTTGGAAACGGTTTAGGGATGGTTTAAGGGTAGCTTAGACAAAAAAATATAGAGAAAAATTTTATTGATTCAAAATTTAAGTTATATTTGTAAAAATATTTTAATTTTTCTTAGAAATCTTTCAATAAAAAAAAAGAAAAATAAAGAAAGAAAATAATTTATCTTGAAGAAAAATTTAATAAATAAAGACTTGAACCTGATTAAAAAATTAGAGATGAAATTAAATTTTTTTAAAGAAATTAGCAAAAAGTGTATGAACTTAATTTTGCCTAAATATCCCTTTAGGATTTAGAGGAATAAAATTTGTTAGTTCTATTACTTGCCTTTTTTAAAAAATTATATAATAATTGATAATTAAAAAGTATAAAAGAGAAAAAAAAAATTAAAATAGAGGGTATTGGAAATTTTATTGAGGATTTAAAGTAATAATAAAGTAACTGAGATAATATTAAAAATTTCAGTAAGTATATAAAATAATAAAGTAGGAAAATTGAGAGAGTATTGGAAATTAAAATGAGTCTAGAAAATAATTATTTAGAGAATTTAAGAAAAATTGAAAAAATATTAAGAATTGAAGAAAATACAGAGAATAATTGTGTAGAGAATTTATGATATATATAAATGAGTTAGGAGTGATGTAACATATTTATTGAATTTTTTTATATTTAAATCGCCGGTTTAATCCTGTTCGAAATCGCCGGTTCAATCTGGTTCGGAATCGCCAGTTCAAGGTTCTTAAAAAATATGAACCTAAACCAAACTGCAGAAAGACAATTTCAGTCCGGTTCGAAGCCATTTTCGATTTTGATCAGTTTTGGTTCGGTTTTGACCTAATCGGTTCTGGTTCGATTCCAGTTCAAAACCGGACCGTGGCCATCCCTAAAGGGTCCTATGGCTTGCTTCTTCCTCTGGGAGCGATGTTGTATTTGAAATCACTTTGGGTTGTTTGGTATGATTTCATCCAGAGAGGGCAACGGATATTCAATCAAATCGAATATTAATAGAATGAGTTTGGGTATTATATAATTGGATTCGGGACGGGTTCGAATTTGAAAAATTATACTCGTGGCGGGTTCAGATCAGGTTCAGATTTTATATGTTGAGTATCCGTTACCCAAAATCGTTTATATAAATACTTAATTAAATATAAAATATATATTTTTAATATTTATAAATTTTTATATATTTTATTTTATATAAAATAGAATTTAAATATTTTATGAAATTATTAAAATTTTAAAATATAAAATATTAATTAAAATAATTTTTTTATAAATATTAATTAAAATATATAAAATAAAATGGGTTCTGATTTTTTTCAGATAATAATAATCAAGTTTGAGAATAGTTCAGGTAATTGATAATAATTTTTAAACGAATTTGAGACAAATTGAGATTTGATAATATTAATCAAGTTCGAGTTCGAGTTCCATAGTTTTGTTTCATGTTGCCTATCACCAGCTACAGGGTGACCTAGCGACGGGTGATTGGATATTGAGTGGCGGCATTGTTCATCACCTCAGGTCCTTCCTCGGGTCAAACCAGAATATAGGGATATTTTTTTAGGCCTCAGGCCTTTTTTTGGTTCGATTCTAATTTTGGGGTAACTTATTAAACCGTTTCTAGTATATTCACCCTTGGCTTACCTCACTTTAGACTAGAGTTGTGAGATCAATATGTTGAGTTAGGTTGAATTTGGGCCCATCCCTATTGGCTGTTGTCGTTGGACTGTGCTATGTTGTATTGGGCTTAAGCCTTTTTTCTCATGCAATGAATTATTATCATTGGGAAAAGAAAAACCTTAAGAAGAAAACATAAATGGCCAAATTTTATAATATTAAATAAAGAATTAATTATAGAAAATTTTCAAAATTGTGTAATATTTATTTTGACCTATATAATTTTAAAATATAATATATATTTTTACCTTATTTTTATTGGTATAATAAAATTAAAATTTCAGATTTTATGACTTTAAAAATAAATTTATTATTAAATTAAAATTTATTAATTAATCGATAAAAAATTATGTTAAATTTAAATTCTTAACCTATAGATTAGAATATTTATATATCTGTTTAACAACAATCACCATAATATGAAAAATAGAGATAAAAGAGTACGATTATTTTCTTTTATATTAAAGAAATAATAAAACAAAGGATGAGTGAGACTGGGTCTGACCTTGACAGCAATGGCTGCTTCTCTTCTCTCACTCTTCCGGCCAAACCTCACATCCCGTAAAATGACTGTAAAGCCCCTTGCTGTTCTCAACAAATCCCGCAAGACGCGGATTCCCTATGAGTTAAAGCGGGGGCAAAACCGTCTTTTCCACCAGCTTCCTTCTGGTTTGAACATGGAGGTGATTGAGCAGAAGGGTATTGGAGGTAATAGCAATACAAACCCAGATAACGGAAGCATTGAAAACCCACCTCTTGTTTTTATTCATGGAAGCTACCATGCAGCTTGGTGCTGGGCTGAGCACTGGTTGCCTTTCTTTTCAAACTGTGGCTATGATTGCTATGCCCTTAGCTTGTTGGGTCAGGTCATTTCTCTATATCTACTCAGGTTTTATTTATTTGTATATTTTGCGAAATAATTGTTCATTTCTCATTTTCATTCAATGTCTATTGGTTACATTTTTGTACTTTAGGCTTGATAGATTGATTTTGGTACTAGCAGTCTTAGTTCAATAATTTGATGGACCTTTTTCTTGTTTTTAATATATGGAACAAGAGATAAAGTTTTAGTAGTCTCCTCTTTCTTGTTGCTTTCCCCTCTCTCTGTTTATTGATTTGGCTGATTGTTGAAAAAAACATGAGATATTGATCGTAGTAATTTAAATCTTCTTCCTTCACTATTTGGGATCCCAAGAAAGTAATTAATTAAATAGAAGTGCATTTAGCTGGGACTATATGGCTTGAGGTAAAGTTTCTGTGAGCATTAAGCTGACCGAAACAAAAATTTAGGATTCAAAGCAGCAAACTATTCTCTTCCCACTTTTTTTTTTTTTATATATTTATTGATCCTATCTAATTATTCATTAATATTTTAGTTTTGACTATCAGCTTCTGTGCAGTAAGGCTTTCTTACTTCTGTAAAATGAAAATATAGACTCTGTGCAGATTCTATTATCATTATTATTTGCCAATAGTTTGACAAGCAAATTTTTTTTCCTTATGTTTTCTAATAAAAAATACATAATCAATATGAGAGTAAAATCATTTATCATAGCCATTTTCTCTCAAATTTCTTCTCCTTCCTAGAAGGTTTACTGGGTTTAATAAAGGCAATCCTTCTAATGAACTCCAAGAAAACAACATTTCCCTCCTTATTTTTTAGAACTATATAAGATCTATTTAGCATTCTTTACTTATATTCCTCTTCCTTAATAGAATATTATTCCTTTATTTGAATTATACAAAAAAAAATTGACATACGTTAATTTCTGGACACTGTCATGTATTCTTTTGTTGTGATTTCATTTTGTTTTCTAGAGAGGCATGTGAATGATATATCCCAACTCGTTAGTTTAACAACTTACTGTGCAAAGAAGCCATAAGCACCTTCTTCTTATCATAACATTTTAATTAGGTTGTCAACTGTTTTGGTGGTGCGAAGATGCATTAGCTTGAATACTGAAATTATTTAAGCTGCCAACATATAACTGATTTGATACTCTTTGTGCACACATCTACAGGGTGAAAGCGATGGACCTGCTGGTTCTTTTGCTGGTTCTCTAGAGGTATTTTAGCTCTCCACTAGAAGAAAAATCATTTTAGTAGTGCATTTTGATTGTTCTTTCCTTCTTCTATTCTATACTTCTAGAAATTCTTTTTCTATTCCATACAAATGAAATTGCTCAAATTTTTCCTATTTCCTTTCCACTTTCAAATTCTGCAGTAGACACATGCAGGTGACATTGCTGACTTCATCCAGAAAAAACTGAAGTTGCCACCAGTATTGCTTGGACATTCATTTGGGGGCCTAATTATTCAATACTTTATTGCAAATATTAGAAACAAACAACTTATAGGTAATCTTCATCATCCAATTTTTAGGTAACTGTCATATACTGGTTGGTGATGATCTCATAACCTTCATGTCAACATTGTAAAATGGTCGTAATAGATGCATTGAAACACTTTTGTCATTAATTTGTGTGGTCAATAACCCACAAAATGTTAATTATGTTTCAATTTTCTTTGGACGAAGCCTCTCCTGAAGGGGTCAGCTATGAGATTCAAACTTGCTTTGTTACAGATATTGAACATATTTTTTGGTCCTCACCAACAAAGCTTGAGCTTTTAGATTGGAGATCCTTAATATTTATCAAAGTAATCTAGGTTTGCTTCATTGCTCTGAAAACATACTGCTTCACCTTCACTGACTTTATTCTTATTCTAATTGGGCTCAATTCTAGAAATGAAGAAGCTGTGCCCCTACCCTGATCTTGCTGGAGCTGTGCTTGTCTGTTGCGTACCTCCTTCGGGTAATAGGTAAATGCATAAAGTATATAAGGGCATACTGTTCCGTTAGTTGCACTGTAACTAGCCTGGACTGAAAATTTGTTTTTCTCTATGCAGTGGGTTAGTGTGGCGGTATCTCTTTTCCAAACCTATTACTGCTTTGAAGGTATGCACGTTAGATTCTGAGGAAGAAGTTCACTGTTCTTTATCCCCTCATCAGTCTGGGAACATGTATTATGAAAACCTAGAATGAATCCTTTTTGCGGTTTGCCCTTCGACATTCACCTAAAGCACAGTGCTGATTTCAGTTTCTGACATTGTGAGCTGCTTATTATATTCTTCAGAATGATTTAAAACTCGTTGATGCTTTCTTTGATCTGTAGAACTTATTTTAAAATCTGTAAACCTATGTGATTTTAAAGAAAATGTTATCATCTTTTAATGGACATCCTCATCTTTACCCCATCTTTGCACTCTTAATCTTGCAAAAAAATGCCTTGCCTTTTTGGACATGACCCGTGTCTAAATTACAATTCATTTGAACTATGAGCAGGTGACTCGCAGCTTGGCAGCTAAAGCTTTTCAAACGGATCTCTCACTTTGTAAGGAAACGTTTTTCACGTCAACAATGGAGGACCATCTGGTGATGCGGTTTGTTCATTGGCCCTTTAACAATGTTCATGAACATTTAAACTTTTAAGGTGTTTGAAATAATAAATGAAAAATAACAATGTAAATTTAAGCAGTTGTGTCATTTTATTGATTTAAGCATTTGTTGGCCTAATAAAATGCATTGTCCTCAGAAAGTTGAATAAGAAAATGTACTGCCAGTCAACTTGCATTCCAAAATCCGAACTCATACTATCTGATCTAAAATGAAGCTCAACTTAAAAAATTTTGGAAACCAATGCATTACCTGGTTAGAGCAGGATGATTTATAAATCAATTAATCTTGAACTAAATGAAATCTTAATTAAAGAATCTGGAAAGTTTAATTGGTAATGGTTTTCTGATGCAAGTTATGTGATTATTTGTATCATAAATTTATGTTTTATTTGTTAACATTTTAAATCCATTGTTTCAAGATGGTGTAGCTTTTAAACCATGTGTATGTTGAAACTGCTCGGACTAACATGCATATATCGATTATCTCTTCTAGTATGCGTATCGTATTGGTTATACATTCATTGTCTGTATGCCAACCAACATTGCCATTTTTCAAACCATGAAAACATACTCCTTGTAATGCAAGGAGAAGGCTTCAGGGACTCTTCACAGTCCCAGAGCCTGCAGCTGGCATACCCTTATAATCAACCTACATCGTGATGTAGACACTTGCTATTTTATTTCACTGAATGATGACCAAAGTTTTTTTTTTTTCTTTTCAATATGAAAACTTGGATGCTGGTTTCTTTCAGTTACCAGGAATTAATGAGAGAAAGTTCAAGAATGCCATTGTTTGATCTACGGAAGCTAAATGCATCACTTCCGGTTCCTTCAGTGCCAAAATCTTCCATGGAAGTCCTTGTGGTGGGTGCAAGTGATGACTTCATAGTGGTAATCTTCATATCTAACACATGCAATTATTAATTAATTTCTTAAGTTCTTAGTGATGATGATACCTATATAGATTTCAGCGTACATTATTTTTCTAGGCAAGGAACTTTGAAAGTTTACTTAAAAATATTCATTGAGCACAGAAATATGCAAACTGTTCAAAACCTTGAGCTTCAAATGGAAGCGAAGCAGTTCTACAAAGTTCTATCAATGTTTCTAACAGACATCTCTTACACCCTCCTTTCAAGTTCAAAAGGAAACTAGTTGACTAGCTATCTTCAGTCCTCTATTTGTTCTATTTTCTCTGCTCAACTTCTCAAGTTCTCTTCCTCTTTGTTTTCGCTTGGTCTTCTGGTTTAGGCAAGTCTTCTAAATTTATCCCTTTACAGCATGATTCAAGTAATTTATGGGTTGAAACTTGAAACCCACATCTACAAGTCTACAACATTTTCCCCCTCTTATGTTACTGTTTTCAGCCTTTGTTTAAGTTATTGTACCATCTACTAGCAAGGACAGCTCTGACTTTTGAAGCCCATTACTATTTTTACTTAAACCTACAATTGATTCTGGCAGAACCACCTCTACTTCAGTTTCAATACACATCCAAGCAGGTGAATGGCCCCTATTTCTGTCATTTAATCACTAAATAGAGGCACATGAACCATTAGAAATTTTTTTCCCAACAAATTTTCAGATCAAAATTGCAGCTTCAAGCTATAAGTCTAATATTATTGCCTGTGGACCACTGTAATTTCATAAATTAAGAAATCTTTTATTATGGCATTTTCTTACTTTCCAAGTTGAATCTGAATTTCTGATTGGCTTAAAAAAAATTCATAGGATGCAGAAGGACTTGATGAAACGGGAAGATTTTATGGCGTATCACCAATCTGTGTTGAAGGAGTTGCCCATGACATGATGTTAGATTGTTCCTGGGAGAAAGGTGCAAAAGTTATCCTTTCATGGTTGAATGCTTTAAGCAGATGAAGTGAACTCATCCATGCTTAGAATGCCAAAGGCTTGTTCCTTGAAACTTGTGTATCTAATCCAACAGCAATAGAAAATTGAAATTGAAATGTAGCATTACAGTTTTGGAGTTCTTATTGTTTTGCACAAACTAGACATGGGTTCGGTCTGGATATAGAAAAAGTAAAGAGAGAAGTATAAGAGATACCTGAATAAGAGCGATATTATTTTTAGGAGTAAAATGGCGCATTTTAACCTTATTGATTTAATATGTTATATTATTTATTTTATTATTGAAATAAATAAATAATAATTAATAATCTAAAAATGTAATCATAAATAATTCATTAATTATTATTATTATTGTCACGACCCAACCTATGGGCCGGACCGGCACTAGGACCTGGGTCAGCCTAAAGCCCCCGAGGCCCGTAGTAAGCCTAACTGTTCATTGACCCAACTCTAAGGCCCATTTGGGCCCAAATTCAAGAAAACAAATGGACAGAGTCCGGCCATAAAATGGACTTCTCAACGGGGAGTTTTCGACTCACTCGACCTGTAAACATAATAATACTCAATTGGGGAGCTCAGCTCCCTCATCTAATCCATCAAACAGACATAGAATATTAAGTTTACAGGTCCAACATGATAATAATATTACAGACCAAATTCAAATAATTACTGCTAACACATGCGGAAATTCTATGAGTAAATAAAATTACACAAATATTGATAAACAACCTGCGAAGTAGAAAAGCAGGTTAACCCAGAATAAAATATTCTCCTGTGGCCTGTAAAAATTTTTGAACAGGAGTGAGTGTTCGACTCAGAGAGTAAAATATCAATTTTAACCATAATTTCTATAACTATCTAAAACTAATGCAACCTGTGGAATGAAATGCAACGTCAGCAATAAATTCACATCATAGCATCAAAAAGGTAATTTGGAGCACTCACGCACCCTGTAGCATCAATCATAATATATGGGGTGATTCCCTATCTGACTCTCTTAAATCCAACACAGTGCCGTGAAGAACTCGGCTCGGACTTCCACTTAATAACCAAATCGAGGTCCCAAGAGCTCAAGCGTAACTACCCCTCGAAGGATCGGGTCCCGAAGAACTCAAGCCGTGACTAACCGTCCTATCCATAGTCCACACCACATCACACGCACGCCAACGCACGCTGCTGCTCCAAATTACCGCAACAACATTCATGGCACTTTATGATTATCAATGCAACATAAATCGTGCCTAGAGTTTAACTACATAATTATATACATATAAGTGATGCATGGGCATCTGAACATATAATAATATCGAAATTACAATTAAAATTAATATTTTACTCACGGACTTGTGACAATCACTTTGTGGGCGGCGGAGGAAGAAGGCATTCGGCTCACACGACAATTTTATTACAATCATTTAATAAATTTGACTCAATACAAACAAAGAAAAGACTAATACGTCCTAAGTCGTGTAGAAAATGCGTAGAGTCTCCCTATACCTAGGACCTACCCAACTCGCAAAGGGCTCAAAACACACTTCTATATTCACAATCCATATGTCCACAACTCAATCACATCACACAGCCCCTCCTGGGCCCACCAATTCAATCATCCATCACAACATGTAAAATTTCAATTTAGTCCCTATAATTGACCATTTTTGCAAAAACTGCCCAAATAAGCTCTAAAAATTCTAAAACTTTGCCCCGCGGTCCTTAGCAATATTATTAAGCTATTGCAAAAAGAATCATAATTTTCTAAGCTACCACGAATATTTTATGGATTTTTAATCCTATTTAAGCACTAGAAAATTGCGAAAAAGCAAGGTTCGGGTTTACCTTTGCCAATTCCGACTTCAAGAACGCGCTCGGGACGTCTGACAATGGGGGGCTAGCCAAAACCTCGGTCCAATTCGGAGACTTTTCCGATAACGGGTCTGTCTGGCTGGAATTTCGCAGACACGGTCGACTGTCGAATTTTCGTGAATCGAGGATACCTACACGAAGCCCATAACACGGGGGTTAGTACATAAATTTTTCAGAATTTTCTAAGCTCATTAAATGCTCGGAAAAACACTGCGAAGTTCCGTGGGACCCACCGAAAAACGGTGTCGGAAAAATTTGAAATTTATGTCGCCGCGAAGCTCTCGACGAGTGGAGCTTGCTGGTACCCTCGGTTTTCTCATGGGATTCACGATTTTCGAGAAATCTAGCCCACAAGTCAAAATGGGCTAAAATCTTCCCGAGCAAAAATCGGACAAACCGCTCGATGGATTTCGGCGTTCTTGGTGTCTATGGAAAGCTCTCGCAGAGTAGATGATTTTAGACACAAGACCCGGTCCAATTGGTGGCCGGATCGGTCGGATTTTGGCCGGAGAAGCCGAAACGCCGCACGCGCGAGGGAGGGGATTCGCGCGCAGTTTCCGGCCGTTTGGCGGCGTGGTGGCTGGGGTGGCGGCCGATCGGTGGGGTGGCGAGGAGGTGGTGGCCGTGGCGGGGAGGAGGAGAGAGAAAGAGAGAGAAGGAAGAGGAACGTCGCGGAGGAAGAAAAAGAAGCAGACCGGTCCGATTCGAACGGTCCGATCCGGTCCGGTTCGATTCGGCCGGTTCGATTCAGAATATAAAATTTTGATTTTTTACTCTGCCTCGGGACCGAAAACGAGGTCCAAAATTCAAAAATTCCGAAAACTTCGTAAAAAATCGTAGACTCCAAATATATTTTTAGTTTTGCCACGTGGTCTTTAAATTAATTTTTAAAATTCATCAAAGTTTATATTTCGTAAAATCGAACCCTATTTTTAAAATCCGAAAAATCTCAAAAAATTCCTAAAATTTAAATAAAATTAAAATACCAAAAATGCTCATAAAATTTAAAATTTTGGGGTGTTACATTCTTCCCCCCTTACAGAAAATTCGTCCTCGAATTTTACACAAGGCAGAATAAAGCACATGATTATACATTGAACAGATAAGGGTACTTGCTACGCATGTCCCGTTCTGACTCCCAGGTGCACTCTTTCACTGACTGACTCCTCCACAAAACCTTAACCATAGGGATCTGTTTGGATCTCAGCTGTCTCACTTGGTAGTCCACTATGGCTACAGGCTGCTCCTCAAATGTCAAGTTCTCTTTTAGCTCTATCACATCATTTGTAGTACATGAGAAGGATCTGGAATGTATTTCCTGAGCATGGAGATGTGAAACACGGGATGAACGTGAGAAAGGTTGGGTGGTAGCTCCAACCGGTAGGCAACTGCTCCAACTCTATCAGTAACCTCAAAAGGTCCAATATACCGAGGTGCCAACTTGCCCTTCTTTCCAAATCTCATGACTCCCTTCATTGGAGAAACCTTCAGGAATACATAGTCGCCCACTGCAAACTCCACATCCCTCCGTGCAAGTGCATAACTCTTACGCCTCAAAAGCTGTTTTCAGTCATTCCCTGATTAAAGGAACTACCTCTGAAGTGTACTGCACTAGGTCTACATCATGCACCTTCGCTTCCCCCATCTCTGTCTGTCGACACCATATTTTGGCCGATCTCCAAAATCAATAAAACTTTGAAACCGATCCCCGGTACTAAGTCTCCTTTGGACAGCTAATCACATTTCCGATCCCTCTTTGATAGGCAGTCACAATTCCGATCTCTCCTCACAAAGAATTAAATCAAATTGTTAAGTTATCGCATCAGTCAAAGCTTTACCAGTCTATCGCTCACCGATCTCTCAAACCCATTGTCGAAACTCAGGACCCGTCAAGTATATTCCTGATAAACGAAATGAACTGGCACTAGATCTTTTCTTACCAGTTTTATTGCCGATCTCCCTTTCGAAAGTTTAAGAGCTAAGGTTTTGGTTCGGTTTAATGAGGATTCCGATCTTAAGTGTTCGAGTTAAATTTTCAATTTTAATCAAGTCCCATTCAGCATTTCTTCCCCACCGATCTCAGGCTTATTGTGCTTTCCGATCTCTTACACTTAGATTAATAATTGCATTTAGTTCTTGTTTCGCTATGCTCATACAATCAAATATTTAGGCAATTCAGAGATTTTTCAATCACATCCATTCATTGAACAAAAGAGACATTCCATTTCATTTCATTTTTTTTGTACAAGTTATTCAGCTGGAGGATCACCCCCAGCCTGATTTACATTTTGCTCACTCTCTCTCACCCTCGGCTTCCTCCTCACTGTCCTCATCGTCGCCCCCAGGAGCCAGGTCGGCCATCCAAGAGAAGTCCTCCTCTGGGTAACGCTTCTGGAGTTCGACCAAGAGGTCCTTGTGAGCATTCACATAGGCTCCGGCTATTCCCGTCACCATCTCTTCATCTTTCTCCTTAAGCTCCTCGTCTTTCTCCTTAAGCTCCTCGATGAGTTGAGCGACTGGCGACCGTTGGCACATGTAGCGCTGGACTTCTCCGAGAACCCGATTCCTTCGGCGGGACATGAGACTTCGGCGGCTTGTCTTCATAAAACTTCGCCCGACCCTCAACTTGAGATATATAATCCAGAGCGGATGAGAGGTGGGAGCGGAGGAAGCCACTTCTGATTTTTCTTCTCGATCTCCTGACCCAGACGCTGAACCTTTTCCCGAACCATGGTCTGATTCACCAGGCACTCCACGTTCAGGCTCATGGATTGAGTCAAGATATCATCAAGGCTGTTCGGGGATAGCCTGTCCCGATCCTCCCGAAGGAAGATGGAAGACCCCAAGACTTTGGCAAAACCGGGGTTCTCCGGAACGATCAGGTTATTCTTGAGGAATCGATCGATGCACTGAGCGCCATGAGAAGAGGCCCTCGTAGAAGATTGAGAAGGACCCCTTTCTGTGCTTGGAGCAATTGGAAGAGGTGGAGGCTGCTCTTCCGATCTAGGAGGAGATCGGACAGCTTCTGCGGTCGGCGGACCCGAGGGTTGAGGCAGGTCCCCTTGTACTTCCCGTGTTCATGACTGTGTGTTCGAAGCATTTCCGAACGCTTCATCTCCTTTATTTTCTGGGAGATCTCTTTGTCCTTCTTCCGCTTCCTAGAACCCTCACCACCCGCCATACCTGCACAAAGAAAAGGTCAGTGAGATCGCTAAGATCCTGAGATCTGAGATATAGAAAATACCAATGCCGAGGTCAGAGAGCAGAAGTTCGCGGTCTTGGCCGGTGAGCAGTTGAATAGTCCAATGGTGCAGCTCGGCAGTCACCGCATCCAAACAAGAATACTTTTGAGTGGCAGCCTGACTCTTTAGATCCATCACTATTAAGCTATCCTCCTGGTTTAGGGTAATGTGCTTCGGAAGCAAGGGCCCCTGGTGCCACCAGCTACGGGGGAAGTCCTCAAAGCAGCTTGGATCTTTGCTCCTCAGAATGAAGAAACGGTTTTTCCAATTCTTAAGGGACGATGGCAGATCTGAAAAGAGCCCGCAATGAGGCTTCGCCTGAAAGAACCAGTGTTCGTCATCCTTTCGGCGAGTTAGCCTATGCAGTTCGGCGAACACCTTAGCCGTAGGTCTGATTCCCTTAGCTCGGCACAGGCCTCGGAAGGCTACTAAGATCCTCCACGAGTTAGGGTGAACTTGAGCAATGCACACTCGGTGAAGTTTTAGGACCTCCTTGTAGAAGTCATCTAGAGGAAACCGAAGACCGGCCTTTAACTGTTCCTCGTATACCATAACTTTGTCATTCTCCTCAAAAAGTAATCGGCTCGGTGATAGCCGTGACATCGGATAAGTTCATACGAATCAGGACGAATACTGTACTCCTGGCCAAACGATTGCAGATCGGATTCTCGAAGAACCGACGGTAGCTCGTCTATAGGGAGAGTCTCCCTCCCTGAAGAAGGTGCACGCCTTGATGGTGCGATCCGCCCCCGAGCTGGAACGGAGACCCTAGGGGGTTCAGGTTGCGTGCTTGGCCCGACCACCTCTTCTTCATCGGACGACCACGAAAACTGAATGGAAGGAGGGCTCGCCGCTCCCTGACCTTCGGCACCGCTCATTTTCAAAGAAAATAAAGAACTTAAACTAAAAAGAAGATCAAAGCCCTTACCGGAGTCTGATCGGCGTCGGAAGAAACTTGAGAAAATGAGAGAACTTCGGAGTTGTGAGCAAAAGACTGAAAATGGAATGAAAGAACAACTGGCTAACCCTTCACCCCTATTTATACTAGTCCGAGCATTTAATGCTCACGAGGTTCCAGGCAGTGCATCGGTTAACGGGATTCGCCAGCTGTTCTGACACGTCTCTCGAACATTCCGAGATCGGTTAATTGGAGATCGGCATAATAAGTTGAATATTTTGAATAAAGGATCAGTTAAGAGTCGTTTTGTTAGGAACCAGATCGGACAAATATATCAGAGATCGGAAAATAATCAATAAGATAATAATTGGAGAAACAAGATTTTTATTTCCAAAAGATCGGATTACATCATTAGGGCGATCTCTAGGGATCGGATTACAATAAAAGTCTAACTACATCATTTGGGCGATCTCTAGAGATCTGATTACATTGACAGATTACATCATTTGGGCGATCTCTAAGGATCGGAATACACTAGAGATCTGATTATATCAAAGGTGATCTAAGGATCGTTTATAATCGATCCCAAGGATATTGCCGACGGATGCTTCATCCATTGTCGGAACACCCAATGTGGGAGCAAACCGTGTCGGAACACCCAATGTGATGAGAAGTGAATGAACTCGGTTGAGCGACTGAGATCGGTACAACCGAGGTCCGCAATACGATCGGTCAAATCCAGGTTCTCTCACCATCGTCGATTAAGGTCATTCGATCACCGGATCGTAAATTTTCGATCGGTGAGTAAAGAAGTCCATCGGAAAAGATCAAAGCCACGATTGTAGCGGAACTTCACGAGCATTAGAATAGGAAAAGTAAGAAGGAAGAGAGGAAAATCGGATGAAGGAAATGTCTCTGTCGAGGGGTATATATAGGGAAAATGAGCATTTATTCTTGGCGAGAAACGGCTTAACGCCAGAATCGAGGGGCAATTAATGCTTTGACCAGACCGGACCTGAGGAAGGGAAAGATCGGAATAATAGATCGGAAGATAGGAGACCAGCATGAAAGATCGGAAAAGAGCATGTGAAAGAGATCAGAAAGAGGAGGGATCGGAAGGCAAAAAGAATAAGACAAATCCCAATAACCGTCGTCAGAATCAGAGCCGAGGTAGTTAAAGCGTGGCAGACGAGATCTCCACCGCACGCCTAAGAATCGCCCACAATGCTGACAGGTGCCAGGGTATGTCATGACAGTCCTGTACACCCCAATCTCCACCGTTGATCTCACGTGTAAGGACAAACCCGGAACCCTTGGATCAAGAGAGAAGACGACAATACCAGCGCCTTTCGCTCTTAGCCCTCAGATCGTTCCGGACAAGAAGATTTGAGACCGTTGGATCGAAAGAAGAAAAGGACAAATATTCTGAAGAGAGATCTCAGCCATTCATTTTGATTCTCTTTAGTTCCTGAACATCCGATCATGTCCTTCGAAATCTTGACCCTCCATCTCCCTCCAAATAAATCCTGACCCTTCATGGGGAGCACCCGATTCCTATAAATACCAGCATGAAAAACTGTTCAAAGGACGGGCAAAAGGAGAGGCTGTTATTATAGCGGAGGAACTCTGAAACTTCATTCAGTTTGTTACTCTGCTACTTAGAAGTGTTGATTAAAAAAGACTTTCGAAACTAGTTTTCTGAAGTGTTTTCTTGAAAAGGATTCGAATCGAACTCTACATTTTCAGTTTGTTCATTATCCGTCATACTCTCATTTTCAGCCCTTTATCATCTCTGTTTTTATTCCCATTGTCCAAGCTCAACTTCATCCCACTCGGTTTTTTATCTTAATCTGACGGCATTTTAGCTAAGCACCCTCCAGTTCACGGTGAACATCAGCTCTCAGGCTAATCAGTCCACTGTCTTATCTCTATTTGCCACCCCGTAATTATTCCTATAGATTTGGCTCCTCATAGGTAAGAGCTCATATTACTGTTTTATTAAGTGTTTACGCTTACTTTTCGCAGTTTCTCTGTCCTTCTTACGATATGCGATTTTCTCCAAGTTCATTTTGTGCATAAAGGACCCCAAAGAATGTTACTCTCGAGTTATCTCTTTAGTGATTAGTCCATCATTTTATTAATCTTCGTCATTTCTGAATGCAAGTTCTCTAGCTCCTAGTAGCGTGTAAATGGTCAGGTAAGACGTAGGTAACCGCAACTTAAGGGTCTCTTTTAAAAGAGAGAACCTGAATAACATGTCAGGAAAATAGCCAAACCATTAGGCTGATGTAAACAACAATTTGGCAAGATGCTATAAAGTGGAATAAAAACAAAGTAAACGAAACAGAATAGATCGGTCATTAATAGGTATTGGTAAAATGACCACATGGAAGGTCGGTAAATCGAGTCTAGGTATTCCCCATTTAGTCACAAGGTATCAAGAAGCCTTATCCCCAGCATCTTTGAATGCCAGAATCCTTAGTTTTAGGCTCTTATAATATGTAGCTGAAATTAAAATTCGGGAGATCGGAAAAGTCCTTTTCAGGCTCCTGTCAATCTGAAAGAGATCGGAGGAGAGTTCTTATCCGGTCTCAACTCAAAATTTTAATAAACATTAAATAGGGATCGGAGGAGAGTTCTTATCCGGTCTCAACTCAAAATTTTAATAAACATTAAATAGGGATCGGAGGAGAGTTCTTATCCGGTCTCAACTCAAAAATTTTAATAAACGTCTAGAGGAGATCGGAGGAGGGTTCTTATCCGATCTCCCCTCAAAATTTTAATAAACATTAAAAAGAGATCGGAGGAGAGTTCTTATCCGGTCTCAACTCAAAAATTTTAATAAACGTCTAGAGGAGATCGGAGGAGGGTTCTTATCCGATCTCCCCTCAAAATTTTAATAAACATTAAAAAGAGATCGGAGGAGAGTTCTTATCCGGTCTCAACTCAAAAATTTTAATAAACGTCTAGAGGAGATCGGAGGAGGGTTCTTATCCGATCTCCCCCCAAAATTTTAATAAATAACTTAAAAGAGATCGGAGGAGAGTTCTTATCCGATTTTCACACCAAATCTTAACCTGTACGTAAAATAATCCCAAAACCAAGATGATTCGAGACATCAACTCTCTAAGGTTGTCTCATTTACTTATGTATCTGGGTAATCCGAATTTAGTGAAAGATCAAATATTCCTTTTACTAAAAGGACTAACATTCCCATTCAAGCCCTCCTAACCAATTTATAAAGAACGCCAAAATTAAATCTACTTACCCTTATTAAGGGACGAGGTGGGGTGCCTAACACCTTCCCCACCCGTTTACGGACCCCGAACCTAGAATCTCTGTCTTGAAGTGGTTTCATTTTTCCTCCAAATGGTTTTCTTTAGTTTCCCTCAAAACTAAGGTGGCGACTCCTCACTCCTTCCCACTTCGGTGAGTGATCGTCCAGGCGACCGCAAAATCCCTTGCGACACTGTCCAACACAGAGGAGACCTACATTTTCTTCCATATAATGCCTCATAGGGTGCCATCCCTATGCTGGAGTGATAACTGTTGTTGTAGGCAAACTCCACCAAAGCTAGCTGCTCATCCCATTGACCTCCAAAATCCAAGACACTCATGCAAAGCATGTCTTCCAGTGTTTGGATTGTCCTTTCGGACTGTCCGTCTGTCTGAGGGTGGAAAGCCGTACTGAAGTTCAACTATGTGCCAAGTGCCTCCTGCAACTTTCTCCAAAACCGAGAAGTGAACTGGGGCCCTCTGTCAGATATTATGGAAGTTGGAACTCCATGCAATCTGACGATTTCTCGAATGTAGAGTCGGGCGTACTATGCCACAGAATATGTAGTCTTCACAGGCAAGAAGTGAGCTGATTTGGTTAGACGGTCTACAATTACCCATATCGAATCATATCCTCGCGTGGTACAAGGCAATCCAGTCACAAAATCCATAGTAATCATTTCCCACTTCCATTCTGGGATAGGGAGCTCTTGCAGCTTCCCTGGCGGTCTCTGATGTTCAAACTTCACCTTCTGACAAGTCAAGCACTTGGACACAAAGTCTGCTATGTCTCTCTTCATACCATTTCACCAGTAGCTATCTTTCACATCATGGTACATCTTGGTGAAACCTGGGTGGACACTGTACAGTGTGTAGTGTGCCTCTCGCATGATTTCATTCCTGAGGTTGTCCACATCGGGCACATATATCCTAGAACCTTGCACTAGGGTGCCATCATTGGCAAATCCAAACTCACCACCTTCACCTTGCTGTACTCTTTCTAAAATCTTCATCAGTTGTTGGTCTCTGTGCTGGGAAACTCTAACTCTGTCCCTCAAGTCTGGCCTCACTGAAAAGTGAGCCAACAATACCCCCTCATCTGAAAGATCTAGGATTAAACCTTGATCCATCAACTCATGTACCTCCTGAATCAATGGTCTCTTCTCTACTGAAATGTGCGCCAACCGCGGAAGATTTTCTGCTCAAGGCATCTGCCACAACATTGGCCTTTCCAGGGTGGTACTGGATGGTGCAATCATAGTCTTTCAGAAGCTCCATCCATCTCCTCTGTCTCAAGTTTAAATCCCTCTGTTGGAAGATGTACTTCAAGCTCTTGTGGTCAGTGTATATCTCGCACACTTCACCATACAGATAGTGTCTCCAGATCTTTAGTGCAAAGATTACAGCCGCCATTTCCAAATCATGGGTGGGGTAGTTCTGCTCATGCCTCTTTAGCTGCCTTGAAGCATAAGCCACTACCTTTCCATTCTGCATCAAAACACACCCTAGGCCAACTCTGGAGGCGTCACAATACATGGTGTATCCTTCACCACTCATAGGTAGTGTCAACACAGGGGCAGTGGTTAGACACTCCTTAAGCTTCTGGAAACTCACCTCACAGTCATCTGTCCAAATGAATGGAACATTCTTCCTGGTTAACTTAGTTAGGGGAGCCGCTATCCTGGAGAAATCTTGTACAAAACGCTTATAGTAGCCAGCTAAACCCAGAAAACTTCGCACCTCAGTGGATCTGTAGGCCTAAGCCAATCGATTCTGACTTCAATTTTCTTGGGATCCACTTGAATGCCGTCACTAGAAACCATGTGTCCCAAGAATGAGATGCTTTCTAGCCAAAATTCACATTTTGAAAATTTGGCATATAGCTGGTGCTCCCTCAACGTCTGCAACACCATCCTCAAGTGCCACACGTGTTCTTCCTCGGTCCGAGAGTATACCAGAATGTCATCTATGAATACGATGACAAAACGATCCAAAAATGGCTTGAACACCCTGTTCATTAAGTCCATGAAAATTTCTTTGGTGCATTAGTGAGTCCAAAAGACATCACCAAGAACTCATAATGACCATATCTTGTTCTGAAAGCCGTTTTGGACACGTCCTCATTCCCGATTCTCAATCGATGGTAGCGATCGCAGTCTATCTTGGAAAAGAATCTAGCTCCTTGGGTGATCAAACAAATCATCGATCAGGAAGTGGATACTTGTTCTTCACGATCACCTTGTTCAGTATGCGTAGTCAATACACAACCTCAATGACCCATCTTTCTTTCTTACAAATAGCACAGAGCGCCCGGGGTGAAGTGCTGGGCGTATGAAACCCTTGTCCAAAAGCTCCTGTAGTTGCTCCTTGACTCTTTCAATTCTGTGGTGTCATCTGTAGGTGGCATTGATATGGGGTTTGTACGGCACAACATCAATGCAAAACTCTATTTCCCTTCTGGTGGCAACCACAGAAGCTCCTGCAGGAAGACATCCATAAATTCTCGACAACAGAACATTTTCCATGCGACACCTTCTACGGATGTATCTCTCACCAATGCCAAATACCCTTGGCATCCACGCCTCAACATTTTTACGGCACTAATTGTCGACACCAAATTATATGGAGTCACGCTCTGTCACCATCAAAGCTAAACTCTTCCACACGGTATGTGGAAATACACCTTTTGTTCTGCGGTCTAAAGTGGCATAGTGAGTTGACAACCAATCCATCCCAGATTACATCAAAATCCATTCTTGGTAGAGGAACCAAGTCTGTGGGAGGATCTTTCCATCCACTACCACCTGGGCTACCGGAAAAATCATATCTACTTCTATGTTGTCACTAAGTGGGGTAGCTACTGACAAAGGGCACTCTAAAGTTGTAGGGTTTCTACCCAACCTCATGGCAAACACAGGGGAGACAAATGAGTGCGTAGCACCCGAATCTATCAAAACACGAGCCTCATAAGAATAGACTAGAAGAATACCTGCCACAACTGCATTGGAAGCTTGAGCATCTGGTGGGTCGGGGTGAAAACCGAGCTTGACCCCTACGAGTGGCGTAACCTTGATATCGACTTCTACCTCTGATCCGCCTCCAAATCCACGTCCCCCTTGTCCTCGGCCTGTTGTGGCGATTACTGCCATGTTGGAAGTACCGGATACAATCGGCGAGGAACATTTGCAATGAACCACTGTGACCCCATCGTGGCTCGGAACATGGGGCATTCCCTAGCAAAGTGACACAGTTGGTCACACTGGCATACTCGACCCCATCAAACAAGGTCCTGAATGTCCTCTTCCACCTTGTGCACGGTGCCAAAGAGGATCTGAACTGCACCAGGCTGCTGTACCCAATCGTGACCACTTTCTGGATCCGTACCACAGTGCGAATCCTCGTGGTTTGTGTCTAAAACCACTTCTCTTGTTCCTACTCTTTCCTCTGTAATTACTCTGGCCACCACTATCCGGAGTACCCATTTGGGGAACACCGGTAGAACCCTCTGCTCTGTTTTTCTTTGCTCTTCCGCTGTCATCCACAGCATAGCTAATCTCTATCTGTCTGGCTCGATCAACTACCACGTCAAAAGACTGATCAGACATCATGGCCAGGTTTGCATACCTCCTGTCAAGCCCCTTTAGGAATCTTTTCACCTTCATAGTCTCTGTAGATACTGCTGTAGGGGCATATCTGCTCAATTCCAGAAATTCTGTAGCATATTCATCTACAGACCTGCCATTCTATCTTAAGGCCTCAAAGGCCCACTGTTTCTGATCTCTGAAGCTTTCTGGCACAAACCGATTGATGAACAGTTCCACAAACTGAGCCCATGTCAAGCCCTCCATCCGAGGTAACATGTAGTCATTCATCCATTGTCTGGGCATAGGCCCCATGACATGCTGTATACACTCTATTAGTCTTCTATCAGTCAACTGCAACTCTGTTCCTGCCTGTCTACAGGAATCCAAAAACCGATATGCATCGTCTGACACATCATAAGTACCAGGCACCAACTTCTTGAAATTTATGATCTGTTTGTAAGGTTCCCCTCTTGGTGCGGTGGACTGCTGCTGCTGTGGAGGGTGGACCATATACTGCGCCATCATGTCGATGGTTCTCTGCAGACCAGCTAGAGTAGCTGCCATGGGGTCCATGGGACCCTGTGCCATAAAGGACTGATCCTGTACTGAGGGTGGCTGCTCCTCTACTTGAGCAGCTCTAGGCCTCTTACCCCGCCTCCTCGGGGCAGGCGCCCCATCCTGTGTTGACACCTCGTCAGGCACATGCAGTTACAGTGCGATGCGGCTCTCACCTTCTACGCATTTTCCTGAAATTCAGCAGCATTAGCCCACAAAATTCAAAACTGCACATTACACAGTTCTATAGACTCATATTTACACATAATTATTTGAAGCAGAAACTAGAAGCAAAGATGACAATGCAAGACGAATGTGGACCCTATTTTTCCGCATGTGACTCCTAGTAGACTCTTCCCAACACTTAGACAATTTTTCCCTAAGAATCTGGAGCCTAAGCTCTGATACCACATTTGTCACGACCCAACCTATGGGCCGGACCGGCACTAGGACCTGGGCCAGCTTAAAGCCCCCGAGGCCCGTAGCAAGCCTAACTGTTCATTAACCCAACTCTAAGGCCCATTTGGGCACAAATTCAAGAAAACAAACGGACAGAGTCCGGCCATAAAATGGACTTCCCAACGGGGAGTTTTCGACTCACCCGACCTGTAAACATAATAATACTCAATTGGGGAGCTCAGCTCACCCTCCACATACTCATAGCATCATAAAAGAAATGGGAGCTCAGCTCCCTCATCCAATCCATCAAACAGACATAGAATATTAAGTTTACAGGTCCAACATGATAATAATATTACAGACCAAATTCAAATAATTACTGCTAACACATGCGGAAATTCTATGAGTAAATAAAATTACACAAATATTGATAAACAACCTGCGGAGTAGAAAAGCAGGTTAACCCAGAATAAAATATCCTCCTGTGGCCTATAAAAATTTTTGAATAGGAGTGAGCGTTCGACTCAGAGAGTAAAATATCAATTTTAACCATAATCTCTATAACTATCTAAAACTAATGCAACATGTGGAATGAAATGCAACATCAGCAATAAATTCATATCATAGCATCAAAAAGGTAATTTGGAGCACTCGCACACCCTGTAGCATCAATCATAATATATGGGAGCTGATCCTATCTGACTCTCTTAAATCCAACTGGTGCCGTGAAGAACTCAGCTCGGACTTCCACTTAATAACCAAATCGAGGGTCCCAGCGAAGAACTCAAGCCGTGACTACCCCTCGAAGGATCAGGTCCCAGCGAAGAACTCAAGTCGTGACTACCCGTCCTATCCATAGTCCACACCACATCACACGCACGCCAACGCACGCACACTGCTCCAAATTACCGCAACAACATTCATGGCACTTTAACAGTTATCAATGCAACATAAATCGTGCCTAGAGTTTAACTACATAATTATATGCATATAAGTGATGCATGGGCATGCTGAACATATAATAATATCGAAATTACAATTAAAATTAATATTTTACTCACAGACTTGACGACAATCACTGTGGCGGCTGGGCGGAGGAAGAAGGCTGTCCCGGCTCACCTGACAATTTTATTACAATCATTTAATAAATTTGACTCAATACAAACAAAGAAAAAGACCAATACGTCATAAGTCGTGCCGAAAATCCGGCAGAGTCTCCCCTATACCTAGGACCTACCCAACCTGCAAAAGGGCTCAAACACACTTCTATATTCACAATCCATATGTCCACAACTCAATCACATCACACAGCCCCTCCTGGGCCCACCAATTCAATCATCCATCACAACATGTAAAATTTCAATTTAGTCCCTATAATTGACCATTTTTGCAAAAACTGCCCAAATAAGCTCTAAAAATTCTAAAACTTTGCCCCGCGGTCCTTAGCAATATTATTAAGCTATTGCAAAAAGAATCATAATTTTCTAAGCTACCACGAATATTTTATGGATTTTTAATCCTATTTAAGCACTAGAAAATTGCGAAAAAGCAAGGTTTGGGTTTACCTTTGCCAATTCCGACTTCGGGAACGCGCTCGAGACATCTGACAATGGGGGGCTAGCCAAAACCTCGGTCCAATTCGGAGACTTTTCCAGAACGGTGCATGTTCGCCTAATTTCGCACTGTCGACTGTCGAATTTCCGCGAATCGAGGATACCTACACGAAGCCCATAACACGGGGGTTAGTACATAAATTTTTCAGAATTTTCTAAGCTCATTAAATGCTCGGAAAAACACTGCGAAGTTCCGTGGGACCCACCGAAAAACGGTGTCGGAAAAATTTGAAATTTATGTCGCCGCGAAGCTCTCGACTAGTGGAGCGTGCTGGTACCCTCGGTTTTCTCTTGGGATTCACGGTTTTCGAGAAATCTAGCCCAAAAGTCGAAATGGGCTAAAATCTTCCCGAGCAAAAATCGGACAAACCGCTCAATGGATTTCGGCGTTCTTGGTGTCTATGGAAAGCTCTCGCCGAGTAGATGATTTTAGACACAAGACCCGGTCCAATTGGTGGCCGGATCGGCCGGATTTTGGCCGGAGAAGCCGAAACGCCGCGTGCGCTAGGGAGGGGATTCGCGCGCGGTTTCCGGCCGTCTGGCGCGCCACCGGGTCGGGTGGCAGGTGGCGCGCGGCCTACTGGGTGGCAGGGGAAGTGGTGGCAGCAGGGGAGGGAGGAGAGAGAAAAGAGAGAGAGAAGGAAGAGGGAACGTCGCGCGCGGGAGGAAGAAAAAGAGAAGAAGACCGGTCCGATTCGGTCCGGTCCGATTCGGTCGGTTCGATTCAGAATACAAAATTTTGAATTTTTACTCTGCCTCGGGACCGGAAACGAGGTCCAAAAATTTCGAAAAAATTCCAGAAAACTCAGAAAAATACTTAGACTCCAAATATATTTTTAGTTTTGCCACGTGGTCTTTAAATTAATTTTTAAAATTCATCAAAGTTTATATTTTCGGAAAATCGAACCCGATTTTTAAAATCCGAAAATCTCAAAAAAATTTCTAAAATTTAAATAAAATTAAAATACCAAAAATGCTCATAAAATTTAAAATTTTGGGGTGTTACAATTATTATTAACAAAGAAAACTTTTTATAATTTTAAATTTTTATATTTTATTTTGTCTTTGATAAAATAAAAAAATATTTTAATAATGTTGCACTTGTATTAACGTGATTATATTGAAAAATGCAAAAGAAATAAAGTACGGGGTCAATAATATTTTTTTTTAAGCTAATCAAATTGAATTACTTTTTTAAAATAGGTTTAAGGTTTTTTTAAATAAAAAAAAAAAAAAACACACCATGAGCTTTGATGTAAAGGTTCTCTATCGGTTAACATTTATTTATTTTTTTTAAGTTTATTAAATATATTAATTCAACTGTTTTAATACTTATTAGTTGTCTTCAAAAGTTGGATTAAACACCCTTAATGGATAAAGTGTTAGTAAAGCTCGGGGAGTATATAATTGTAATCGAGGTCATTGGATTAATCGGGGAGTATTTCTACAGAAATCCCTCAGCTGGATGAAATGACTCAAATTAAGGCTTAAAACCATTAAATTAATCAGATTTTTTTTTTCTTTTAAAAAAAAAAATGTTTTCAGTCAAAGATGATCTTTATTTATTTATTTATTTTTACGTTAGATTCACGACACTGTCATCCACAGATTTAAAGAACTCAGACCTCCTTGTAGCATCCTTTGGTTCGAGTGAAGGTCATGGAAATTGAAGTTTGGGATTGTAGAAATGGGATTACCTACCATTGGTTCAATTTTAAATTTGAATACTAGCTTCAATATATTATAAATAATAGATGTTCTATACGGATAACTATATGAGTGGGTGATAATCAATATCCAATATTTAAAAAATAATAAGAAAAAGATATCACTAAAATTGATGATGATGAATTGTGACACTGAAGAACGGATTGTATTCAAGCTCATAGAATCTCATACCATTTACATTCAAGCTCTAATATTAAATAATAGTACATCAATACAATATATACAAAGAGTTGCTGGGTCTTCCTGCTCACAAGATTTTGAAGAACCTGCTATTCACTCCTGCCCTGTACAGATGCAGCTCAGATGCAGTTGTTATGCTAATCTCAATGTTGGCAGGTGCAAACAGGACATCTCCTTCAGTAACAAGCTCTTTGGATGATCCTGTATGCATTTTTCCCTCCCCAGCTGTGATCACAAATATTGAAGGACCTGGGACTGCAGGGAACATTGTTGATGCCCCTCTAGGAAGAACACAGCTATCAACCTCAAATTCATCAAAAGGTGGGAGGTATCTTTTTATATACGGACTTAGAGGTAATCCTTTCAGGATTTCAGGGAAGCCCTGGACCACAATCAGGAAGCAAATTTTCAATGCATCGTTTTGTTCATCTATTCACCTCGATTGCTTTCCGCACATAAAGGCATCAACTTATACATTACATCCATGAATAAAAGCGCATAAACTATCTAAATCCCTGATTTATGAGCCCTACATTATCAATTGGGGGGAGTGTGCAAAAGAGAAGCAAAACAACCAGCAGATAAAAGCATCAATAAGTTTTGCAATACTTTTTCCATCGCAAGATGGTGAAAGTTCACCAATAAATGGCTGACAATATACTTTTAACTAATTAATCAATCATGAGTAAGGGAAGGGCCTGTTGGTAAAAAAAAAAAAAAAGCACCTCTTACTAGCTTATAAAGGAAGGTTGTAGGTAGTTGGGTGCAACCCTACGTTTCTCAGCAAGAATTCTTTTTCTTTCCCAACCACCACAACCCACACCCCGCCCGCGGCAGCGGCAGCGGCGCCCCCCCCCCCCCCCCCCTCCCAAACAAACACCCCAAAAAAAAAAAAAAAAAACACTCCTGCGATCTACGTCTCAAAATTTTCTATCAAGAGGAAACAAAGTATTCCTGAAATTTCCTAATTTATAAAGCATTCATGCTGTATTGATCTTGATAACTTGAATTACCCAGGAAACAAATAGCAGCTTTTGCAAGACATGTAATTTCCAGGGTATTTCATGCTATGATTGCAATTCATTTGATGAACTAAGCCCAATACAATATGAATACCAAATTAAACATAGGAAAAATATATGGACATTCTCATAGGAGGAAATCTGAAAAAGAAAATAACTAAATATACAAATGATTTCTTCACCTGTTTGTATGTGAGCATGGAACAGAGTGTTTGGACATCCCGATGCTTGGGAGTAAGGCCAGCCCGCACAACATTGTCTGATGTTGCCATGCATTCAATGCAGTCACCATATAGATATGCATGGGGCTCATTTGCCCCAAGATACAAGGCTTCACCAGGATTAAGCTTCACATAATTGAAAAAGAAGGCTGATATAACACCAATATCGGCTGGATATTGCTTTTCTAACTGCAAGACCAGCTGTTCCTTATCTGTCAACTGCCTCACCTGATGCAGTATGTCAAGACTGAGATTAAATCAAGGAGAGTCGAGAACATAAAATGAAGTTATACAACTAAACATCTCAATATGAAATAAATATGAATATTTAAAGATATCGACACCCAACTACAAAAGATTTAAGGAGACACCCCCTATTTTTTTTTAAAAAAAAAGGAGTAAATTTACACCTATAAAAAAATCAACACATTAACTGTGCAATGCTTTTAACTCTACTATCAAATTCACAATCTAAACACCCCAATGTCAGAAGTTCACTTCTACACATGGAAACAATAGACACCTTATAAGATGGTAACTTCAGATTATATGTTTGTCACAACTTTCAGATTATCTTACAAAATACAGTAAAATAACAGTATTAAGCAAAACATTTCAACTGACCTGGCTTTCCATGTGCAAACGATTTTTCAATTTTGATATTACTTTAGTTGTCATCTCTTTGCTAGCTGACATAAGCAGGGTAAAAATTGATCTGAGAACTGATTTTACTTTCTCTTCGCCATCCTGCTCATTCATATGCAATACTTGGTTCGCATCTGTACTGCCAACCAGTTCTACAATTTCAGGAATATTATGAAGTACAACTTTAAGCTCCTGAAAAGATATAGCAAGTTGCTCGGGGTAAATTAATGAGTTCATAAAATAAATTCACAACGAAAATTTTATACTAATCTCCATGCGATCTCTGTGCAAGCACACAATAAAATCAGTTGGAAAAGAAAATTTTAGCTTTCTTATATCAATTCTTATGATCCCCTTTTATTAGGAATGGACTTCAATCCATTTTTAGATATAATAGACATGTAGTTCAATTCACCTCTTATAGAGTTTGTGTAAATCTAGGCTTCCTATCTGTTAATTCTCGTATATGCCAATACATAACCTCATCCTAACCCAAGAGAAAACTTAGAAGTGGATAATAGGAAGGCAATTCGCTCATAAACTTAAGGAACGCTGAGCGGATGGACACTCTAAATAACTCAAGTTCCCAATTAATCTCCACAAAATCATTGAGTTAATACTGGTCAAATGATATTAAGCTTTGTAAACTGAAAAATTATTGCAGTTATGTATCACATAGGTCCAGCCCATTAGAAACAATGAATACTAACGACAATCATCAGGAGAGCAATACTAGTCAGATCTAGTAAAATCTCATCCAATTTAGTGAATCTCTTAGACTTGTCAAAAAAATACAAAAAAAAGGCAACCTTTTGCTTAGTGCATTTCCTGGCCTTAATAAAATTCTCATTTCAACATGATTCATAACACAAAAAAATAAGATAAAAATCAACTAAAAGAATACCAATGAACATAAATGCAAACAACTGAGTTATGCAGGTCAGTGAACCACCTTAAGACAGATAAAACCACAAAGGACCTCAAACTCAGTTATGGCCAAAGCCATCTCAGGCTTGTGGTTATCATCCTTGTAAACATCTGGCTGCAACTTGTGCAGCATTTTGGCCAATTCTTTATCAGGATGAGCCTGAATAGACAATGCTTTTGCCACAGAAAGTACCTATCAAAGACAACAAACAGTGCACATCAAACACAACTCCAAGTCCATGAATTTCAAACAAAGAAAGTAACGAAAAAACTGATAGATCATACGATGAAATATACACAAACCATTCTAATTGAGATTAAAAGTTAAACAAAAATCAAACACCATATCAAATGTTCCACTGACACTTAGCACAATCACCAATTTCCATGACTAACACATATGAGAAATGGACACTTAGAAATGAAAATTTGATTCAACCTAGAAAGGAAAGAATGAAAGTAAATGGAATAACTTATTGCCTTCTGATATTCAAAAAGCCAATACAGAAGATGGAACTTATTTATGAGAGATAAAAGATTGTACAAAAATTTAGTATCTTCCATTTCTCTAAAACTTTAGGCCATCCTGCTATCAAAAAAAAAAAAAAAAAAACACTTTAGACCATGCTAACTCGAAAACCACTTCCGTAGGTCAGAAGCATCCATTGCTTCCAGGAATACACTCCACTGGACATGGAAGTCCATACACACGCATAATATTAAACGTATAAACACAAGTAGAAGATTATACATCAAAATTCACATCCCCCAGTAAGATTATGATTAAAAACTAGTAAATAGAAGGGAAAAAAAAAACGAAAAATTACAAAAACACAGATTCACGTTGTCACACAGACACAAAGAGAAATATGTACCTTGAACAAGAAAGGGAGATCAGAACCCCACTTATCAAAAACCTTATCTCCAAGCACATTAGGGTTCTTAGCAATCCACTCTTTCAGAGTGATACACTGAGACCCAATTGGAGCCCCATTCTCCACCCCACTTTCCAACAAAAAAGAGGGTCCAGACTCGTGGGTTCCCATCCAAAGCTCGGCATAAGGCTTGTCAAGTTCAATTTTAGAGGCAGAATTGAAGGCAAAGAGCCTAGCAACGTGGGAATCCGTCCCAGCTTTGCCCCAATTATAGTTCTGAACAGAGCCTCTGAGTCTCAGAAGTGGAGCATGGTGATAGCGGTGATTGAATTCAGCATCCATTGATTAAACGCAAAGAGTTAAATGAACAGAATTGGAGAAATGGGAAAGGGTTAGGCAATGGCCATGCAAAGAAGGGAAAAGAATGTGTTATTGCCGGTTTTTGAAGAGTTTGAAAGGGTATAAAGAGAGAGGGAAACAGGTTGACGGGGGCAGGGAGAGAGAATCACAGAGAGACTTGGGTGATTGAGAAGATTTGGAAAGGTGTGGGGTCCGAACTGAGAGAAATTATAATTTACATTACGGCCATCTTTTCGTATAAGTAATTTATATGAAATGACGGGTTAATAAAATATAAATATAAAATGTATTAAAATTATTAACAAATAATTATTTAATAATTATAATTTTATAGAATCTACCACCATGTGCGTTACAATTTCTTATTGCTTAAGTTGCGTTTAGGAGTCTTTTAGCAAAAAGTTAAAAATTTTAAAGAAATAATATAACTAGTATTTTAACCGTTGGTAATAATTATTTATTATTTTATTTTAATAATATAAATTTATATTTTTTTTATAAAATTTTGTTAATGAGAAAATTTTTAATTAACTTTATAATTTTATTTTAAACATAGATAAATAAATAGATTTATTAATATATTATTTTTTAAATTATGAACAAAAGCTAACTATAATTTTCATACTTTTTAAACATTAAATGATCTCAAACTCTTAAGTTTTGTATAGGAATATTTATTTTTGAACAATATATATTATACATGTAAATAGATGAAATTTGACAAATAATTTATCAAACATAAATATCAAAATTTTTTAAAAAATATATAGTAAATAATTAAAAATATAATTATGAAAACAACAATTGAATCAGCGACTAACAGAGGGAGATTTTGATAAGTATCATACTCAATATTCAAGATAATTGATAAATAAATTTATTTTATAATATTAATTAAATTTTAACAAATAAAATATTATATATATATATATATATATATATTTAATTAGTTCATACATTCAGATAAAAAAATAAAATCAATAATCAATATCATTCTTTAATCTGAATTTTAAAAATTATAAGGATAAACTGACTCAATTAAATTTTAAATAATCATTATCTCTATCTTTATATTTGCATATCAATTAGTTAATATCCTTTAATTATCCTTTGTGAAGTAGCATCCTTTGCCGGTTAACTTATATAAATCAACATAACATAATGACAATTAGCTAACAAATAACATATTTTTAAATTATTTTCTTAAACAAATTACATTTATTTGTGAACTTATTTATATTCTAAAAAATCTAATTTTTTTAACTCATTAAACTCATGAATTAGAAAAATTATAATATCTTTCTTTTATCTTTTTTTTTTTTATTAAATTTCTACTCAAATTAAATCCCATGGCCTCTAGAAACCATTTCAATAATATCAATAAATTTTAACCTAATTACATTATGAATTTACTTGTTATAATCAATAATTCAAAATG
Organism: Hevea brasiliensis; assembly: GCF_030052815.1. NCBI lineage: Eukaryota > Viridiplantae > Streptophyta > Magnoliopsida > Malpighiales > Euphorbiaceae > Hevea > Hevea brasiliensis. Next base: position 20,599,605 of record NC_079501.1, on the reverse strand, counting down.
TATTGATTCTCTGAAATTTTTTAGTTAAAAATCTTATAATTTGGACACATTTAAGTATCATTTATTACTTTTAAAATTTTGATGTTAAATTAGATCCGTATAATATATATAGTCTCTATCTCATAATAAGATGATATTCACACCCTATAATTTATGAGATAATTAAAAATTTGAAAATATACGATGCATTAAAAATTAGTACACTAGAAACATCCTGTAAATTTTCCTAAATCTTACCATAATTTATAAAAGATATCATTTATGTTTACATTAAAGGAGTTATAAAACAAATCAAGCATTAATGAATAATGCAGAGCTATTCATTATAAATTTATTTTGCTCTATTCAATATAAATTTTTAATATATATAATTTTATAAAATTATAAATTATTGTTATAATATTAAATTTACAATTTTTTACGAGTCCTTTGCTATTGATGTTATTAAGACTTTTTTCTTAATATATGTAATCAAAGGATTATTCAATAAATTTTATTTTGTTTACTTTAATTGCCGTGGAATTTTTTTAGAGGGCAAATTTCAAACTAAAAGGATGTAAATAATCCTTATCAAATAAGGATATTGTATATTATATATATCAATTTAAAAAAAAAAAAAAAGAGTGGGTTCTGCTCGTGTTTAAAAATCTAGTATCACCAAAATAATAAAACCTGATTTTAATTAAATTATTTAGTCTTTAATGCATATGTAATTTTTTTTTTTTAAAGAAATCACATGAATCAACAAAATTTCTTACTTGAAAAATGGTGAAAATAAAAAAAAATAAAAAAAAAGAAAGTTGGGGACAAAAGGAAGATAAAATCAAAAGAGAATTGGGGTGGGTTGGAAAAACAAGGAAGTAAAGAGAAGGGAAGCGCACTTGTAGATGTCGCCGGAACGGCTTGTTATCATCGCCAGAAACGGCACTGGATTTGTGGCTGCTAAAAACGATGCGTACAACAAGCACAAAGCGACACCGTTATAATCGAGAAAAGGGTCGGTGGAGATTGCACTCAGTCTTCTCCTCGTTGTAATTGTAAACTCGGTCATATTGATATACTTTTCAGTGTGGGACCCACGTCTCCAATAATCATCATGTGAATTGGATACGACGTCGCTTTCCCTACAAATCTTTATTTTTAATTTAAGAGGATTAGTTAAATGTCAATTTTCCTTTGAATTGATTAGGTTTGGCCACTGATTGTTAATTGTATCACAAGGACTTTGACTTAAACAGTGATGCACTGCGTTTCTTTCATGATTTATTTTAAACATGATTTAATATTATTATTATTTATTCTAAACATGATTTAATAATGCAAACTAAATAATAATTTTCCTACACTTTTCAAAAAATTTTACTTTTTTTTAATTTACTTACCTCCAATGCTAATCCAACTCACTTCCTTTTATATAAAAGCTTAATTTCAGAAATTCTAAATTTAATTTTTCTTTCCTTTCTCCTTCCATTTTCTGCTTAATCTTTCTTTTGTCTCACCTCACACGATGCCACTCTTGTTGTTTCCAACCCCATTTCCTTTCTGGGGCTAGATTGTTCATGCTGATATTCTTTCCATTTTTTACTTCAATCTCAGTTTTCCTGCCCACAGTTGCAGATCACCATCATCATCCTCAAGTCCTAACAGTGCAGCGTCAACCTCACTTACCTCAATGCCTTTGCCACTGCCATGCATGCACTTGTCACCGTTTTAGCATTTCGACAGTTCGATTACTATAAATTCACCCATATAGATAGATGTCTCTCCATGGTAGTTTCAAAGTCTACTTCTACAATATATTTATTTAAATTTTGTTGAAAACTAGAGAATTTTGTTCAAAGATTATTCATAGGTAGGTAAAGTCTGCAAATTGGTTATGAAATTTCCTCCTCTCATTTTTTTATAATTTAAAATTAATCAATTTTAATTTTTTTTTTGTACAAAAAATAAAATAATTGAACTATACCTAACATTGAATTGTCTTATAATCATTTATAAATTAACAATACCCACTTTTTTTATTTTTAATGAAAAATCAAATATCCCTATATAGTTTTTTAACTTTTAGGTTGTGGATAAACAAAATATTCCAATTATTTAATGAATTATAAAATGCAAAAATATACCTTTGGAACTCAAGATGCTGATGTGGGATTTGGTTTTATTCATGCTAGCAGTTAATATGATAAGTATCTTACGAGCAGCCAGCAAAGCATGCCATATTAAATATATATTTTTAGAGCACGATCGTTTTTTATATATTTTATATTCCATTAATTAATTCAACTTTCAGTATAAAAACTATATTTAATTATTTTATTCCAAATTCAATTGCAATTATTATATAATCCAATTAACTTATTGAGATTTCTTTTAACTGAACAATTTTGTTGGTAGAAACCGCAGCTATACAAATGGACAAATTAAAAGAAAATTTCAGAAAATGGTGGCACTAAGCTAAGTCCAAGAGATCGAATATCATTTCATATGAACTATTTAATTATATAATTCTGATTAACATCACTCTCTATGTTTCTCAATTCATAAGATTCGTCGACAATCAAAATTATAGAAGACACATAATTACATCAATTAAATTTCTATATCCATACTAAAAAAATTAAAATTTTATCATATATATTTCTTAATTAATTAGCTTATGTATGTCAATTTTTCTTTTTTTTTTTTTCCCTCTATTTGTTTTTTTCGCCTTGGATAGGAAAATAAGTGCTTGAAGTATACTTTACAAATCAATTGAGTTGCATCTAAATTCTGAATCAGTATACTGGCAAATTTCTCCTGTACAAATGAATCATAGATTGCTATGTTATAACCCCCAATTAAATGGGCTAAAAGAATGAGGCCACGTACACAACTACACAGAACACACCATTAAGCATGCATCAGATGAATCAAGATGGCAATGTTTCAGAAGTGAAGAAAAGCCCTAGAAGGCGCAAATAGCGAACACAGAAGCGCCTCCAATATATCAAGAAATCCAGAGTCTGAACCTGGAAAAGGAATAGGGGACCAAGAGATCGTTAATATACAAAGCATGCTTAGATCTATGACTCAAATTATTGGACAAGATTTTTGTGGTTTAGTTTGTTATCAGGAGCTTTAACTGTAAACTCAGCTTTAATAAAAAAAAAAAAAAAAATCACCAATTCTTGATTCCATGAGATGGAACACTCAATGACCTAACCCTAGTTTCAGATTTCTTCCATTTTGTTTCCTCTACCATTTAAATTTTGACCTACTTTCTGTCCGTGAACTCACATAAACCATATTATTATTCTCAGTGGTTATCAAAATTTGTGAGCTCTTAATTCTGTTCTTCACTACTTCTTCATAACCTCCTAGATTAAAAATGGAATGCTAGAAAATCAGTTGACACAACTCTACTAATTACTAAACACAAAACAAAAAAGCAGCCTTGAAAATCAATTTCCATGTGCCCTATCAGACAAGGCTAGGTGGTTAAGAACCACGTGAGGCATGAATAGAAATCTTAGGGAGGTTCCATAAAAATAAAAAATAAAATCCTTATACAAATTGTACCTCAAGATAAGATCACAAGTCCAAGATATATGGATCCACAGAGAAAAACAAATGATATCATTCCCCTACAAGTAGTCATAATTTTAAGTATGTCAGAAGCAAAAATGTGAATCCATAATCATCAAAGCATTACCAGTTCCACAGATCATATAGATGATCCCTGATAGTCAGTCATCTATGCTCTTAGCCAAAAACTTAAAACCTCACCAGATAATTCCCCAACCAACACCATTACAAGGACAGGGGCAAAGTTCCGCAAACTTCTCAGCATCGCTAGAGTGGACTCTTCGAGATATTAGATCATCATAAATATCTGCAATTGTTTGAGATTAGGCACTCCATAACTTCAATAATAGCCCATTTGACCAAAAAAAATAATAATAAGGTAGAAAAGAAGAATGAAGATGTGTACCATAAACTGAGAACAAGCTGTTCATCACTCCTGCAAATAAAATGTTGGATACAAGTTACATTGTTTTCATATTCAACTTAACAAAGAAATTATTGTACAGAAGCAACTTTAGAATAAATTTATGGGAAGATATAAAGGAATAAGTATATATACCAATGAAGAGAATGATGTATCGAAGAATCCGTAATTTTGTTTTTTCTTGCAATATCCAAATAATAGCAAGGAAAATAATGAATCCTGAGAATTGTTTTCGCAAACATGCAAGATGTGAGAATTGAAACCTATGAAGTAACTGGTAAGAAAAAAGAGGTAGAAAATCATATTAACACTCACCAATACAGAGACCTCGAAGTGTCCACTGTTGAAAAGTAATGTATAGTTAGTAAGATTGTACAACTTTAAAGCTTGAGAAAATCCGTTAAATGAACATTAATACAGCAACAAAGAACAATATCAGCAACAACTTATAGCATAAAGTAGGAATAGGAAATAAATTATTATTGTGCCCCTAACTTACATTTTTAGCAACAAAAAGCACAACCAACAAAGCTACAGCAAGACAACCGGCAGCTATTCTTGCAGTAATGAGATTTGTGGATGCAAGTATCAAAGCCATTCCCCAAAATGATGAACCAAGATCTGGAAACAAAAAGCAATTGTACACTATCAATGCCATTAACTAGTAGAATGGAAGATGTCCAAAGAAGGGTATCATTTACATTTAAAAGTAGGACGAAGTTAATTGATTTCGTTAGGGGGGGAAAACAAATTCAAACTCATGGGCCGTTATAAAACACTTCTAGCGATTAAGAACCTGGAATCATGGCAATTCTACTTCACAATATCTGGTATCCTCTGTGTGTACTCGTCCAGATCACAATGTATTGGTTATACAAAGCAATAAAGGTTAGGATGAGATTGGAGTAGGCCTACAGGTTTAAACACAGAAAATCAATAAAAATTAGACTTTCAATAGGAGGAGATGGAGAAGAAGAGCCAGCAAACAGCTATGCCTTGTACATAAACACAGGTATGCACACCAGAGATACACATAATATACTCTCCATGCTATCATTTGATTCTTCAAACAAATGGCCAATCAGCATGTCCTTGTCTTTCCCTCTCCCATAGCCATGTCACACGACATTTATTAAAATAAGAAACAATGACTAAAAATCTAGCTTTCAGGGGCAGGAAAGAATTACATCCAGCAGGCAAGATCAACCAATATACACCACCACGTGTTTGCGTCACTCCACCTTCATTTGCATGAACCTGAATCCCTTCCACCTGCATATTACAGAGTATGAGAATGATGGCAGTTGAGCATTCCCAAGATAAAGAAAACAAAACATGAACTGGCAAGTTTGCAGGTCAGCAACATGAGTTCTAGTATAGTTTAGATATTGAAAATATGCCAACTCCCTCCATCTACTTGGTGAGAAAGGATTCATCATTGAAGGCTCAAAGAACATACAAATAAAAAACAAAACATGAACTGGCAAGTTTGCAGGTCAGCAACATGAGTTCTACTATAGTTTAGATATTGAAAATATGCCAACTCCCTCCATCTGCTTGGTGAGAAAGGATTCATCATTGAAGGCTCAAAGAACATACAAATAAACATTCAGAAGCCAGGGAGATAATATTTGAAACCAGGAAGAATGATTACAAAATAAATTAATTTGCAACTAGCTGCATATGTGAAGATCTATGCTTCAGATCTGAAAGTTGAACTAAGGTGCAACAGACAAGTAGCACCATTTGATGAAAAATTCTAATTACATCATTCATTTCCCAAAAACAGTAGCACCAAAGTCAAGTGCTCTGTCTACATTTTCTTCACTGAATAACAACACAATTAAAATATGGCATAGTCTCTGCAACAATAGCAAGCGATCTCTCACATGCATAAAAGCATATTAAACGGTGATGTTTAGAGAAGTGAAGAAAATGTGCAATATAAATATTAACAACTGAAAAAATTGAAATAGCATGACAAAAATATAATGTGCTTGATTGTGCAGTAAAGGGCATAACAAGGCACATCCCTGTTACATATCTTTTTTTTTTTTTAAATAAAAGTCGAATTTGCATTAGATTGTGCCTTAGTAAATGACCAGGAAGAACTGTAAAGTATTCCATAACATTAACAAGTCAGTTTTCAATATCTCCCCTTCCAGTGACTAAAGGGAAAAGTGATAAACTAGATGCTCTGTATGCCTCTAAATCTCATCTGCCACTAAACAGGAGTACATGAAGCATATTTCAAAGTGAACTCCCATGTAAATAAACTCAGTTGTATTCCATCATAATTCATAAGGGATAGTCATATCCTAGTCCATTAGAATTGAAATTAAAAAGTTAGTCAATTCTGAGGGAAGCAATGTTTCATAACCTTAAAAAAAAAAGCAATATGCTTTGTTGAAGCTAACTATTCATATCTTCCATTAAGGATTAAACTACAATGTTTCACTATCAAGTCTGTTACTGAATTGAAAGCATATAAATTCTGTCCCATGTCAATGAAATGCAAGAGAGAAGCAGCCAAGCAGCAACTTATTACCTGACCACAAGTGAGTTTACAAGCAATTGCATGATTTGCTTCATGCAAAAATACAGTGATGAGCTTAAAAGGTGTCATTAACACAGTCCTCCATAGCTATGTCAACAAAAAGACAAAAACTAAACATCAGAGACAAGTAAACAGTCTCAATGCAACCAATCACACTACAACAATATTACCAAACCAAATTACATTAGCATGTATTTATGCATTAAAGTTAAACGCACAACCATCTTACTTATATAAATCCAGCAAAATAAATGCTTCCCTTAGTAGCAAAGGCAGAAATGGGAAATGCTCATTGCTGTAATACACAGCTAAAATTCCACCTAGCCCAAAATCATCCATCTTTCTTCATTGTTAAACTCTATGTTATCATAATTTCAGTCCTCTAAGATTACCTCTAACCCCATCTTTATCAACCCTTGTTAGCATAATACGAACTTGTTGAGAAAAATCACACCCACACAAAATAAAGAACACAATATTTATGTGATTTACCCTCTAATATAGGGTTACGTACACAGGCATGCCATCTTTTACTATTTTTAAATAATAAATCATCATTACAAGCTTAAAACTATACTAACCATAAACTCAATTATACCCAAGAGAACTCATGCTATATCAAACTGGTCATACTAAATATATTAATTAGTCTCTCTCAGTTTTCTCTAGATATAACCTAATATATTTACTATTATAACACTACACCTAAAATGTGTGTCTTCAACTACATAGACAAAAGTCCTCTCACCAATAGATAAGTATCATTTCAAATTAAATTTTATGTCTTTTCAATACCTTAGACAGAAACGTCTCTTCATTGCAATGGACAAGTGTCCTTCATCAATAGATAGTTAAGTGGCCCCTCATCAATAGATAGGCAAGTGGCCCCACATCAAAGGGCAAAGTTTCTCTCTACAATGAACGACAACCCCTCTCCATGGACAAAGCCACTCTTCATGAGCAAAGTCACTCCGTGTAGACGATGCAACTCTCTTCGATAGCCAAAGCTAAATAAACTTTTCAACATTTTCTTATTTATAGTATAAATGTACCCGATCTTAATTTAATCTGACTAGGAGCTCCACTCAATTTAAAAATAACACTAAAATAACTAAAATAAAATAAGAGTCTTACTCTGTATGGAAAATATTCATCCACGCTATCGAAGAGTATCTCACTAGATTATAACAGAACTGCACAAATCCCTCAATGGTATCCCCACCCAAGTTTCAATATATATATATATATAAGCAAAACAATTGAATTTCTCCACAACAGTAAATATGTGACTACAGATCAAACCTAAAAGTTTCTGCAACACAATTTAACTAAGTAGAACTATATGCACAGTAATCTGGAACAAAAGACCAATAGAAACAAGTTTTTTACTTTGTTGACTTAATTAAGCTTATAATCTTAAAAAAAAAAAAAAAAACAGAGAAGCTTACCGCGAGAATAACAAGGGAGAAGACACCGATGGTGACTAGGAAGACAACCTGGTCGTGCTTGCAGCAGTTCTTCAGTTCCCAATTTGGCATCTCTATCTGCTTTTTGATTTCGAAATTCGGCTGATTGGGATGTGAGGAAATGAGAGCAAATCTGGACGCAGTGAACCTGGTCCTGAAGATAAAAAGCAAGTAGAGAAAGTTCAAGACCTTATTTTTTTTTTGTCCTTTTTGATATTCAAATGGATTGGTCGAACTGTTGCATTGGGCTGTGTGCAGATGTCGAATAAAAGAAGGGAGCCAATAGCTATTTTATAGAAATTAATTACATTAATATAAATATTTCTATTTTATAGAATTTTCATAAAAAAATAATTATTTATTTGAAAATAATCACGTATTTCTATTAATTCTTTAAATATTGGATAACAAATTCTCTCAGGTCGACTAATTCAAATTGGAACCATAATTCCTGACCTTATTTTCACACTTTGAGTCCAATTTCACATAGTTCTAATCCAAATCAAATTAAGCTCAAGTTGCGGACTGGGCTTTTGATAACTTAAATAGCTTCTACTTTCAGTCGAGACCATTTCTAATCCCACAATCTATAATGCTTATGCCCACAAATCTCGTATAAAAAAGGAAAAAAAAATGCATAGCATAGCAATGAGAATGGAAATAGCCATCACAAAAGAGGTCAATTGATCTCTTCTTTTTATTAAAAAAACCTTGAGCTCAAAAAATTATTCTAAATTCATCACCAGAGACTGACGATCAAATGTTATTGTACATCTAATTTGTCTAGTAATTGACCATTGTTGCTTAATTAAGAATAACTATAAGATTTTTTTTTTAAGTGCAATTATTGTCTGCACTACTTGGGAGAATTTGTTTAGAGGTTCCAAAATGTACATGATATCAGATTGTTTATGGTTTTAGACGTATTGTTTGGAATCTTACTCCTGCTTTAGACTCCATTTTCTTTTATAGAAGCTAAGCATCCATTATTCGATTGCCATCATTGCTACTGCATCTAAATATATAGCACTGATGAAATTTTGTTTTTAAAAAAGTATCAATCACAGTGAATCTTGAACTGGGTTCCAATTAAGTAATTAATTTTCTATTAGGGTTCCAAGGTAAACAAAATTCTGTAAATCAGATCCTTCAGCCTCTTTAGGTATATATATATATATGTGTGTGTGTGTGTGTCTGTTCTCTTTAGGTTTTAGTTTTTGGCAAGTAGAAAGGGGCTGCATTATTGTGGAAGGGACGGGGACAGGGACACGCATGTCGGCCAACTATCTTTTCATGTTCATGCATGATTGAGTCTTCTCAGCATGATTGTTCAGTTTTGACACAAAATCAAATCTCATTACAGAACATAACAGATTCAGATCAAATGTTTCCCTCAAAAATGAAACAAACTAGTATTAGTACGTAGGTAAGCACTATCGTTTTCTCTCTGTCTCTCACACATATACTCCTTATCTTATCTACACAAAATGAAAATAAAGCTTGTGAAAAAGTCGCATTAGTGCTATGCAGGAAATCTTAGGTTATCAATTTGGATATACCTACCATCATTATTGCTTATTTGTAAGGCACTGTGTGTCGTGTGGGATCACTGACCACCGGCCTTCTTTTTTCCCCTTCTTGCTTTTATGCCTTTTCTTGCAGAGCAATATTGGTCCCTAGCTAGCTCTCGTTGGGTCCAAAAACACAGGATGTAAAATCAAATCATCATTATGATTGATCCACTTTTGGTCACCAAGGTTCAATTAATGAACCAGAGTATTTGATGTACCTACCATCATCAGAGTCCATCAAATTTGTTAGATTCTTCCTTGCGAATCATACACTCGAATACTAAATTATTGATCAAATAACGTTTTTGAGTCGATATGCTTTTGAATCTGAATAAGAAAAGCAATAGTAATTAAGCAGAGACAGAGCAAATGGAAGCCAAGACAACCCGACAATAATCAGAGCTAGCAAACAGAAGGTGCAAGATTTGGCTTTCGGTTGAGTTTAGGACTTGGTTGTCCAGGGACAAAGAGGAGCAAGGAGAGTGACAAAACCCAAGAAAAGAGAAAGAAAAGGTGGGGTATTTCATTGATCTCATTCTCTGGTGCCAAAAGTCCGCGTCGATTGTAGAAAAAGAGCAGAGCAGACTGCACAGGCTAAAGATTCCAATATCTGTTTTGCTTGTTTCTTCCTTTAATAGTGTCTATGGCAAGTGGGCGTGCATGGAAATTAAAGGCAAAGAAAAAGAGTGCACAAAAGTTGGAAAGTATTCTTTGGTCCCATGTACATATATATCTCCCCTGGACCATATTTTAGTTGGATCATCAACCATCTTTTAGTTAATTAACTAACAACCTCTGAAGTTTTCATCTGTAATTATGAAATTAAACCTACCATGAAGAAAATTATGGATTGGTTGCTCCTTTTCATTGCTTATAGCATTAAGAAGGTCCTTTTCTTAGTAGAATTATGGTAAGGAAAGAAAAGGTAATCAGTTAGGTGAAGTTGTTAAATAGTCTGAAAAATTTTCCATTAATGAAGTTTTTAACACCCATATTGGCATTGATTTGGTAGGTAAAAATAAAAGGATTAATTTATAATACCTAGAATCTATTGAAACTTCAAAATAGTATTATATAGATAATTATGGAAGTCTCTTTCTTTTAACTTCATTTCGTTATGTGTTTTATGTGAATGATTTTTCTTGTTTGAAATTTCATTCATCTTAAACTCAAAATACAATAAATTTAGTAAAATTTAACTATTAAATTATAGATCCTCTGTATTGATTTCTTATATTTATTTCTTTAATTTAATAGTTGACTGATTCCAGACAGAAATTTTTCGTATATTAAATAAACTAGATAGCTTCATTAGGAAATTGTAAGATTATCAATCTTAGATTTGAAATGGTTACACTGCTAAATGATGGTGGAAAATCCAATTATATATTTGCAGGTTTTTAAATATTCAAATAATTTTTGGATTCTGCAAGCCTTTATATTGATTTCTTTTGGTAATTTCCTGGGTTAATGAGATTGCTTTTCAATACAACAAGAGGAAATTGCTAAGGCAACAATAGTTGGATAGATTTTATTAGTTGATGAGTGAAATATTTTATTGTAATCTTTCTGCCACATTAATTTGTTGTTATTTTAAAGAACATTCAGATAAGTGATACATATTTAACCATTAAATTAAATAAATTAAAATTTTAAAATTTATTAAAATTAAAATTAATTTGAAAAAATGTATGCCAATTAATGTAGATATATGATAATCAAAATATTAAAATTTAGAAAAAAAAAATCTGGTCACAATTACTTCTCTTCAATCTTAGTAAACACAAAACACAAAAACAGGCACAAAAAAGAATACTACAAAATCCAGCAGCCATACCTTTATCTCCAACAATACCAGTAAATTAATGAAGCCTTATTCACTATCTAGAAGCTATGAAAGTTCACTTCTGTCCAAATCAGTAGCATTTTTCTTTCCTAGGAAAATCCTTGGGAAATGACAAGATCATCGATGAAGAGATAAGACACTGAGGGTGGTAGACGGAGGAGATTAGGAATTGGTAATTGGTTAATCTAAGTTATCCTTAATTACTAAAGGGTAAAAATAAATCATGCATGATTATTATTATTATTATTTTAATTTTAATGCTACGACTTGCGTAATGTTTGAAATAATTGACATATTACGTCAATTGCGACATACTCTATTTTTTTTTTTTTTAACATGTAAGAACAGTCGTAGGCCTTTAATCCAAGAACAAAGCTCTCCTAACCTGCAAATACAAGAGAAGCCCAAAGGTCCAATAAAGCAATACAAAAAGATTCCAAAGTCTTTACCAAGAAACCTTAAGCTATAGGGTAAGAAACTTGACCTAAAGACTCAGGAACCCGGAATGAAGCTTAGAGGCATCGTCATCATCATCACGTAGAGCCAACAACAGAGATCAAACATCCTTGCCTAAGCAAAGATTTACAACTAAATCGCAAGAGGCAGCAAGGGAAGGTCTCAAAGAAAGTATCAAGACCAAAGACATGGAAACCAGAAGGACCAAACCACCAACCACATAACCACCATCGACCTAAAAAGAGAGAACAGCAGAGGCCATAGCTATGGGAAAACCAGCAACACTCTCATTAACACTGGCTCTAAACCCTCAAATCATTGTCCATGAAACTCCTTCCTGGGTCCATCATCGACATTAGACAAGCAAAGCTCCTTTATCACCAACAGATCAACATCGAAAACCCTCACCAGACAAACACTAAGATTTGTGAAATCAACCAACAAAATCAAAACTATACACTTATAACCGAGAAGGGCATGATACCCTAGACTCAGCTGAAGGAAACAATCGCCTTCCCCTACTTCGAAAGGCAAGGAAGACTCACCTAAACCAAGCTCAGTGAAACTTAAGAAAAGGAAAGGAATAAACTGTGGGAGAGCATTTTCTCTCTCTAAAAACTCTAGAGACTAGTTGATTATGCAATAAACCATTGAGAAGCACTTTTCGTAAACTAATTTTAGTTTTAAAGTTAAGCATGTCTTGGTAGTTGCAAATATCAAGATAAAATAAAATAAAACCAGGGAAGATCCCGCCATGCCTAAATTAAAGAAATGAAAGTAAAGAAAGATGGTGGATCATCTATTTTTGACTTTCACAAGAGTCAAAATGATTCTCCTCGGAAACAACCAGCCTTAGCCCTTGCGCCTGAAAACTATCTTTCTACATGTGCAAGCACTGTATTCAAGAAGTCGGTGCCAATTCTCTGTCTCTTAGCTTGCCAAGTCAAAAGGCTTAAAATTTTTAATTCCTTTTTTTTTTATTATTATTTAAAAAAGAGGAAATAAATAAACCGAAATTAAATTAATCCAGGATACATCTTGAACAAAGTTGGTAATCTCAATGATGAATAATGATAAATCTAATAATTTGTGTGATGTATTAGTTTGACCCAATCACAAGATGGATTCTCGCTCTAAGCAAAACAATAACGTTTATAAAAAATAATTAATATATGGATGCAGCCAGATATATGTTTAGTGGTTTTTATCTACCAACATATAGACATGATCGATGCTGCCTATAATATGGCACATTCAATTGCAAAGTATTCAACCAACGTATATAGGCCTAATTAAAGATCAAACTTTATTTTATTTATGATTTTTTAAGGTGAAAGATATAACATATCATAAAATACTAATTATATATTCACACCTATCATTTGTTAATGTGATCAACTACGTTTACAGCATCATTATGTGCAAGCATATGGAGCATAAAGAATATATTTTTAATTTAAGTAATATATTTTCAAATAATTAGGTATTGTTTAGTCATAAAGAATTAGATAATATATTTTTAATTTAAGAAATATATTTTCAAATAATTAGGTATTGTTTAGTCATAAAGAATTAGATGAGATTGTACCAAAGCATAAAGAAATGGATTTCGTACTAAAAGAAAACTCTCTTGTTGGGCTCTAAACATAATAAATTCGGCGGAAAGAAATTGTCAAAGTAAATTTATCAAATAGCTAGCTGGGTTGCTTAATTTAAAAGGAAAAAAAGACTCAGTGGCATATGAGAATGATGAATGCATGGGACCATATGCTAACTGCAAAACTTCAATAAAACTTTAGCTAATTATAAAAAGTTGCATTCCCATAATTATAAATTGATTGAAAGTCGATAATTTTCTGAATAATGAAGATTGTGATTTGTGCCAAAGATAAGGTTCAACTGAAAATCTTCCATGGTAGACTCCCACGTAATCAATTAAGGATCCTTAAACAAAAGTTTTGAGTGACATTTTCCTCATGGGAATTTTGTCTTGGAAACACTTTTTTCTCCAATAAATGAAGATCCCTTCAAGGGTCCTTTTAAAAAAAGAAAAATGAGAAGACATGCAGAGAAATAATATTGGCCGCTAATTTAGCAAGTGATGGCAGGCAGTGGCAGGATGATTTTGACCTTTGAGACTCGCTGCTGACATGGGCGTGCTCTGCCTGTTTTCTATCAGACAAATTCTGTCAATTACAATGGTCACATTTCTCACGGTGGTTCACCCATGACATCCAGAGAACGAGAAGGGTGCACTAATCTCTAATATAAACCAAAATTAAAGATATATATATGTAGTTAATTTTTGTGGCATGAATGCACATGTCAATCGCTGAGGAGGGACTACCACCAGATTCATATCACAAAATATATCAACTACTCTAAATGCAATAGAGATAATTTTTTTTAGCAGACAAGCAAGATAAGACATATTCAAATGAAAGGAAGACGTTGTTTGAGCCATCTTATAGTGTAATTTAGCTTAGCAAATGAGAATTTTCTTATATATATATCTTGAAAACTCATAATATATGAGATTTTTTTATTGAAAAAGAACTATATACTTTTTAAATTACTTGTTATGCTTTTTATAAAATAACATTTTTTTTATTAGAATGAGTAATTTACTAGTTTTATTTGTACATTAAATTAAAGCATGGGTGAGAATTAATTAATGAGTATTAGGCGTGTTTTCGAAATGCATATATAATTATATATCTTCATCAAAACCTAAACACAGTTTTGTGGGAAAGAAGGGGGGCTTGTTGAAAAGATAGAGACAACCATTGCAGCTCATAAACAATAGTCGCCATACTACGATACTCAGCTTCAGCAAAGGTTGTTTGTTTTTTTGACTTCCAAGAGATAAGAGATGTCCCTAAGAAAATACAATATCCCGTAAGGGATTTTCACGTCATAGGGCAAGTGGCCCAATTTGCGTCACAATATGCAAAAATATGGAGAGGGACATTAACAGAGAAAAATAGCCCCTTGGCTGGAGAGCCTTTGAGGTATCGAAGTAAACCCATAAGTGCATCCCAGTGAGGCTTACGTGGGAGATGTAAAACCTGGCTTAAGTATTGAACCGCATAAGATGTATCAGGGCGTGTAAGGCCCAGGTAGAGTAACCTGCCCACCAAACGACGATATACCTCTGGTTCAGGAAGTGGATCACCAGTATGATCATCAAGTTTCAAACCTTTAGACATAGGAAACTCTTTTGGTTTGGCATTTAACATCCCAGCATCACTAAGAATATCCAATATACACTTTCGTTGACTAAGAAAAAAGCCATCAGAAGACCTTGCAATTTCTACCCCTAAGAAATATTTTGCATTGTTGAGGTCTTTAATAGTAAAGGACTAATCCAAGAATTGCTTCCCGTGAATGATTTTGGAGTCATCCACCCCTCTTATAAGGACATCATCAACGCATACAAGCAAAGCGAGAAAAGAATCTTATGTACCCATTGTAAATAAGCAATTATCATGAGTGGATTGTTGAAAACCATAGGAATAAAGCTTCGAAGTAAGCTCCTTGTTCCATTGACGGCCAGCTTGTTTCAGACCATAAAGTGACTTAATCAAGCGACAAACTTTCCCATGTTTTGCCTTGGTATACCCTTCTGGAGGCTGCATATACAATTCATCGTCAATATACCCACGAAGGTACGCATTATTAATATCGAGCTGATGAATGGGCCAATTGTGGGCAGCAGCTAGTGCCAAGAATAATCGAACAGTGACTGTCTTGGCAACAGGGGAAAAGCTGGCTGCATAATCAAGCCTAGGAAGTTGGTTGTACCCCTTGGCTACAAGCCTAGCCTTGTAGCAATCAACGGTGCCGTCTGGATTATATTTGACTTTGTAAACCCATTTCGACTGTATGGCTTTTTTATGAGAAGGAAGGGAGGTAAGCTGCCAAGTACCATTATTTTTCAAAGCACGTAATTCCTTTTCCATGGCATCGACCCAATAAGGGTTATGCTTAGCCTGATGATAACTTTTGGGCTCATGGATCAAAGAGACGTTAGCCAAAAAAGAGAAATAAGTAGGATGAAAAATGGGATTATGAATAGAAACTATACCTTGATGATGAGGCAGAACTGTGACACCCCTTACTCGTCTACAGTATAGCCAAATAAGATATGTCACACAGTGTACCGGAACACTCTATTTTATCTCGATCATTTTTATTCTTTCTTAATTTATTTTTATCATAGTTATGAAGTACAATTTGTGAAATATAATTCATTTAAGTCTTTTATTGAAATCATAATTTATTTGAAGTTGCGCATATTTTATTGAGAATCTGGCAGAGTGCCGGCTAAAAATGGATAAAACAGTTCTTCGGAACCTGTGAAAAACACTTCCAAAATTTTCTATCACTCCCAAACTCCATTTCATCAACAAAATCTCAATATTTCTCAAATATACTCCCATTTCTCATTCATTCATTTCATAGGATATTCATGTACAAATCATAAATAAATATTCACTTTTTTATTCGTAAACATAATTTCCACTATTTACATTGATAACAAAATACATTACATGAAGTCTCAATTTCATATGAGAAAATAAAAGTTAATTACAAAATATCCAAAATGAAACCTAGTGTCCTACCAATGCACTGATGTCGATGAGGTGACATGGACACTATGCTGATCTGCAGAAGGTCTCACCCAGTCTGTAGTCTACTGGGCTCTCGATCGGTCTCTCCAGAACCTACGCGTGGCAAAAGCAACGTGCTAAGCAATAATGCTTAGTGGTACCAATAATAAAATAAAAAGAAATAAAAGAAAATAAATATATAGTGCATGTTCTGATGTCTTACGTAGACAATTTTTCAATAATTATTGGAAATCTTATTTATTTTGTACTTGTTATATTCATAATTTCATTAAATTTATCCACTTTCATTTTTGGTTGTCCAAGTAACCTATACTGGAGACTGGACTGGATAAATGGGTAAACTGGCACTGGGTATCAAGTACCTCGGGCCGTTACTCTATCGGTTACATATGTATCTCCCGGTATGTAACAGAATAGCTAATAAGCTATAATAACATTACGCATAAGGCCAAGTATCAACACAATGTCAGAATGGCTAAAAGCCATGAAATCACAGAATGGCATAATGCCATGTGCAGTACTGCTAACTGAACCATATTGGCATGCCAATCTATCCAAACCAATCTTGCTAGGTGTACTAGGGCATGTTACACTTTTAAATTGTATAATCTTGAAATTTAAGTTTAGGTGTTACTATTCATTTCATTAGTCAATTAAAATATTGACTTTTGCATAGACAATAGGTACATTGGTTTTAATCCTCCCAACATACCACATTTTGCATTCTAAAGTTGTTGGTATTGGTTGCCAATACCATTTCTAAGCTTAGTGCTAGTTGTTCAAAATTTTTAGATTTCAAGCCTTGTGTTTACTGTTCCATTGATCATTTCTACAGCAGGAATTTGGCAAAGTTGTCTTCATGAAAGTTGTTCCTTATTGTGTCTAGTTACATTTCTTTTTTTTGAATCACTCTATTTGGAGTTTTGTAGCTCAAGTTATGGCCTAAATACCATAACTGGCTGGATTGCAAACTTTCCAGATTTTCTGGACTGACCAAATCTATAGTGTTTTGTGCAGTGACTGCACGTCACTTTTTAAACATGTTATGGTCAAAATTTGAGTTAGGTTTCTTCATGAAAGTTGTAGATCTATATCTCAGTTTTTGCTGGTAAAATTTTAGGTCAATTGGACCTTTCTACACTGAGTTATGACTAAATAAATAAATACTATTCATTTAGTCATTTTGCCTAGGCAGAATGCAGGTCACCCGGAGTAGGGCAATTTTTAGGTCAACTTGGTTTGGTTTTTTTTGAGCAGGGTTTCTATACCAAAGTTGTGTCATTATATGTCTAGTTTCATGTCCAATTGGCCTTGCACCAATTGAACCTCTACAACTCCAGTTATTGCTGCCCAAACCTGCTGGACTCATGCTCAGTCCTGCAGGTCAGCCAAGGCAGCTCACCCACACTCAATTGCCAAGCCTCAACTCACTTCATTTTCTCATCATACATAGCCAAATAGTCATTAGTTGACCATTTAAACTTTCATTCACCAACACTTGAGAAAAACCTTAGGTTTTGCCAAAACCCTAACTCCATCAACTTCAATTCTTCTTATACATGCAATCAATGAATTGAGACTTCTAATTCATGTTCAGTGGTATCTATGGACCACTATAAATTAATCTAATCAATGAAATCCTAACATACTCTAAGGCTGCCAAAATTTTGAAAAGTGCATACTTATAGTTTTCTTTTCAATTCCTTGCAATTTCTAAGCTCAATCAAGTCCTTAAACATATATTGAAAGAAAGGAAGAGAGATTGGTCACTAACCTTGTGAGCAGAATTCTTCCACTCAAAATTACTTCACTTTCTTTGGCTTTCTTGGCAGCTAAACACTTGCTCAAGATGGAATATCAAGTTTTAATGAAGGATAGTATAAGGTTTATGGTGTATTTACAATGAGAATTTAGTGAGAAGAAAAGCATCCATGGAGGGAAAGAGAGAGATAGGTTCGGGTGGAAATGGGAAAGAATAAGAAATCTATTTTTTCTTTCATTTTCTGTCCATTTTATTCATTTTAAATGGGTTAAGGACATGTGTCACAATGTGATTGGTCATTGGGGTTTTAATGACATCATAATGATGTCAAAATTCTCATTTATTCCATTTTCTTTTCTTTTTCTTTTTTACTCATTTTCAATTCAATTTTTAGCAATATTTATTCACATTTTATGTCATAATAATTATTTACTTAACTGGATAAGTCGGTCAAAAATCACCTCTGAAGGCAAAATGATCAAAATGCCCTCCATTTGGATTAACAGACCAAAATTGTCTGTACCGATTGAAAAATTTTTCTAAGAATTTTCTTGGCATTCTAATGCCATAGGAACCTCAATAACCCTTCTCTGGAGTTCTAAAAATTATTTTATGAATTTTTCCTATGGTTTAGGACTCATAGTTGCGAGAACCGCAACTTCCCACTAGGTTACCCATCGCTAGGGCACCGGCTCATTTAACTTAGTTGTATTTTATTTCTAAAATTTTTTCTATATTTTTCTTATTAATATTTGAGTTAATTATGGTTCCTCACTTTAGTTTAAATATTTTTCTGGACGTTCTAGCTGTCCAAACCGACACCGGTCACCTGAGCAGTAAAATGTACGGAATTGCTATAGGGAGGGTGTTACAACTCTTCCCCTTTAATTTAAATTTCATCCTCGAAATTTACCTGATGTAAACAGTTGAGGGAATTGTTGCCTTATCATCTCTTCACTTTCCCAAGTTGCCTCATCGGTGTTGTGGTGCCTCCAAAGCACTTTCACCAGTGGAATCTGCTTATTCCTCAACTTTTTCACTTCCCGAGCTAGGATCTGTATGGGTTCTTCTTCATATGTCAAATCCAGTTGTACTTCAATTTGTTCCATGGAGATGACATGTGAAGGATCTGAGCGGTATCTTCTTAGCATAGACACATGGAACACATTGTGGATCTTGTGCAGTTCTTGTGGTAAAGCTAGCCTGTAGGCCACTGGACCCACACGTTCAATGACTTCATATGAGCTAATGAACCTAGGGCTTAATTTACCTTTTCTTCCAAACCTTAGTACCTTCTTCCACAGTGACACCTTGAGGAACACTTTATTGCCAACCTCATATTCTATTTGTTTTCTCTTCAGGTCAGCATAAGATTTTTGTCTGTCTGAGGCAACCTTCAGATTGGGTTTGATTAGTTTTACATTTTCCTCAGTCTGTTTCACCAGGTTTGGCCCTATCAGTTTGTCTTCACCCAATTCAGTCCAACACACTGGAGTTCTACATTTTCTCCCATACAGTGCTTCATACAGGGGCCATTTGGATGCTAGCTTAGTAGCTATTGTTGTATGCAAATTCTGCCAGTGGGAGGTATCTATCCCAACTTTCCTCAAACTCAATGACACAACTCCTCAGCATATCCTCAAGGACCTGACATATATTTCATGTTATTATTATCATTTCAGTTCAATATTTGTATTAATTCAATTGGTTTCAATGTTTACCTAGATTACTCTTTCTGATTGTCCATCCGTCTGAGGATGGAAATCTGTGCTGAAGTGGAGTTGTGTACCCAAGGATTCATGTAACTTCTTTTAAAATCTAGATGTAAATCTTGGGTCTCGATCAGATATGATGGAAAGTGGAATTCTATGCAGTCTAACTATCTCACTGATATACAATTCTGCTAACTTCTCCAGTGAGTAGTCAGTCCTAACTGGCAGAAAGTGTGCTGACTTCATCAATCTATCTATTATCACCCATACTGCATCATGCTTCTTCTGGGTGAGAGGTAGACCACTTATAAAATCCATGGTGACCCGATCCCATTTCCATTAAGGTATGCATATAGGTTGTAGCAAACCCGATGGAACTTGATATTCTGCCTTGACTCGCTGGCATGTCAAGTATTTAGTCACATAATCAGCTATGTCCTTCTTCATACCAGGCCACCAATACAGAAGCTTCAAATCATGATACATTTTTATACTTCCTGGGTGCATATCATAAACACTGGTATGTGCCTCTTTCAGGATATTGGCTTTCAATTCCCCATTATCTGGTACACACAGTCTTCTTTTGTAGTACAAATATCCATCTGCTTTCACCTCATAGTCAATTGCTTTCCCCTCTGAGATTTTACTCACAGTAGTCATTAATTTCTCATCTACCTTTTGCCCATCTAAAATCTGTTGTAGCAGGTTTGGCCTCACTTGTAACTCAGCCAAATTAGCTCCATCTCGAGCCTAGGATAGACGGGCATTCAATAATCTCAAAGCTGTGATGGATTTTCTGCTCAAACCATCGGCAACTACATTTGCCTTCCCAGGATGGTAGTCAATCACACAATCATAGTCCTTCAGGAACTCAATCCATCACCTCTGTCTAAGGTTGAGCTCCTTCTGGGTTGGCAAGTATTTCAGACTTTTGTGGTCTGTGTAAATGTAGCACTTTTCACCATACAAGTGGTGCCTTCATATCTTCAGTGCGAAGATAATTGCTGCAAGTTCTAGATCATGGGTAGGATAATTCTGTTCATATGGCCTTAGTTGCCTGGAGGCATAGGCGACCACCTTCTCCTCTTGCATCAATACACACCCTAACCCATTATGAGAGGCATCACTGAAGACCACAAAGTCCTTTCCTGACACTGGCTGTGTTAACACTGGTGCCTCCATCAACATAGCCTTCAACTTCTCAAAACTGGTATGACACTTGTCATTCCAGTCAAATATGACATTATTGTGTAACAACTTGGTCATTGGAGCAGTTATTAAAGAAAATCCCTTCACAAATCTTCTGTAATATCCAGCTAGCCCCAAGAAACTTCTGACCTCAGTTGTATTTCTGGGAGGCTTCCATTCCATCACTGCTTCTATTTTCTTGGGATCCACTCTAATCCTATCAGCTGACACTATGTGTCCAAGGAATGCAATTTCATTCATCCGGAAGTCACACTTGGACAACTTAGCATACTGCTTCTTTTCTCTCAGGATTTGCAAAACAATCCTCAAATGCTCATCATGTTCTTCACTGGTCTTGGAATACACCAAAATATCATCAATAAAGACCACTATGAACCGATCTAAGTATGGATGGAAGATACGGTTCATAAGGTCCATAAATGCCACTGGTGCATTTGTTAAGCCAAAGGGCATCACCAGAAACTCATAATGCCCGTATCGGGTCCTGAATGCAATCTTTGGCATATCTGCATCCTTCACCCTTAGCTGATGATACCCTGATCTGAGATCAATTTTAAAAAATACTCCTACTCCTTTCAATTGATCAAACAGATCATCAATTCTAGGCAACGGATATTTATTCTTCACAGTCACTTTATTCAACTGCCGGTAATCAATGCATAACCTAAAAGTCCCATCCTTCTTCTACACAAATAGAACTGGAGCTCCCCATGGTGACACACTGGGGCATATGAACCCCTTATCCAGTAACTCCTCAGAATCGGATTTTCGATTCCTTCAATTGCAGGTGCCATCCTATAAGGAGCAATAGATATTGGTGCTGTACCCAGCAGTATCTCAATAGCAAATTCAACTTCCCTTTCTGGTGGCAAGCTAGGCAATTCTTGAGGGAACACATCTGAGAAGTCTCTTACTATGGGTATGTCACATAGATCTGGCTTAGCCTGCCTAGTATCCACCACATGTGCTAGGTAGGCTTCACAGCCTTTTTTCATCAGTTTTCTTGCAACTGTGGCTTAGATGACATTGGACAAGAAATCTGTCCTTTCCCCCACAACCGTGATCTCATTACCCTCAGGAGTTTTCAAGGAAATTCTCTTCAATTTACAATCAACTATTGCCTGATGACGTGACAATCAGTCTATTCCCAAAATTACGTCAAACTCATGAAAAGGCAATTCAATCAGGTTTGCCAAGAATTCATACCCCTGAATCCTTAACGGGCAACCCTTGTATACTTTGTTCACCACTACATTGTGGCCCAATGGATTAGTGACCAGAATGTCTTAGTCACTCTCCCCTACTAATATCCCCCTTTCTACGGGTAGGTTGATGCAGATGTATAAATGAGTAGATCCTGATCCACCAATACATATACAGATGTATTATAGAGGGAAAACGTACCCCTGATGACATCTGAGGCATCTTGCTCCTCCTGAGCTCTTATGGCATAAGCTCTGGCAAGTGCTCTGCCCTCAAGCCTCTCTACTGGCTCAGATGTAGGCCTCTGTGATGGTCCCACTGCCTCAGATTTGCCAGATTTCCTACACCTTTGTGGTGCAGAAGCAGGTCTGTCCGCTTGTGTTGGAGCAATTATAGCAGTTCTGCGTGGGAGTTCCTCAACTAATGCTTTGTTGACCCACACCTTAAGCAGGCACCTGTCACTCTCTAACACTCCCCCTTATGCCACTTCAGGCAATGTGGACATGCAAAAGATGCTAGGGCTGGTCCCTTGAACCCCATCCCTGGAGAGCTGCCTACTAATGGTGTGGACTGACCCCTCCTAGGGGTGAACTGTGGTCTGAGCCCCTAGGTCTGACCCTGACTTTGTGGTTGACCTGAACTTTGTGCAGGTGGACCCTTAAACTTCTTTCTAGGTGCAGAAGATGAACTAGACTGACCCGGGACCCTCTTTTGCTGTCTCTCTCTTCTGGTCTGCTCACTTATTCTAATCTTTTCAACTTTTATAGCAGCTTCCACTAACTTGATGAAGTCTGTGATTCCCAAGGCAGTGATCATGATCTTTATATTGTTATTTAATCTCTCTTCAAATCTCTTACACCTTTCGGCCTCATTAGGGACTATCTCCCTTCCATAATGACTCAATCTGAAAAATTCCTTTTTATACTCAGCCACTGTCAACTGTCTCTGCCTCAGGTTAATGAACTCTCTTCTTCTCTCTTCCAGGTATACACTGTCCACATATTTCTTCTTGAATTCGGAGAGGAAGAAGTCCCAAGTTATTACTTCTGGTTGTACTTCACTGGACACCGTATCCCACCATTCATATGCATCATCTTGCAATAGAGATACAACAGTTTCTAGATTTTGTTCAGGAGTGCAATGGAGTTGTTTTAAAACTCTGCCTGTTCTGTTCAACCAGTTTTCAGCTGTAACAGAATTATCTTCTCTCTTGCCAAAGAATTCCACTGCTCCAAATTTTCTCAGTCTTTCCAGGTGTGATTTCTGCTGTGGAGGTGGTGGTGGTGGTGGCATTACCCCAGCCATTTGTCTGAAGAATTCAACAATTTGCTGAAACATGGCCTGTGGAGGCTGAGGTGCTCACTGAGCCGGGCGGGCAGGTTCTCCCCTACCCCCAGTCTCAGCTGCTGCAGGTGGAGCATGACTCTCCACTTCCTCCTCAACTGCCCTCTGAGATATGGAGTCCATATCCTAATCAAAATAACAAAGACAAACAGATCTGTATTAGTGTCACCTTGACTCTTACAAATGCAATGCATGGTATGGACTCGATCTAGGCCCAGAAATGCCTAAACCGTACTCTGATACCACTAAATGTGACACCCCTTACCCGTCTACAGTATAGCCGAGTAAGATATGTCACATAGTATACCAGAACACTCTATTTTATCTTGATCATTTTTATTCTTCCTCAATTTATTTTTATCATAGTTATGAAGTACAATTTGTGAAATATAATTCATTTAAGTTATTTATTGAAATTATAATTTATTTGAGGTTCTGCAAATTTTATTGAAAATCCGACAAAGTGCCGACTAAAAATGGATAAAACAGTTCTTCGAAACCTGTGAAAAATACTTCCAAAATTTTCTATCACTCCCAAACTCCATTTCATCAACAAAATCTCAATATTTCTCAAAATATACTCCCATTTCTCATTCATTCATTTCATAAGATATTCATGTACAAATCATAAATAAATATTCACTTTTTCATTCATAAACATAATTTCTACTATTTACATTGATAACAAATACATTACATGAGTCTCAATTTCATATGAGAAAATAAAAGTTAATTATAAAATATCCAAAATGAAACCTAGTGTCCTACCAATGCACTGATGTCGGTGAGTTGACACGGATACTATGCTGATCTGTAGAAAGTCTCACCCAGTTCATAGTCTACTGGGCTCTCGGTCAGTCTCTCCAGAACCTACACGTGGCAAAAACAATGCGCTAAGCAATAATGCTTAGTGGTGCCAATAATAAAATAAAAAGAAATAACAGAAAATAAATATGCAGTGCATGTTCTGTTGTCTTATGCAGACAATTTTTCGATCATAATTGGAAATTTTATTTATTTTGTACTTGTTATATTCATAATTTCATTAAATTTATCTACTTTCATTTTTGGTTGCCTAAGTAACCTATACTGGATGACTGGACTGGATAAACGAGTAAACTGGCAATGGGTATCAAGTACCTCGGTGTAACACCCCCATTTGCATAGCCTGGTATATTTCACTATTCCGGTGATCGGTGTCGGTCCGGACAATTAAGGGGATTAGAACCATACTTAAGATAATCAGATAAACCATAAACACAAATAATTAGTAATGTTCAAGTAGTTAAGTATAAATAAGAAAAACAGAACATAAGAAGTTAAACGAGCCGAGAGGCACAGCGATGGGTGACCTCCTCGGGAACGACTGCGAAGTCGTTTTAACTCAAATTTTGAACCGTAAAAAGTGACGCTGTGGTCCTTAGGACCCTTATGAACACAGTGGAAAAGAGAAAATCACGAAAAAGAACTGTTAAGCCAGTCAAATAATTAGGTCAGGGAGCCGAAAGAAATATGGAATTATTTGCAAACCGGAATGAACCGGAGAGGGGCAATTTGGTCAATTGACCCCGAGAGCTGACTCCTGACTTAACTGTCAAATAAAATCGGAGAAAAGAAAATTTCGGAATCGAAAATTAAATTAAAAAACTAATAGAAAAAAGAAAAAAGAAAAAAGAAGGAAAATGAAAAAGGTGTAGGGAAATGACATCATGCATGATGCCATAAATCTCATAATTAATAAATTAATTAAATGGATTAATTGTTGTCTTCCATAAGGATAAAAACATAAAAGAAAAGAAAAAAAAAACATTCTTCTTCTTCAAAAACGTGCATCTCTCCTCTCTCTCTCTTTTCTCCTTAGTTTCCTCCATAGCCATGAAATTCAAGCTTTCAAAGCTTGAATCAACCCCATAAACTCCCCAAAAATTCTACTAAATTATGATTAAGCTTTGTTTGGGCTACTAGAAGAGGAGATTGAAGAAGCAAGAAAGAAGAAAAAAGAGAAGAAAATTAGTGATTGGAAAATTAAACAAAGGTTAGTATATAAATTTGAATTCTTTTACTAAATTTCTATGTTCTTAGTTTAATTAACTTAGAAAGTAACTTAAAATGAAACAAAGATAATTGTGAGGGATCAAAACTGAATTTAGGCTAGCTAGGATTTGATGTGTGTGCATGAATTTGATGGACTTAAAGGTGTATATGAGCTTGATAGAGTTAAAGAAGCATGTATATAGGCATTGAATTGGTTAAATGAAACAATTAGTGAGATTAGGGTTTGAATGTTAGGGTTTGACCAAATTTTGGAGAAATGCATAAATGATATCTTTGACCAATTGTGGACTGAAAAATGGTCATTAATGACCAAAAGAGATGTGTGGGAATTGTTGGAATGAAAACCAAATTCGTAGGTCAAATGGTCATGCTGCTGGCAGCATGACCAAACCTACTTTGAAGGACCAAACAGGAATTTTACAAGCCCAATTGATATGCCACCAATTGGGAATGAAAATAGACATAAAAGGGCACAATTTTCATTAAGGAACCATGCCCAAAAACTGACTAAAACTTAGTGAACCAATTGACCAAAATGAAATGAGAGTAGGCTGCCACTGCACCAAATTGACCAAATGAACAGTAACTGTTCATTTAGTCATAACTCGAGCTAAACAGGTCAAATTGACCTGAAATTTTTCTAGCAATTAGATAACATATAGACCTAAAACATTCATGAAGAACACAAACCCAAATTAGGCCATTAACCCATTCAAATTATTGAGCAAAATTGAGTTACCAAACCTGCAACTCTGCAGAATTGCCACTGAGCAGTAAAGTTCCAATGGCTATAACTCTTTCTAGAAAACTTCGATTTAGGTGATTCTTGAACCGATGGAAACCTAAGACATAGTAGAACATTTCATATGAAGAAAGTTAGACCAAATTATGAACTTAACTTGATCAAATTACTGAACAAAGTTGAACAAAAAATCTGCCAGAACCAAAATACCAGTATGAACAGTGCACGTGAACAGTAATTGTATTTTGGCTATAACTTGAGCTACAAAACTCCGATTGGGGTGATCCAAAATGAGAATACACTTAAGACAATAAGGAACATTTTCTATGAAGGAAGTTTTGCCAAATTTCAACAGTAGATTGACCAATGGAATAGTGCAACTAAGAGCACCAAAACCGAAAATTGGCAATTTTGCCAAAATGACCTAAGCTTTGGGAAAATGACCAAAACCAACAAGTTTAATGGCCAAAATGTGGTATGTGGGTGAAGTTGGGGTTCCCATACCTATTAAGCCTTAAAAAGTCAACAATTTGACTTGAATAGTGCAGTGAATAGTAACCCGAAAAACAAAATTTCAAGAACGTCGAATTTAACACGTTAGAGCTAAATAAAAGTGAAGTTAAATTTATTATTGGATTTATGTTAAGTTCTAGTACTGAAACATTATAAAATTATGTGTTTCAGTTGAAAAGAATACCGGGAAAAAAAAACCCGAGGAACAGAGTCAAGGCCAAGAGGCGACTCGCTTGAGGTTTGTGCACAACTAATACTTTTGTTACTTTTCAATTCCAAATTGATTTGAAATAAATTTATTGTATGATTTATGATTTTGTTGTGTTGAGAATTTTAACTTATTGAATGAAATTGTATAATTTGTATATAAATTTTCTTATGCATTTAAGGATTTATTACATTGTTTTGAGGATTGTAAATTTTAAGTTTGATGTGTTGCCAACCTTGAGCATGAATTTATGATGATTAAATATGTTGATTTGTAAATGCTTTGTAAATAGAAATTGTTTTGAATATGATTTGAAACCACAGTTGACATGACAAAATATGTTGTGAATTCTCATTAGCTTGTCTAGTGAGATAACTCCTCCACTTGATGGGGCGAGTTTCTTCCTCTCTGGCTTACCAGTTGGGGAATGATGTGAATGAGTACTCATATATACTAGCTAGTCTTTCTTTCTCCCTTTTAGCCTCGGTTATTGGGAGAATGTGAAATGTCGTGGTGTACAACATGGCATCTATTCGAATTTTGGGTCATGGGTTCGACTGTGTGTATTGTTGGCAACGCCCTTTAAACTATGCATGATTTGATAAATTGTGATTGAAATAAATAATTTGTCAGTGATTCAAAAATTTTTGTATTGTTTCGGAATTTCAAAGAAATGTAAATAAATAGTTACTAGTTGATCAAAATGTTATTCAAATGAATAATTTGCATGAATGAAAATTTTGATTTCTGAAGGTCATGAATTTTGAAGAATTTAGAAATTTTAAAATTCTATTTGTTATGAATTGTCAAACATAAATTGTATTAAGTTTTAAATTATTAGTTTGTGCACCACTGAGTTCACCACTCAGCGATAGCTTTGCATGCTATCACAGATATAGAGACTAGAGGAGCAGCAGATTGAGCTGCTGAGGACAGGGGAGCTACCTGCTAGAAGTTATCGGGTATAATTTATATCCTGACTATAAATATTCATTTTGATGTATGTATTGCACGTAATTGTATGGACATGTAAAATCGGTCTTGAGCAGCTTGTATAAAGTTTGTATAAAGTTGTAATAAATTTCAGTTTGGATTTTCTTAATGTAAATTTCTTGTAATGATGTATCTAAATTGTTTTGTTTCTAATGAAATATGAATGATATTGATTGACAGTATTTTGAGAATTATTGAACTTGTGAATTTGAGAAATTGATTGAGATTGAGTATGAAATTTAAGCAGTTGTTGAGAAAAATTTTTAGAAGTGCTTTTTACAGGTATTTGAAGAACTGTTTTCTCAAAATACAGAGGGAACTCTGTCAAAATTTTTATAAAATTTGCGGAAAAAGAAAATGGGCTAAAATTTCCAACTAGATTTAATTTAACTAAATGTTTTAAGTACTTATTAAAAAATGCTCACCACTTGTCAAAAGTAAGAAAATTGTTCTAAAATCCCTTGTAGGGTACTTAATGAGTTATCGGTAGGTGAAGTTCGATAGTTCATTAGGTATTCTACGGGATCATGTTATGCCTTACAGAGGGGTAAGGTGTGACACTCGGGCCATCACACCATCGGTCACATATGTATCTCCCAGTGTGCAACAGAACAGCTAATAAGCTGTAATAATATTAGGCATAAGGCCAAGTATCAACACAATGTCAGAATGGCTAAAAGCCATGAAATTACAGAATGGCATAATGCCTTGTGCAGTACTGCTAACTAAACCATATTGGCATGCCAACCTATCCAAACCAATCTTGCTAGGTGTACTAGGGCATGTTACACTTTTAAATTGTACAATTCTTGAAATTTAAGTTTAGGTGTTACTATTCATTTCATTAATCAACTAAAATATTGACTTTTGCATAGACAATAGGTACATTGGTTCTAATACTCCCAACATACCATATTTTGCATTCTGAAGTTGTTGGTATTAGTTGCCAATACCATTTCTAAGCTTAGTATTAGTTGTTTAAAATTTTCAGATTTTAAGCCTTGTGTTTACTGTTCCATTGGTCATTTTTACAGCAGGAATTTGGTGAAGTTGTCTTCATGAAAGTTGTTTCTTATTGTGTCTAGTTATATTTCTTTTTTTGAATCACTCCATTTGGAGTTTTTTAGCTCAAGTTATGGCCTAAACACCATAACTGGCCGGATTGCAAACTTTCCAGATTTTCGGGACTGACCAAATCTACAGTGTTTTATGCAGTGATTGCAGGTCACTTTTTGAACATGTTATGGTCAAAATTTGGGTTAGGTTTCTTCATGAAAGTTGTTGTTCTATATCTCAGCTTTCTGCTGGTAAAATTTCAAGTCAATTGGACCTTTCTACACTCAGTTATGACCAAATGAATAAACATTATTCATTTGGTCATTTTGCCTAGGCAGAATGCAGGTCACCCGGATTAGGGCAATTTTTAGGTCAACTTGGTTTGTTTTTTTTGGGCAGGGTTTCTATACCAAAGTTGTGTCATTATATGTCTAGTTTCATGTCCAATTGGCCTTGCACCAATTGAACCTCTACAACTCCAGTTATTACTGCCCAAACCTGCTGGACTCATGCTCAACCCTGCAGGTCAGCCAAGGCAGCTCACCCACACTCAATTGCCAAGCCTCAACTCACTTCATTTTCTCATCATACATAGCCAAATAGTCATTAGTTGACCATTTAAACTTTCATTCACCAACACTTGAGAAAAACCTTAGGTTTTGCCAAAACACTAACTCCATCAACTTCAATTCTTCTTATACATGCAATCAATGAATTGAGACTTCTAATTCATGTTCAGTGGTATCTATGGACCACTATAAATTAATCTAATCAATGAAATCCTAACATACTCTAAGGCTGCCAAAATTTTGAAAAGTGCATACTTATAGTTTTCTTTTCAATTCCTTGCAATTTCTAAGCTCAATCAAGTCCTTAAACATATATTGAAAGAAAGGAAGAGAGATTGGTCACTAACCTTGTGAGCAGAATTCTTCCACTCAAAATTACTTCACTTTCTTTGGCTTTCTTGGCAGCTAAACACTTGCTCAAGATGGAATATCAAGTTTTAATGAAGGATAGTATAAGGTTTATGGTGTATTTACAATGAGAATTTAGTGAGAAGAAAAGCATCCATGGAGGGAAAGAGAGAGATAGGTTCGGGTGGAAATGGGAAAGAATAAGAAATCTATTTTTTCTTTCATTTTCTGTCCATTTTATTCATTTTAAATGGGTTAAGGACATATGTCACAATGTAATTGGTCATTGGGGTTTTAATGACATCATAATGATGTCAAAATTCCCATTTATTCCATTTTCTTTTCTTTTTCTTTTCTACTCATTTTAAATTCAATTTTTAGCAATATTTATTTACATTTTATGTCATAATAATTATTTACTTAACTGGACAAGTCAGCCAAAAATCACCTCTGAAGGCGAAATGACCAAAATGCCCTCTATTTGGCTTAACAGACGAAAATTGTCTATACCGATTGAAAAAATTTTCTAAGCATTTTCTTGGCATTCTAATGCCATAAGAACCTCAATGACCCTTCTCTAGAGTCCCAAAAATTATTTTATGAATTTTCTCCAGGGTCTAGGGCTCCTAGTTGCGGGAACCGCAACTTCCCACTAGGTTACCCATTGCTAGGGCACCGACTCATTTAACTTGGTTGTATTTTATTTCTAAAATTTTTTCTAAATTTTTCTTATTAATATTTGAGTTAATTATGGTTCCTCACTTTAGTTTAAATATTTTCCAAACATTCTAGTTGTTCGGACTGACACCGGTCACCGGAATAGTAGAATATACGGAATTGCTACAGGGAGGGTGTTACAAGAACCAATGAACCAGTGGAGATGGAAGCTGTGGAAGTTGGTAGAGGATTGTCACAGTGAATCATATCAACGAAATCATTAAGCCAAGAAGGTTTATGAACTTGTCTAGTATTCTTTCTAAGTACTAGTGGACCAGGAGGTGAAATGGAAGACATGGGTGGGGATGGTTTAATAACAGGAGATGTAGGTGGAGAGTTGATAACAACAGGGGACGTAGGAACAACTTCTTGAGTGGGGACATCTGTTGAGATAGAGGGAAGAATTGTAGCCTCACTTGGCTCAAGGATGGGGTTAGGAATACTAATTGATGAAGAAGAGACAACAGGAGAAGTAAAGAAAGGAAAGACGAGTTCATGGAAAAGGACATCACGAGAAATACAAAAGGATTTTGTGTCCAAGTTATAGAGTTTGTAAGCCTTTTTCCCTATAGGGTAACCAAGAAAAATACAATGAAAAGCACTCGAGGCAAATTTATCTTTGTTTGGATGAACGTTAGACGCATAACAGAGACACCTGAAGGTTTTCATGACATTATAATCAAGTGGCTTACAATTGAGGACCTCGTAAGGGGATTTCCACTTTAAGAATCTTATTGGTGAACGATTTATGATGTATGTGGTAGTGAGTAAGGATTCACTCCAAAATTGTTTAGGAATATGTGATTGAAACATGAGTGACCGAGCATTCTGTAACAGATGTTTATGCTTTCGCTCCACGACACCATTTTACTGTGGAGAGTAGGCACATGAACGTTGGTGAATGATGCCTTTATCATGAAACAATTGTGAACAAGAAGCATTAAGAAACACGCTACCATTATCACTGTGAATGACCTGGACAGAGGTATGATACTGTGTTATGATGGAGTTGAGAAACATGGAAATGGTATGAGGTGCTTGTGTTTTATCTTATAAAAGAAAAGTGCAAGTGGCACGACTAAAATCATCAACCAATGTTAACATATATCATGCACCAGTGATAGAATGCACTCTATATGGTCCCCAAATATCTATATGAATGAGTTGAAATGGTTTAGATGAATATGTTTGACTGGTTGGAAAAGGTAGACGTTGTTGTTTAGACAAATGACACACGCTGCAATCAGCAATAATGGGACTAAAAGTTATAGATGGAATATGATTGAGAGTAGTGTTAGATGTATGCCCCAAACGAAATTGCCATAATGTATCATGAATAGGAAATCCTTTATTTATTTGATGACAAGAGGTATTAGATTGGTTACATTTATTTGAAACATTGTCATGAATGTCTATTATAGTTGAAGGATCACAAACAGATGAAGACAAAAAACTATTATCCAATCTATACAATCCTCCTGCCATTCTCCCAGTTGCCACCACTTCCTTTGTCAACTGGTCCGGCAAAACACAGTGGTCAGGGTAAAAAATGGCAATGATATTAGAAGTTACAGCTAGTTTACTCACAGATAAAAGGTTGTGTTTAAATGTTGGGATCCATAAAGTGTCTTTGAGAATTAGTTTGGGTGTTACTGTGATAGTGCCTATTTGATAGATTTCTTTTTTTGAACCATCGGGTAAACTTACAAATGTAGGTTTGGGAAGAGTTTGAGATGAGTCAAGGAATAAAGGATTAAAAGTCATATGAGACGAGGTACCCGTATCAATGATCCATGTACCTTTCCAGTCATTTTCAGTGCTAAGTAAAGAAAAGTTATTAGCCATACCTACAAAACCAGCGTAATTGGCACAGTTATCATCAATACTCATTTTCCCTTTCATGTATCTTGCTACCTCTTGCTGTATAGCTGTGGTAAACTCAATAGAATTGGCCCAATTCTCACTTCTTTTGGGTACATCAGTTAAAAAATCACCATCAAAAGGTGTATCATGCATTTGAGTGGTCATGTATGCTTATGGCTTATTCATCTTCTTCTGCTTAAGCTCCTGAAACCATTCAGGATATCCTTGCAACTTGAAGCACGTCTCCTTGACATGTCCGGACTTATTGCAATAGCTGCAGTACCAATCTTCTTTCTTTGCCAAATCTCCCTTTTTCTGTGACTTGTTTGGCATTAGATCTTTCCTTGTAAATGTGTTTTTAGCCATTAACACAACATTTTCACTTGATTCAGTTATCTTTCCATGTATCTCCCTCTGTTTCTCCACACTCAATACCATAGAATAGGCTTTATAAATTTTTGGCAGTGGATCCATAAGTATCACCTGGTTTCGAACATGATCATAACCATCCTGGAGACCCATTAGAAATTGTATCACCTTATCACTGTTCTCAATATCTGTCATAGTCTTTGCTGCACCACAAGTACACGTAGGAAAAGGTCGTAAGCAACTTAGCTCGTCCCAAAGCTTTTTGAGCTTTGTGAAATATACCACTATCGGCATGTTATCTTGAGAGAAAGAACTAATTTCCCATTTGATATGATACAACAGAGGCCCGTTACTCTCACCGAAGTGCTGTTTCAGTTCTTCCGATAGTTCTCTGGCTGTAGTAACATAGAGAAATGCTTCTACTAAATCCTTAGAAATTGCGTTCAAGATCCATGAAAAAACCATGGAATCAGCTCTTTTCCATTTATCGAATGTAGGAGAATCTTCCTCAGGTTTCTCGGTGCTGCCATTAATGAATACTAATTTGTTCTTCGCGCAAAGTGTTATCATCATGGAACGACTCCACGCCAGGTAGTTTGTTTCAGTCAATGGTGCACTAACTAGCACCAAGCTTGGATTATCAGAGTTTTGAAGATGAAAAATCTCATCCATGGATTGATTTGTTAAGACTCTGGTTTCGCTTGAATCTCCGGCATCCATTTCTAAGAACAATTAAAGAATAGTATTACAAGGAAGAAATATGTATTATAGCAATACCTTCTTCTGATTCAATCACCATAAGTAGCAGATGCAGAAAACAAGATCGCCATTTGCACAGGACAAGTGCTCTGATACCATGAAAAGATAGGAGAATGAGAGAAAATATTGTGAAATTGTAACCTCCTCTATTCGAGACTTTTCTACTATTTATATACAAAGAACTATACAGCTGTCTCTAACAAATTTGCTAACTCATTATTCTTAGCAAAATAACCGTTCCCGCCAATCTTTTATTGCTATTTACAATTGATAAATTACTCAATATGCTACACTTGTATGTTCTCTATGAGTACGAGATTTAAAATTTCCATTCATTGTCATATAAATATGCGACATGTGTGATTTGTAATTGTCAATAAGTGCTGTAGTACTTCTATGACTAACAAACAAGATCTACTTTCATGCACTTGTGGTATAGCACAATGTGCATAATTTTCAGAAAAAAAAATGCTTCTATTACAGAAAATGATCCCAAAAGTCCAATAATTAGATGGAAGCATTCTCATTTATCTGTGAATTTGGAGTACACATGCATAATTTCTAAACCATCATTACTTAATTAAAGAAAAGGTATAAGTTGATCTCTTAAAAACGTGATTTCTTAGTAACATAACCTTAATTACAAGTCAAAGGAAACATGCTTACCTGTTTCATGGTAGCAACAGACTATTATTGTCCTATAACCAACTCCACCTAAGGCCGGTTTTTAGTGCTAGAAGCTCTCTTCACGTCTGTCTTTTTATCTCTTACTTTCTAAAACAAACAAAACAAGCAACAGCTCTCTCATCTCAGTCTCAGCATTCACTCATCAGTCTCTTGAAATCTCTGATTCAAAGTTCTAACTCAGTCTTTACATTTCACTTCGCGCGTCCTCATCTTCGTCGATAATCATCTTTTGAAACTTGGGATTTGTACCATTTATACAGTTTATAGGTCTTTCTTTTGTTACCCAGAACAGAATTCCCTTCTCCAAACTCCTTATTGCGTTCCCTTTCATATTCTCTCGTCCTTATAAAAGATATTCCACTTTCTAGCTTGTTGTTATGTCATTTAAATATAGTCTTTGTTAGGTTTTATCCAATATTAATAGTTTCTTCTTTGATAAGAAAACCTAGATCCTTGACCTTGGAATTGTGTCAGAACTTCCCATTTAGTATTGGGCTTGAATGTTTTTTCTTGTTTTCTTGAAGAGGTTGAAGAAATGGCAATTGAATTATGTTCAGATAATTCTGCTGGTATCAGTCCAAGAATTTCTTTTTCTCATGACCTGTGTCTTTCAGATACTATTCCTGTTGAGCAACGCCCCCTTCGATCAAACTCTGTGAGCAGCATCGATTTTGACTTCTGTACTCGCAAGAGCTTCGATCAAGAATCATCACCAGCAGATGAGCTTTTCTCAGATGGAAAGATCCTTCCTACAGTAATCAAGAAAAAGAGTGCCCCTACGAAGCAGATGGATCAGTCTTCATCACCTCCACCACATGCTCTACGCGAAGATATTTCAAGCATGAATATTAAAGAGGGGATGAAGGAAATGAAGGGTGAAAGTGATGAATTGACAGAGGAAAAGCGAATTTCGAAGTCATTTTGGCGGTTCAAGAGGAGTAGCAGTTTGAATTGTGTGAGTGGCTATGGAAGAAGCTTATGCCCTTTACCACTTCTATCAAGAAGCAACTCTACTGGGTCTGCTCCTAGCAGCGTAAAGAGGGTGCCATTGTCAAGAGATGGCTATAGTAGTTATAATCATAAGCAGCGCAAACAAGCAGTCATGAAGCATCAATCATCATCATCTTCAACCAGTTACCTAAAACCTCCATTAAAGAAGAACTATGGATCTTATGGCAATGGAGTTCGCGTTAATCCTGTGTTGAATGTTCCATCAGGGAATCTATTTGGCTTGGGTTCAATCTTCTTCAATGGCAAAGATAAGAACAAGAAGAAGTGATTGATATATATTTGCTCTAATCAGAAAGGAACTGTATATGATTCAGTCCAAATTGCATATTATCATAATTTCTTTTCTTTTTTTTGTGGGTTGATATTTTTCTTTAAATTATATCAACTAGATTTTTCCATTAATTTCTTGATGATTTAACGCATGAGTTTTATTAGGGAAGAGGAAAGTTAAAGGAAAGAAAAAAAAATAAAAGAGAGACTAAAGAAAGAGTGCTTTGAAGACAAAGAGACATTGAAAGGTGGGTGGATGGATGGATGCGGATTCATGGAGGGACCTAGAGATGATGATATAATTCAAAGGCACATGCTTTGGAGCACAAAATGACAGGCAAAAATTGCTTTCACGGTTGTCTTTTTCTGTGTATTTTTCCTTTGATATTTGCTCACACCTGAAGTGTGCATACTTTGATTTTTGTTCCTTGTTTCACTTCATATATATACAATCCGATGAGCAAGACATTAAATTACATTTCTGATGTATAGAATCTACATATTAATAAAGAGATTATATTACTAACTGTCAATAGCTAATTATAATTTTAATATATTAATAAAGTTTTTAGATTTGGCAATCATATTGAATTTATCTTAATATTGTTAAAGGAAACTAAGGTCTAGACTTTATAGATTGAATTGGTAAGGGAAAGAGAGAGTTGGTAGTGATATGGATATATATGCCATTGCCAAAGAGAAGTTTGATCATGCCAATCGCCACAAGCTGAGGCTGTGGGACAAAGAAAAAGACATGAAGCCTAAGTTCATGTTTGTCTCAAAGTATATTTTTTTGTGTTCATGTTTATGGTTAGTTCCTGTTGTATGCACTCTACCATTGCTTCTCTTGTCCAAGTTCTCGCTCTTGTCATGTTCTGAAAAAATTGGAGCTGAGTCTGTCCTCTCAAAATTTTGCATAATTTTAAACATGGTAGTTTTAGCTTTTGTTTCTCCTATTTAACAATTCTATAATGTGATAGGACATTGACATTTACAACCCACCATGTGATCCTCTTCTTCAGAACTGCTGCTGCTCTAAGTACTTCATGATTGATTAGACTTGGACCCTAGGTACCCTATTATGAAAATTATAAGGATTTGAATTTTTTTTCCCCAAAATTACTTGAATAAGATTTTGAGTATATAGATCTATAGATCACTCGCTTATAAAAAAAAATTGAATAGATCACTGATCATTCTCAAAAAAAAAAAAATAAATAAATTAACGTAAAGATGCCTTTTAGTAGATCAGATTTTGTTCATGTTCTTTCCCCCTCTTATATGCATTAAAAATTTCGTGCAAATGTATAACTATATATGTTTAGAATAATGTCTAAATGATAGTATATCCTTTATAAGCAATTTTTAAATTTGAAGATAAAATGATAATCTTATTTAAAAAAAATTATTGCAATAAATACTTGATTCAATTTTTATCAATTGTCCCTCAATCTTAGAGTTTGTTATACTTCTATATTTTATTTTTATTTTGTTACCATAAATTCTCTTAACTTAAAAACGTTATAAAAAAGTCTCTCATGTCATATGTTGTAGTATCATACTGTAAAATATAAAGGTCAAATCTATTTGACATTACTGTTAGAACTACTATTAAGAAAAACACTTTCTTAAATATTATAAATATTAAAACATAATTTAAAAATAAATTTGATATATTTTAGTATAAGAACACTAAAATAATGAAATAATTTTTTTTTCAAAATGCACTTTCCAATAGCATTTAAAATTGTACTTTTTCTAAAAAGTTTTTTTTTTTTTGCCTCTAAAACTCAATGCCAAATAAGTTTAAAAACTTTTTTGGAGTTTAACAAATATAGGATAAGTATATTAGATAGATTTTCTAATTTTAAAGCTAGATTTTTTTTTGATGGAACTATTTATTAAACTAAATATATCTCATTTATGTGTTTGCTTATAAAATTATAGAGTTTCAATTGTTGTGAGTATTTTGAATAGTATGATAACCAATTCCTAATTGAGCAAGAAATATAATTTTTGGATTTTTGAGCGGGATTAATGGATATGAGATAGAGGCTGCAGAGACTAATATAAATTTCATATATGGTACTTTAGTTTTTTTTTATTTTTTTATTTTACAGTGTGACATTATCACGTATTAGATAGGTTGGATGTATGTTGTGATTTTGGTATGAGAGACTTTTATGTAACGAGAGACTTTTATGTAATGTTTTTTAAATTAAGAAACTTTATGGTAACAAAATGAAGATAAAAAATAAAAATGCAACAAACTCCAAAGTTGAGGGACAACTAGAAAAAAATTAACCAATATAATTTTTTTTTCTTGAATTGAAAAAAAAAAGAAGCTCTCTAAGTATAACGGTCATAGCCCCCCTTATTTTCCAAACTTGAAGTGGATTGGTATCTTTGATTTAACTAACTCATAGGAAGGGACCTACCACCAAGTCTAAGATGATATCTCATGAGATGCATCATTGGACACTTTGCCACTAACCCATTTATACTCTTAAATATAAACAATATTTAATCATCAATGTTGGTATAGAAAGTCAAAACTAAAATAAAAAAAGACCATCTTATCAAACTAACCATTAAGCTTGCACGATCGGTGCTATTAACCAACATACTATGGTAAATTAAGTTTCAAAAATTTGATGTGGGGCACTTGAAGGTTACTTCCATATAAGCATGAAAGAAAAAAATAATAATAAATACTATTTATGTCACGACCCAACCTATGAGCTGGATCGGCACTAGGAACTGTGCCAGTCTAAAGCCCCCAAGACCCGTAATAAGCCTAATTATTCCTTAATCCAATTCTAAGGCCCATTTGGGCCCAATTTCAAGAATTCAACCAGACAGAGTCCGACCACAACTTGGACCATTTAACGGGGAGTTTTTGACTCGTTCGACTTGTAAACACAATATATAATAAAATGGGGAGCTCAGCTCACCCTCCACATAATCAAATGTCATAAAAATAAATGGAAGCTCGGCTCCCTCATTTAATCTAACCATACATGCATTTAATAAGTTTACTGGTTCAACATGATAATTATATTACAGACCCAATCAAATAAATATTTCTAACATATGCAGAATTATAAGAGTTAACAGAATTATACAAAAATCATAGACATTAATAGACGACCTGCGAAGAAGAAAAACTGGTTAACCACAACAATAATCCTCCTGTAGCCTGGAAAAATAAATGAACAGGAGTGAGCGTTCGACTCAGAGAGTAAAATATCAATTTTAACCATAATCTCTATAGCTATCTAAAGCTAATGCACCTGTGGAGTGAAATGCAACATCGTCATAAATTTCATAGAAGTCACATTAAAAAGGCAATTTGGAGTACTCACACACCCGATAATGTCAAACAATACATATACGGGAGCTGATCCCCTACACAGCCCTCTTAATCCAACCTCTGCCAGCGAAGATCTCAAGCCGAACTTTCGCTTAATAAACCAAATACGGGGTTCCAGCGAAGATCTCAAGCCGTGTCTACCCATCTTGTCCATATCCAACACCATACCACATGCACGCCAACGCACGCACACTGCTCCAAATTACCACAAACAACACCCATGGCAATCCATCAATTAAGAATGCAATATAAAATGTGCCTAATGTTTAACTACATAGATATCTACTTATAAGTGATGCATGGGCATGCTTGAACATATAATAATATCGAAATTACAATTAAAATTAATATTTTACTCACAGACTCAACCGAAGTCAATATGGCAGCTGAGCGGAGGAGGAAGGCTGTCCCGGCTCACCTGACAATTTTTATTACAATTATTTAATACATTTTACTCAATACAAACTGAGAAAAGATCAAATATGTCCTAAGTCGTGCCGAAAATCCAGTAAAGTCTCCCCTATACCTAAGACCTACCAAACCTGCAAAAGGGCTTAAAATGCACTTCTATATCAACAAACCATATACCCACAACTCAATCACATCACACAGCCCCTCCTGGGCCCATCCAAACAGTCATCAATCACAATATGTAAAATTACAGTTTAGTCCTTATAATTTAACCCGTTTGCAAAAACTCTCCAAATAAGTTCTAAAAATTCTAAAACTTTGTCTCGCGATCCTTAGCATTATTACTAAGCTAATGCAAAAGGAATTATAATTTTCTAATCTACCACGAATATTTTATGAATTTTTAATCCTATTTAAGTACTAGATAATTAAGAAAAAGTAAAGTTCGTGTTTACTTATGCCGATTCCGACCTCCAGAATGTGCTCGGTACATCTGACAATGAAATCTCGACCCAATTCCAAGAATTTTTCGATAGCCTGTCTGTCTAGCCCAAAATTTACAGACTCGGGCAACCATTGAATTTCTGCGAATTGAAGGTACCTACACGAAGCCCACAATACGGTGGTTAGTATATAAATTTTACGGAATTTTCTAAGCTCATTTAGTGCTAGAAAAAATACTACGAAGTTTCATGGGACCCACTGAAAAATTGTGTCTAAAAATTTTGAAATTTATATTGCCGCGAAGCTCTCAACGAGTGGAGTGCTCTAGTACTATTGGTTTTCTC
Organism: Hevea brasiliensis; assembly: GCF_030052815.1. NCBI lineage: Eukaryota > Viridiplantae > Streptophyta > Magnoliopsida > Malpighiales > Euphorbiaceae > Hevea > Hevea brasiliensis. The sequence continues at coordinate 20,559,122 of NC_079501.1, read as the reverse complement.
TTGGGGTTCATGGTTTGCGAGAAATCTAGCCCAAAAATCAAAATGGGCTAAAACTTTCAAGACAAAAATTGGGCAAACCGCTAGATGGATTTTGGTGTTCTTAGTGTGTATGGAAAATTCTCGAGGTGTAGATGTGTTTTGACATAAGACCATGCCCAAATAGTGGCCGGATCGGCCGGATTTTGACCAGGAAGCCGAAACAAGCGCACACAGGGGGAGCTTCGCGCGTCATTTTCAGCCACCTGGGGCGTCGGCCGGCTGCAGGGAAGATGCCTGGAGGTGCGTCAGCGAGCTGGGGAGGGCTGGGTGGTGGCTGGCCGGTAAGGGGAGGAGGGAGGAGAGAGAAAACGGGAGAGAGAGGAAGAGCGACGAGGCGCACGGAAGAGGAAAGAAAAAGAAAATGGGCCGGTCCGATCCGATCCAGTCCGGTTCGATTCTGTCGGTCCGATTCATGATACAAAATTTTAAATTTTTAATTCTGAAAAATTTCGAGAAAACTCAAAAAAATTCGTAGAGTCTAAATATGTTTTTAGTTTTACCACGTGGTCTTTAAATCAATTTTTAAAAATCATCAAAGTTTTATATTTTCAGAAAATAGAACCCGATTTCTAAAATCCGAAAAATTTCAAATAATTTCCTAAAATTTAAATAAAATAAAATATTAATATTTACTCACAAAATAATAAATTTAAAAATTAGGGGTGTTACAATTTATTAGGAGAAATTATACATTAATTATATAATACAATTGTGATTGTGTGTAAGGAAGTTTAATCAACATGAAAAACTAATAAAATTTTCTTTTTTCATATGAATAGACTTTATTTTTAGTAATTCTTAAGACTTCACATTGAATAATATTTTTAATTATTTAATTTTTGAATAAAAAAATTCAATTACAAAATAATTAAAATATGAAAAACAAAAATGTTGTTTCACATGAAATTAATGTGTGAGACTAAAAGATAGTTTTAATAACTTAAAAAAGGATTAAATTATATTTTTTTTTAAAAATGAACATTATTAATTCATTTTTAAAAAATCATTCACATTCTAACAAGCATGAACACTCAATCAATCTATACATGCTATATTATATAAAATTATGATGATTATATAAAATAATAATTTATTAGTTTTCTATTGATTGGATGTATATACGTTCCGGTGTATGCGAATTTTCCTTTAGGAAAACATACATATTGAGAATCAAGTACCAACTAATAAATGGTGTATATATATATACATATGATGGTGAGTTCAGGATACAAATTACAAGAAATATATAGACAATGAAGAATGAATTCAAGGAAACATATGGCGGAAAATCCAGTAATTCGGGCAAAAATAAATCACAATTCACAAAAAATTCTGTTGCCAACCACATGCAACGAGCGTCTTCTTCTTCTACTACTACTTCCAAAGTTTTTGACATTTCTCTCTTTGTTTGATATGATTGTCGGCAGTAATATATGAATCGCACAGTACAAGCAGACATAAGAAAACCAGAAAGGTGTAATATTTTCTGCAGGTCTTGTGCTGTATAGTTTATATGCTTAGGCAATGGTTGGGATGTTAAAGCAGTCTCGTTTTTGTGTCTCGCAAAATTTAAATGCGCATATGAATTTCAGCTGTATTTCCTTTTCATTCATAAATAATTGGATTGGGTTTTCAAAAAAGAAAACAAATATTAAAGGCCTGCTTTGAAAACGGGGCATGTTATGGTAAATTGAGTTGGGCCCAGAGAAAAAAAAGGTCCAAACCCAATTTTTTTACAAGTGGGAGGAGCTGAAAGCCAACTGGTGAACCATATGACCCTTCCAATCCAATGGCATAAATTAATTCTCTTTGTTTTCCCTTGGCCACCCCATGCATTGGGCCTGCATATAAAAACCCCATGCCATGTCAATGTCGTCCAATTGGATAAATTAAACTAGCTGATGCCGAATGCAAGATTAGCAAAAGACACTTCCTCCAGCATACGCATATCGTATCCTAACCATGGAAAAACAAAAGGATCCATATCCAATAATGAGACAGTTTGTATATATAGTTGCTATTTCTGTGTGATATGAAGTAAGGTTAGGACCCAGCTCTCTAATTATATTAACATTTCCACTTGTTATTTTGAACGAAATGGGTAAGCTGGATAAAGACGTTATTGTCCTGGTCAACCCATCCCCACAGAGGACATCTGAAAGAGAAAAACTTTGTATACATGCCGGACTCATGGCTCATGAGTCATGATGCATGACAAATGGAACATGTAGCCCTTGTCACTAACATATTGCTTTCATCTTTCTTATAATTATTGGGGTTACTGTTTTTTGTTTGTTTAAATACTTTCATCGCCCACTTTCTTCCACCTTAATGCTTACTACCCACGTCTAGGATTCCAGATTTCTGAAAATTTTGTGAACATGGAAGAACTCCTTCCCCGTCTCTTTTATTAAGATTTCAAATTCCATGCAGTTTTCTTGCTATGGGATTTGCATTTCTCTTTTTGTTATTGCCATCAGCATGCTTTCCATATCATATTAAGTCTACTTTTCGGGTCCATTTGAAGATAAACTATACACATCGGAACTGAAAGATTTGTAAGATAATAAAAGCTTTTCTTGTTCTTCTTCTTCTTCTTCTTTCTTTCTTTCTTTTTTTCAATTGCTTTGAAGGTTTCTTGGCAGTTTTTTATGAAAATTGGCAAACAATGAGTCCCAGCATGAGTCCTAGACTCTCATTTTCTATTGACTTTTGTCAAGAGGAAACCATTCCAACACCTCTCCAATCCCAATCATGCTCATCAAATTTCAATGATTTCGACTTTTGTTTTCACTCCAACGAAATTAATCTAGAAAGTTCATCTGCTGATGAGCTTTTCGTTGATGGGAAGATCCTTCCTGTTGAAATCATGAAAAAGATTGCTGCTTCACAAGAATTACACCGACCCATAATTATTCCATCACCTTTCCCACCTCTACGTGCATTTGTTGAATCTGCTAGTACTAAGAAGGATGCTGATAAAGATTCAAGGCATGAGATCTCCGAGGGAATGAAGAGTTTAAGCAAACACAATGAAGCAAATCACAAGAACTTTATTAACCAAGAAATCAAGAAAAAGATTACTCCCTTGAAGCAAATACAACAACCTGTAATTCCACCGCCCTTTCCACCTCTCCGTGTATTTCTTGAAGCAGCTGGCATTAAAGAATACGACGTTTATGAAGATTCGAATCATGAGAGCTTCAATGAAAGCAATATCTCATGCAAAAAAGAGGAGTATAAGAAGAAAAACTCAAGATCATTTCGGCATGTGAAGAAGAATACTAGTATGAATAATAACTGGAGTTTTGGTGCTTTGTGTCCTTTTCCACTTTTTTCTCGAAGCAAGTCTGCATTGAAGACTGCAGGGAAAAGAGTAGCATTGTCAAAAGAAATTCAGAATCACAAGCACAATTCAGAGAAATTGAAGCCCCTGGCGCTGGCGCATTTGCAAATTTCTTCTCTAACAAGTTATCGTCATCAAAAGCCTCTTCGATGAAGAATTTGAACGACATTCACTTTTATATACCATTGAAGAGTTATTATTATTATTTTTACAGAATCATAAGCTTTTATATACCATCAAAAGCTTCCTCTTATTCTTGGAGAACTCAAAATATATTGGATTTTAAAATTTTCTTACATATACTCTCAAAAATTCGAACCTATGAAGTTGTTAAATTTAATTTTATGGGTTTAATTTGTTAGAATATTTATTGTTTTTAATTTTTTATGGTAGTGAGGTGTGTTCTTAAATGGATCTGTAGATGCATGTTAAAAAAAATAGTGCACTAGAGTATTTAATAATATATATATATGTATATCACCAAATCAAATGGTAAAATCTCACCCCACCGACACGAATGCACAGAGAGGAAGCACAAAGCAGAGGCCATGTTGATATTAGGGGCCATTTTCCATCATGCATCTTATGAGACATTTCATCCTATGTAGTCCCTACCAAGGCTGTAAAAATGTTTCATTTCTGGTAATATTTCCATGGCTTGGCGAGCTTACCGCATGAAAGTTGGATGAGCGAGACGATTCCTTACGGCTTTCAACTAAATTATTTGGCTTTTGTCGCTTTCTCTGGTTCCTGCTGTTGGCATTCACATTTGTTAACTGCGCCTCTTTAGTTGGTGGCAGTGCCAACAACTCAATTTAACACCTGAATTTTCTGCTATTTCGGCAAATAATTAATTTTTATATACATAAATGGACGCTAATAGGTTATTAAGAGAAGTTCAATTAAAATATGATATAAATCATCCAATTAAATTATAATTTTATAACTTATTTAAATTTCAACTAAAAAAACTTTGTCTTAAAAAAAATGAACATTTAAAATATAGTGTTTTGATAATATAGTTTCCATTTTCCTTGGATTAAGGAAAGTTGAAAAGACCACAAAAATCACATCAAAGGTACAAATCAAATCAACAAAAAAAAAAAAGAGCAAGCAAAAGTCACATGTTAGCACTGCAAATTTAACCATAATTATTAAAAAAAACAAAATTACAGTGTTCTCTTCTCCTCCCATCAAAAGTTTAGTCAAATCACTCACTGTGTCGATGTTCTATCAATCCCATCTCATTGCCTAAATCTATTCAGTGTAATCTTTTTTAAAAGTATAGTATAAAAATTAAATAATATAAACACACAATTAATTCAATAAAAATAGCATTTGAATTTAGAGTATCTTGATTTTATCACTAATTTTAGCATTAAACCATCTTTAATAGCAATCATCCGTAAGATAAGTATCTATAAAATATTAATTATAATTGTAAATGTTATATATATATATATATATATATATATATATATATATATATAATATTACGATGAGTTTTGACACCTATACCATAAAAAAAGAGTTATTGTCATTAAAGAATATAATTTATTATAAAAGTCATAAAACTATTTATAAATAAAAATTATTTGTTTGACATTTTTGATATAAATGCCAAATAAGGCATTTTCATCATAAGGCAATGATGTTACTTTTGAATTTTAGGTAATATTACTTGCAAAATAAAAAGTTTAATTATTTGATATATTTTTTCTTTCAAAGAATTGAATAGCTAGACAAAAAGTCAAAATTGCAATTGGTCAAATTTTTTTTTTCAAACTCAATTTTGAATATCAATCACTAGAAAATATATTTAAAATTAACTATATTTTAATTTTAAAAAGTGACACTAAAACTTTTTAAAGAGTTTTTGACACTCATAATATTCTTTAATTATATAAACTTTTCGAAAAACTTTTTGATACTTTATAATTATTTTTAAATGTTTAATTTATAAAATGTTTTCATATTTTTATTATTAATATTATTTTTATTAATTTATTATGAAAAATATATAATTATAAAATTTTTATATGTGAGAGATATATAAATAAAAAAAATTTATAAATTTATTATTATTTTAAATTAAATATAGTATCAAACTCATAAATATATTCTTTTATAAAATTTATTAAACGCTTAAAACTCTTTTCAAATCTTTTAACATTTACATATTTATCTTTTACTTAAATTTATGAAACAAAAATTTTAATTTTTAGAGCATATATTATTTTAATTTTAAAAATTTCCAAATTAAAACATATATTTGGCATTTGTATTTAAGTTTTTTTTTTAAAATAGATTTCACTAATTTTTCATGCTTTATATTGGAATTAGTTTTTTGCTGGATATAATTAATTAAAGACGGATAAGCTGGATTGTGGGATTAGGCAAATATAATTAATTCATGAAGGACCTGGTAATTGAAGCCTCTATGAATAGCTTACGCGTGTGTGCATGCGTGAGAGAGAGAGAGAGAGACGAACAAGGACAAAACATTCATTGTCTTATTCTCAGTCTCAGAGTCTCACTCTTCCATGTTTGACCACTCCCACCTCTCTCTGCTTCACTGCCCGTGGCTTCCTCTCTCTCTCTATCCTCTTCTCGAGACGACGAGCAGCCCCTTTCACTGCTGGAGCAGAAGAACCTTTTCTTGTTTGGTCTCTGTTTCTTTCTCTGTGATTGTTTTTTCACTGCTAAAATGGCAGCTTCCTAATCCTCTCCTCGAGCTTCATTTTCTAGGCCTTTGCACGAATGGAATCCATCTATCACATGATTCTTTTCTTCCCCTCCATTATTGCTTTTATCCCCCCTCTTTATTTCATCATCCTCATCGTTTTGAGCAGAGAATCACTGCTGTTTGCGATAAGCCATGTAGTAGATACAAAGCTAACTAACCCAAAAAAACAAAGAATATAAATTTATTACTAATAAACTTCTTTCCAGTTCTTTTGCATCATTGGATCGTCGTTTCGTTCCTCTGTAATGTTCTGTATTTTTCTTTCCCATTGTATCATTGTACGGCTTTTCTGTTTTCTGCAGTGGTTTCGTGTTTTCTTTACGTTTTCTGTGCTCTAGTTTGGGAGTGAGGTCTACTACATTGTGTTTTCTTAGAGTGTTTTGGGAAACCTGGGATTTTCTCATGGATTTTGTCGAGATTTCTTGGCTTTTTCTGTATGGAGTGGATTTGGAACTTGAGATTTGAGCGTATTTGGTTTTTACAAAGTAATTCCGAGTATTTTTGCTGTGGGTTTTGGTGATCTTAGTCACTCATCGTCTTTTTCTTACTTCTTGGTTTGGACTTTGGAGAGATGAATGAATCTACGGGGAAAACGACATCGTGTCTGGCGATAACGGAGAAAAGGCCTCACCGGCCTGGTGGTTGTGTGGGCATTTTCTTTCAGCTCTTTGATTGGAACCGTAGATTTGCTAAGAAAAAGCTCTTCTCCAAGACATTGCTTCCTCCAGGTTTCCTTCTCTTTCGCTCAAAACTGTACACTCATTATAGGAACTAGGAATTACCCATCTGGCCAATTTATATTATTGATTTGTTTTCTTTTCGCTAATTGCATTTTCTTCAGCTCGTGCAAAGCAGTCGTCAAAGAAGTTTAGAGGGGAAGAGAAGATGCCCAAAACCAAATCTCATTTGGTAGGCTTTTTTTTTATTTGCTTACCATGCGTTTTAGGAACAGCTAATTTTCTACTCTATCAAATGGAATCTGTGGGTACTTATGCTTGTGCTTCACTTGTGTAGATTGCCGATGAGAACAGCAGGGGGTTCCCCAACGTAAAGAAAAATGGAAGCCGTAGTGATAATACAGAGCAGAAGCATGAAATGCGAGCCGCCGGTTTGGTTGCTAGGCTTATGGGTCTTGAATCTTTGCCTGCAGTGCACCGAGGGAAGCACAAGAAACTTTCAAAAACTCCTCCTTGTGATGTTAGAGAAGAGAAATTTGTTAATAGTCATAGCGGGTCTGATATGGAAGTTGTGAACTTGGAGAAGGGAAGCTCTAAGATTGAATCTAGGCCTCAAAAGCTTCAAAAGACTGGCCAGTTTGAGAGACGGGCAGTGACTAAGTTTGGAGCTGAGGCTTTGCAAATTAGGAATGTATTGTCGAGAGCAAGAAAGCATCATCACCCCAAGCTTGCTTCACCAGTGAAGAGTCCTAGGATTTCCTCTTCCAGGAATGTGTCTAGGGCATCCAGATTAATTGATGCTGCTACTCGGATTTTGGAACCTGGGTTGCATGCTACCAGTAGAGCAAAATGTGCTCTTACTTATTCAAGTTCTACGAATTATGTTCCCAAGAACGAAGTTTTGATGGATGCAATGGGATTGGGAGTCGTTTCACCAGATATACTGAAACAACATAGAAATGATGTCAACTATAATATGGGTGTGGACAAGTCTTTGATGGGGCAGACTTCTTGCAAAAATTGTGGAGATTTGCTTGATGTGGTGGATTCTAAACCGAACGTGGAGGAGCAGCCATTTGTTTGTCAATCCTCAGCTGCAAATGTCCCCAATAACTCTTTGCAGGGGTTGGAGAGGATTAAGCCAAGGCCAACCAATTCTTCCCCTGAACAAGAAAGGGATGTCGCTTATCATAGAAATCAGGTTCAATCCGCTGAAAGACTAGATAGCACAAGGGCTTGTAGTGAACTCATCTCAGATAGGAAACCTGTGTCTTCAGAGGGCCAAATGTCACGACAATTGAAAAGCCAACAGTGCAGGCCTCAAAAGGATCAGCCTTCTTCTATTGCTTTCCGGCAAAGGACTGAGATCCGAAATGAGATGTCAGTAGCCAAGGGTAGAATTCCACCAAGAGCTAAATTAAACAATCTGCAAAGCAGGAGAGCTTCTTCAGCTGCCAATGCTATTACCGGAGCTAAAGATTTTGTTGCTTTGAACAGAAGTTTAAGCAGTCGCACCAGGCCAAGAGTATCCAACAAGGCAGATAATTATGTGGTAGATAAAGAGAGAAAATTTTGTAGCAGGCGAGATGATTCCTTGTCGCAGTTAAGGACCCCAGTGCGAAAGAGGAGGACTGTAAGCGTCAATGCACAACTTGATAGTACTGGACTTGTTGATTCAACTTCTATGAGACAGAAAAACGTTAAGTGTGATTTTGTGAGTGGAAAAGAACTGGAGCATAATGCTTCCACTGCAGACCGTGAAAGCATCAAAACCAGATCGGCCATTCAGGGGGAAGGTCATAGAACTAGTGGCAATAGTAAGGATGATATCTTATCTTTCACATTTAGTCCCCCATTGAGGCATAAAAATTTCGTTTCCTCAGGGCTGAAAGATATGAGGGATCACATTGATAAAAATACTTCTCAACCAAGAAAGCTACCATCTGATGAAAGTGATGGCCAAACATCTTTGCAAAGACAAGTGCCATTGAGAGGAGATACTTTAGGGGCACTTTTGGAGCAAAAACTAAAGGAATTGATTTCTCAAGAAGAGGAAGAATTGACAAATGGAGGTGCCATTCATAAGAGATCAACTGCTATGATTTTGCAAGAACTAATATCAGCTTTAACTTCACAACAGCCTTTTTCTCCAGATGGTCATATGGTCAATGCAGAAACAACTTTCCAGGTTTGTTTCCTTTCCATCAGCTTTGTGCTGCCTTATTCTAGTTATACTGTATTTGTTATCAAAACTATGTATATCTGTGCTTATTGTGGTTTGAGGCTTGTTAAAACATCAATGCATGAAGAGAAATTGTGAAAATATGTTAAGATTTGTAATGCCTTTGCCCTTTTTGTCAATAAATCTTCTGGCTATCTGAACTGTTTTAGCTTGCATGTCTGTTGTGAGAATGCTGATTCTGTTGCTTCATTTGAGTGGGTGAAGGTAAATAATGAAAATGGAGTAACCAAGATGAAAGATAATTATTTTAGCACAGTTGAGAAAATGAATATGGTGGGAATCTAGTGAAAGTTGATGGTGGAATGGTGCAACGGCTTATTTAATGTCTTTTTTACTTTTACTTCTTATTGGTTGCAACCTTCATTTTCAAAGCTGTCAATTTTGTCAAATAAGGAATTTCAAAATCACAGATAAGATGTTTGAAATTTATGATCAATAGGGCATCTGCACTTCTGGAGGCTTGTGATAGTGATATTTATTGTTAATGCTGAGATGTAGCACTATTTTGGTAGAAAATTTAAGTATGTTCATGTACCAAATGGGGCATGTAGGTATTTCAATTCACTGTTTGGATGACTCGTAGCACCTTACAACTAGGCTCGGATTATAGATGGAATTATTGTTTTAAATGACATAGGGTACCACTTTGGTAAACATATTCTGATATTTATCATTCTATTGGCCCAATTGAACAATCCTATCTTAAGTAGAAAAAAAATAATAATAATAATGATAATGCTTTCACCTTTTATGAGGGTAGATTTCTTTGGTTGGCTAGCATTTGTAAATTACTTTTCTTTCATCCTTCAGAATTTGGTGGTGTGCTCTGATCTGGTGTGATATGCCTTGCTAATATTTATTTCTGACAAGTTACTTTCTGTTGTTATTCAGACGGAAGGAAGGGTAGGAGGAACTTCAGTTGGGTTTTCACATGATGGTGACCACCACCTGAGTCCTGGATCTGTTCTTGAAGCTCCATTCTCAAACGACAGTTGCTTTTCTAGCAGTCTGGATGATAGCTCAGGTAAGGAAGTTGAACTTTATGGGAATGCAAACAAATAAACTTACAAACTGTCGTGATTAAATGCAGTGAAACTCTTTACGAACAATTTTTTGCACTAGAAGTTTTGTTTCTTCACTTACAAATGGCATTCTTTTTCATATCATGCTGGCAATCTTCATATATTTCTTCCATATTGGCTTATGGTGTCAGGGCGTAGGCTGCTCTCTGACTCCATGGATTACTCATGTGATATGCTACAACCAATAGAAATTGACACTGATCTTCTGGATTCTGCAACCTCTAGAAATGGATGTACAAGTACCAAAATAGTGACTGATCTTCTCAACCGCATTTCTAGAATATTACTGAGCATCGATCTTGCTGATGGATTAACAGGAAGCAGGCTCACCTATGCCAAGGAGGTGATCTTGGATTCTGAGCTGTTGTTCGGAAGTGCAGCTCAACGTAATTCAGATAGAATGAAAAGTTTCCTGAGAGGTCCTATAACCATTCTATTTGGTGAACTTGAAACTCATGCTAGTGCCTCGTGGACAAATTTCAATGCCCTTGGTTTTGAGGAGAGCAAGGAGGGTAGCAAAGATAGTCAAGTTAAAAGGTTTCTTTTTGATTGTGTGATAGAATGCTTTGATTCAAAATATAGCCGGTACTGTAACTCAGGATTCAAAGCATGGAGAGGAGTGCCCTTGTGCATGAATGCAGAAATGCTGATTGAAGAGGTTGGGAAAGAGATCAGAAGGTGGACAAATTTGGCTGGGATGATTCCAGACGAGATAATAGAATGGGAGATGAGTCATTCCTTGGGAAAATGGACGGATTTTGAAATTGAATCTTTTGAAACTGGATCTCAGATTGATTGGGATATACTTCAAGTTTTGGTTGATGAACTTGTGACGGACTTTTGCGGTTGCAGGCTGGGTTACTTGTGAAATGCCCAAGCGTTTGTAAGTTTCTTTTTGTTAGTAATGGAAATTGTCACAAGCTTAACCTGTGTCTAACCTGGGAGTAGCATGGTTGTCCAACGTGATGGATGATTTTTAAAATGGCTATTGACTTTGTAAATGCTTGCCTGTATCTGCATTCTTGGATAGTTACCTGTAACTTGGTTTGACATGGAGAAACTACTTCAATGGTCTTTTGATTGAAAAAAAAAATTGAACATTAAGAATTAACTTAAATTAAATTTTATATATTTTAGTCTTAAAATAATAAAATAATTTTCAAATTATATTTTTTAATATTTAAAATAATTGTTTTTCAAAGAAAAGCAACTTTTTTTACTCCTTAATGTTAAATGAATCCTTAGTTAAGAAAGGTTCAAAGGCAGAAACTGCTTCAATTGATATCTTTTTTTTTTCCAAGGTCAATTCCCCAAACTCCATTTTTACAGGGGGGTTTTTGCACCAAACGCTGCGGGTAACATGCCAAAATCAGAGCAGAGTAACATCCAATCCTAGATTTTGAACGTAGCAGTTAAAAATGGCATATCTCATCGACTAGCATATTATTGAAAAATTAATAGGGTTTATAAAGTTAATATGTCTCCAAGACGATTACAAGTGAGGAAAAATTATTATTTAATTTTTTTATTTTAATAAAATTAGTTATTTAATTTTTATATTTTATCTTATTTATTCCTTATAGTATTTAAGAGTTAATTTAAATTTCATTTAATCACTATAATTTAAAAAATATAATTATATATATATATTTTATTTTTAAATCTTAAACTATTTAATTTTCGTAATAACAATCTCTCTTTTAAATATATTAACTCATAAGCTATACTGAAAAATTAGAAAATATATGAAAAAAAATATGGAGACTAAGAAATATATTTACTAAAATAAAAAAATTAAATAATTGATTTCAATAAATAAAAAGGGCCCTAAGTGATAATTTCCCCTACGCTTAGAAATTAGAACCCATGTTTTGTAACTTCGAGCTTGGTAGAGAGACTCTTTCTTGGAATCTTGTGGTGAATTGAGGCCGACATGCATCGGGGAGTGGGGGCTTTCTGTAAGTGGATTTTCATGGAGGACCATTTATTTAAACTTCAAAAACAATGGTCTGACTTTGACTGGAATTTGCTTTGGTTGGTGTGATGAAACAGTAAATGATCTATACTTGAATAACCTTGAAACATCTGGGAATAAAACACAATCCATGCAAAATATTGTATCATTCTGTAAAATAACTAAGCAAGCAAATTGGGCACTAGAAAGACCGCATTCAATACACGATAAATTTGTAGTGTTATTAGTGTACCGTTGATATGATCCCAAATTGCATTAGATGCACCAAAACTTGGTAGAAATACTAAAACATGGTCAATGCACTTCGAAATCTTGTCAAAGAGTACACAGATACAAGTTACAGAAAACCAGCCTTCATTAACAATGAAACCAGATGACATCGCATTTGAATTCAAGTCTTGAATATAAAAACTGGTAGCCTAATCTTGAATACAAGTTGGCCGGCCTTCAGCCTCATGAACAGTAGTCAATCCATCCTTCCCTTCAAGATTGTCTCTTTAACTTCAGTTGGGGTACTACAGCATAACATTAAAAATATGTGTTAAACTGACACCAATTACCAGCGAATGCCAGAAGGGAACAATTTCTCATCCACAGAGATTACAATGTGCTTAATTGTTAAAACTTGATTTATGCATGAATATAGAAAACTCAAGGACAACATGCACAAGGAACAGAATAAGTAAGACAGCAAGTGTGCACTGGTCATCTCATGGAAATTCCATGACTACTGACTAGTTGCAAAAGGTCAGTTCCATCAACAAAGCTCATAGAATGGCAGCAAATATACAAACTAACGACCACTTTCTAGTCTCCTAATATGCATAATATTTCTTCAATGCCACATTTAAAAACAACACTTTTGAGTTTTGGCAAGAGAAAAGAATGGAAAACTTAAATTTTCATGCAAGAATCGCTGATGCAGTTGCAGTCCTACAGAAGGTTGACCATATTCAAACAAAGAGTAAGGTACCATTTGGCATTAAGAAAATCAGTAGACTTCTACCATATTTCGTGCACATCTCCTCTCAAGTTGATGGACTATGACTTCTTCCAGAATGTTTTAGAACATCGTGTGGATGAATCTCTAAGAGCAAAGTTTAATAATATAATAATCTAAAACTCAGCTATATAAAATCGTCATTAGTTTTTTTCTCTTTCTGGATTCTTCAAAAAATAGATGATTGGGAAAGAACCAGTAGGCAAGTTTTGAGAGCAAATCAGCATTTGCATAGTGGAGAAAAATGCTTCTACAAACATGGGTACAATTTACTGCTAGAAAAAAAAAAATTGAATAAAGGCTTACACAATGTAGACATATCCTCCCCAACCGCTCAAACAGTCCCGATCTACTGACGACAGCAGCGCTTGAGACACAGTTTCAGATAATTCCTCAGGTTCCTGAACAAATGGTTTTTTAAAAAGAAAGAGTTAATCACACTTCCGTTATTTGACACAAAGTAGAGCAGTCACGGTATTAGTGATCAACCACAAGACAGCAACCATATGGTATCTTCTTGACAACCCATCACGGCTTCCTGGTTGTTTATACTTTATAGTGGCTTGTTTAAAAGCTAAATGAATAGAATAGATTCTACTGGAGCCAATACTAAGGACCCAGTAATATAATTGGCACATGCACCAATTTGTGGGCACTCTATGCAGTATGTCCGAGAAAACAGAAGAATGATGTACTGTGCATAATCATGAGAAGTAATTTGAGTAACTAACCATGTCAGGCTTGAACATGGCTTCACAGGCACCATAAAGTCACTCTGAGGCTGTGCCAGCAACAACAAAGTCTTTTGCAAGTTCTCTGCAATTGAGAAAGAACAAAAATATAAGCCACAAAATAGTTTCATTACAAGAAGAAGTGTATACATCAACCAAAAATCTGATGAAAGTTTTTAAAGATTAAAATAAGAGAGCAAGTTTGATTTATTTAGTAACGCTCCATACGCTGATTACATGTAAAAACCATCACAAACAATAATATCAATAAGACAAGCTTGTGCCCGCTAACACTCAGTGAGTAGACTTCATTGGCAGTCCCACCAAAATCAATAATATTGGAAAAAAGAAATCCAAGAATGTCCCATAAGTGGGATTTCCTAGTTTCCCTCACAAGTCGCAGCTTTTGTTCAAATTATGAGGTGAAACAAGAAGCTGCAGCATCAAGGAAATAGCCCATAAAGTAACAATTCTGGCTCTAATACAAAATGCCCAGTAGAAAATTTGCAGAACCTCATTAAATGAACTAGAGAAACTGAAGGAAACATTAACAAATGTTCTTAAATTTGACCGAACAATGATGAAAACAAACTAGATTAATGATGGCATCGACACAATCACATTTTAGTTGCTACGAGAATTCTGCAAGCTGAGACCTCTATAGTTTCAAATAACGAAAAGAGAGAGAGAGAGAGAGAGAGAGAGAGAAATCTATCATACTTAGCTCCAATTGAATCCATTGTGCAAATAAATGGTTTGTCTTCATCACTTAATCCCGCAATTACAGGTTGGCAGAAATAAGGACCAAACCTGAGAAAGAGCAGCAGGTTCATTTACTTTCGGGGTATGTAAACGAATTGTGCTATTAGGAGACTTCGAGTGGAACCACTTAAAATAGAGTTATGTAACAAGCCTTTTCTCATAAAGAAGAGCAGAAACAAGACTAGCAAATGTCTCAGGCTTCATGTCCCTCTCTTCTCACAGCTGGTACAATTTCTGACGAAAAACAAGCCTCTGATACCTACATATTATACACATTCCAACCCCTAAAAAAAGCATAGACAAAAAAAACCAACACCAAATAAAAACCAATACACACACGGACAAGTGTCAAAACAATGAAAATTCATAAAATTGAAATGAGAAGCAATAAAAATAGAGGCAAGGGCGAGTGAATATACAGGGTTTGAGCATCGGTGGCTAGACCGGATAGACCAAGAAAGAGCCTGTCGTGGATTTTATAGATTCTCTGGAAATCAGTAGCGATAGTTTGCGCTGAGCACCGAGTCGCCGATCGCTCGCTATGGCAAAGCAATTTTTGCCCACCATTGCTATGAGGGCACTTCCATTATACTCGAAGATCTGAAATTCCACCAGGAAAATGATCATATCATGTCTTCGGTCTTCCTCTTCCATGAGTGCATGTGATGTGTGGACACTAAGTTGTAGTTGGCATAGAATAGGCTTTAGCGTAATTAATTCTATTTAAGGCTTTAAAGCGTAATGAATCTTATTTTTAAAGTATTAATTGATTTCATTAAATTATTGTAATGTTATGACAATATACCTTCATAATATAATAAAGTTTGAAATCTACAGACAGTAAAGAAGATTTTGAAGAAAAGAAGAAAAGAAGTAATATTAACATAGTTTTGAATTGAAAAACTCATCCATATTTATAAAGAATGAAAAGTCATGACACATTTTCTAGATAGACACATCTATTTATCTCTAATAGGTACAAATGTTTGTGTAATAGACATGTCTGTTTATTAAAAAATACTTATACAAATAGTTGTATAGACATATATGTTTATTAACAGACACCTATACAAATAGTTATGACTTTTTATATAGAATAGACATGTCTGTTTATTAACAGACACCTATACAAACAATTGTGACTGTTGACTGTTTGTATAGAATTGACATGTCTGTCTATTAACAGATATATCTACTTGTTAATAAATACATATATTCGTAATTTATTTACGAAAATTATAATATGATAATTATTTTATTTCACACATATACGTGTCAAATGCCATAATAGAATAATATATATTAAATTATATATATATAATTCTATACATATTTCACTCTTGTCATTCCTTCATTTTCTTATATTTTAACAATATAAGAATTTTTTCTCTCTATACTGTCTAACATACAAGCTATTTATAATAATCCCCCACTTAGCTTGTATTGTTAAATCCTATTGTTTTATGCATAATAAAAAGTATTTTTCGATTTAAACTTTTCTTTAGTGTAAGTATTTTAAAGTTCTAAAGAAATCATGGTGGCCTTAGCTTAAACTTAGATTCTTATTAAATAGAATCAGAAATACTATACACACGAATCAATTAGTTCGACTTAAAAAGTTCACCAAAATTTTAGCACGAATATGGCCTTGTGCTACCTCCTATTTTCATGAACATTTACAAAAGTTATTCTCACTTTTGTTGAAGCGGCACCACTTCCTATGTTCATATAGGTGAAGTTTCTTTTGTATTAATATTAAACTTCATTAAGAGTATAAATACTCATCCTCATTTCTTTAACTTAGTACACTAAGTACTTAATTATAATATTTACTAAAGACTTGTTGTTACCCTTTAAACTTTATTTAGTAATAATACTATAAAGTAGGGTTCCCATCAGTAGTAAATTTAATGGAATATTCTAAATCCTAGTAAGCACATGTACTTATGATCATAACTCTCGATAGCCCTTTTATTAAAGGATTTGCTAGATTATTATAGGATTTAACATAAACATAGTAATAACACCACTAGAGACTAATTGTCTTACATTTTCATATCTTAAGCTTATATGTATATACTTTCAATTGTATATTTTACTATAAGTTTTAACCATCGTGATTTGACTATCACAATATAAAGAAATAGATATAGCACAGGTTGTGGTCACAACTTAATATCCGATAACAAGTTTCTCAGCCATTCTACTTCTTTACCAACATTCGCCAAAGTTATAAATTCGGATTCTACCATAGAATGAGTTATACAAGTTTATTTCTTTGATGCCCAAGAAACAAAACCTCCACCTAAAGTGGACACCCAATCAAAGGTTGACTTATTATCCTTATTACTACTTATCCAATTGGCATTTATATAACCCTAGGATCTCCACCATATTTGTTTCACTAGTCACCTTATTTGTAGAAATAAATTGCTCCATAACTTGTTTAAAATGAGAGTATTCAATAATAAAGAACTAAGCTAAACTTGCACATATACATAAGTGCATACTCATTTGTCCTTTTGTCACTTCTTACAAATGACTTGTAAGGTTCTTATATTTACTACTCAAAATGTATCAACATTTTGGCCAATAAATTCATCTCTTCATACATGTAACTATTAAGAAGAATTACATCTTTTTATTTAGTTATATCTTTTGGCCAAGAGACATAACTCTTTGCATGAATAGAACTCTTTATATGATTTTAGCACATTTAAAAATTTATCACATAATAATCTATAGTTTATAATTCTTTTTTTCTTAATATCCAAAAACCCTTGAAATTTCTTTCCAGTATTTCATACTAATATTATTAGTATAACTTGATAATTTAAATACTGCGAAAGCAATATCAGGTCTAGTGCAATACATAGCATATATTAAGCTATCAATAGCATTAGTATACTTAATTTGAATAATTATTCTATCAAAATTTTCAGTCAATTTGTAATAAATATCATATGGAGTATTTGCTTCCCTCAATATAATGAAATTGACAAAGAGTAAAACCCCCACTATATTACATCTAGGTAGTTTAGGCAAATCCCTCAAGGATAATAACCAAAATATAAATCTAAACAATAATTTTAAAATTCTTCCAAGAATAAATTAAAAAATAATAATATTGATTGTAGGTAAAAATAAAGAGAAGAGACAAAAAAAAAAGTTAATAGATTTTTGTTCCAAACTGCTATTTATAAAGCATTTGCATCTCTTCAAACATATACAATAGTTCACTTTGTATCTATTAGAATAATTATATCTGTTCACTTACACCTTTTAGAATAGATACAACAATTCACTTCGTATCTCTTACAACAATTACATCTATTCTCTTATACCTTTTATAACAGATACAATCGTTCACTTTGTATCTCTTACAATAATTACATCTGTTCATTTATACCTTTTACAACAGATACAACCGTTCACTTTGTATCTCTTAGAATAATTACATTTGTTCATTTACACCTTTTAAAACAGATATAATTATCGGTAATAAATAGTTCATTTTGATATCTTTTAATGAACAGACATAACTCTTTTGAAATGAGACAAATTTTCCTATCACTAATATTTTTAACAATATCCCCACCTAGTTAGTGATAAACACAATCAATATGAATTAGGATTTATGCATATAAAAAGTGTTTTTCGACTTATGCACATAAATCTTATTATCTTCTTTAACACATTCACCATGAGCTTTAGCATCATAATATAACCTTATATTTCTTCTAATTATAAGCATGTCATCAACATAAAATAAATTATCACATAAAAAACTTTTTAATGTGTAAGTATTTCTGAATCTATTTAAGAGAAAAGTCGTATGTGGCATACAATAATTTCTTCCTATTATTATTCAAACTAGAAATATGATGTGCTATTATTCCTCATAATTGCAATGATTTAGGAACTACCACTTTCAAATCCTTAAACTTTGAAACAAATATATACAACTCATAGACTTATCCATAACAAACATATTATCAAGTATTTAGAATTCAAAATATTTCATAATGAGAATTTTATCCATACATTTTTTTTCTGTATTATATTCGAATTCTAATGAATTACAGATTTCATTTAGAGACTTGACAGAGATAAACAAATCTTATAGCCTATCTGATGAGTTATTGAGAATATGACCTCTGCATGGCAATTCATATTCTTTTCTTGATCTGCTTTCACCTTCTCAATGAATATAATTTATTCCTTTAAATGATAATCTTATAGCCTATCTGATGAGTTATTGAGAATATGACCTCTGCATGGCAATTCATATTCTTTTCTTGATCTGCTTTCACCTTCTCAATGAATATAATTTGTTCCTTTAAATGATCAAGTTTCACGAACTCTTGATTCATCACGGAAACAGCCTTAGACTCTATTGCGATTAACACCTTAAAATTGTTGAGGTAGTGGGTGTAGAATAGGCTTTGAGGCGTGATAAATCACTATCTTTAAGGTATTAATTACCCCCACTAGATTGCTGTAAAGTTATGACAATATACCTTCAGGATACAAAAAAACCTGAAATCTGCAGACAGCAACTCCTGAAGATTTCCCTTAAGAACTCTTTATACGAACCGTTTAAAGAGACTAGAAGAAAAGAAGAAGAAGTAGAAATAATATTAGTATATTTCTGTATTGAAAAACTCATCCATATTTATAAAGAATGAAAAGTCATTGCACCTTTTCTAGATAGACACATCTGTTTATGTAATAGATATGTCTGTTTATTAAAAGATATATACAAATAGTTATGACTATTTGTATAGACATATATGTTTATTAACAGACACCTATACAAATAGTTATGACTTTTTGTATAGAATAGATATGTCTGTTTATTAACAGACACCTATACAGACAGTTGTGACTATTGACTGTTTGTATAGAATTGACATGTCTATCTATTAACAGACAAATCTATTTATTAATAAACACATATGTTCGTAATTTATTTACAAAAATTACAATATGATAATTATTTTATTTCACACATATACGTATCAAATGCCATAATAGAATAATATATATTAAATTATATATATATATATATAATTCTATACATATTTCACTCTTATCATTCTTTTATTTTCTTATATTTTAACAATATTTATAATACTATACATATTTTACTCTTATCATTCTTTTATTTTTTTATATTTTAACAATATAAAAAATTTTTCTCTCTACACTATTTAACATACAAGCTATTTATAATATTTCGGTGGAAAGAATTTGAGAAGAAAGGTGCAGAGTCCAGGGCAGAGTCGTTTTGGCTTGGGCGTTACCCCAGAGGAAGAACAAGAACAAAGATCAAGGCTTTAATCTTTTTGCTTTGGACGGGTTTCGGGTTATGGGTTTTGATAGGCCATCGAAATAAATGTTTGCGAGGCTCCATTTTGATTTAAGTGAATATTTAATTTAAACTCGATTTTATCAATTAAAAAAAAAACATATATTATTTAAGTTCTGCTTATCGAAATTTCTTATTTACTAATTAATTATGTATAAAATAATGTATTTCCACATTTTTTAGCAACAAATATAAATGATTAAAAATACATAAATAAAACATACATTAAGAAATATTAAAATGTGCAATTTACTGAAAAAATTAATTGTTTTAATTTTTTTAATTATGTTAAGAAAGTATTTAAAATACAATTTGATTAAAAATAATGCCCCATTTAGTATTATAATTTACTAAATTCAATGATTTTTATGTTGTTTATTGAATTTAAGTTCATACTCATAGATTTTTTTTCTTATATGTTTTAGAGTAATAATTTAGTTTTGAAATTTTAATTCTGTTAACAAATTAGTTGATGCTATTTACATTGATTGTTAATTGCTTTTTAATTTAAAATAATTTAATCTTTAAAATTTTATTTTATATTCAAAAACTAAACTATTTTAAATTAAAAGACAATTAACAGTAAGAATTAATTTGTAACAAATTTTTACAGAACATATCTTAACTCATTATTCTCATATTTAGTTTGTCAATTGAACTATCAAAGTGCCAAGTAGAAAAACCCCAACAGGTTCTCTAATCCTCTTTCTGTCTTAAAATAGCCAGTTAGCGAAATGCTCTTTGGTGGTCGTTAGAGCATACAAAGTGATCATAGAGAGGCCGTACTCTGTTGTTAAGCACTATCATTGCATGTGGCATTTATCTACACACTCCATGAATTTCAGGATCATCAGAATTATTCTATACTCTTAATCAGTCGAAATGGAGTAATTACTTTTGGTTAAACCACTAACTATGCTTAAAATTTAAGGAAAAAAAAAAAAAAAACTCTACGCTTAATTAATACGACCAAAATGATTGGATCAACAACTCTTTTTATATACATTTTAATTAATTGATATTTCATATAACCACATTTTCATATGCACCATTGTCTTTTAGTGTACCCCATAATCTTTTAGTGTAGATTCCAAAAATAGAAGAAAAACGAAGAGAAATTTGAATCAAAACTATGTCCTGAGAATCAATCACAAAAGATTATCATAAAATGCCTCTAAATCATATGTTAAATATGATTACATCCATATCTTTACAATCTTACAATCCACAATCCATCATACTCTCAGCTAACCAAAGAATCGTAGCAGCAACAGGAACAGCAAATCCAATTAAACAACCCAAGAGAAAGAAAAAAAATAATAAAACATAACCGATCTCTCGCATCATATATGAAATTACCATGGAATCAAAATCAAAATTGCCTGTGACCCAGCACTGTCTTGCCAATTCCTCTGCTACCTCTTCCTCCCCTGTTTTCGCCATTTATAGCAGTGGCTGCAGCCATTGACAATCCCTTCAATTCTTCCACACTTGCATAGCTCTTTCTCGCCATTAGTCCTCCATTTCCATTCCTTTTCTCTCCAGCACTTGCTGACTTACTTCCTCTGGAATTCGACAAAATCCCATTTACCTTGGACCATTTCTTCGATGGAGGAGTCAACTCTGCCGGCGGTTTTCTATTCTCTTTTCTTAACTCACAAGAGAAATCAGGCACTGACTGGGCCAAAACAGAAGACCCTTTTCTTGAACTAGTCAAATTGGGTTGAAATTTGACTTGTTTCTTTGCTGGAATTTGTTTGAAATCACTTTCGTCTCTTTCTTGTTGCCTTAAGATCTTCATTCTCAGCTTAGATTCTCGCAGCTCTGCATATGCTCTGTATCTTGGTCCTCTCTCCATGATGTAACTATCTGTGGTGAGTTTCAAAGGGACCGGTTGGTCAGAGTCCAAGGAATTGTGAGAAAGGATTAGGGACATGGGGTCGAGAGCATGGAAGAGAGATTGGAGAGTGTAGTTTTCTTCCCCCATATTTGATGGATTTGAGAGATGGGCCAGTTTCTTGGTTCTCTGTTTTCTTTGTTCCTTCCTACTTGCTTTTGTAGTTGATTTTGGGAGGGCTTGCTTTGACAACGGTCTAATAAAAAGAGGAGTGAGAAAGAGTCCACAGAGAGGGAGAAAATCTAACCTTTTTATTCTTCTTCCCACATCCTTCAACGTTATTGTGGAGTTGGGTCCTTCTTTGAAAGCAGAATAATGATTTGAATCACATTGGATTCTATATATCTACCGCTTGCTTGATCTGATTTTGGATTCTTACGATGGTTTTAGATTGGAGTTTCTTCATGGGATCAACAGCGATCTGACCTTATGGGATCTAAAATGGGATCCTGAGAAGGTTCAAGTAGGGTCTTCACTCTTCAGGGTACACGGACAAACGATTTGCTTCTCTTACTAAAAGGACTTATTGTTAGAACTTTTAATTTTTTGCGAGAAAATTGCCCAGGCGGTCTTTTCAACGCTTTACATTTGGCAGGCCAGGACTGCAATATTGGTCTTGTATGCCAGGTTCGTAAGCATCACAAGACATTTCTTACTAATTATAATATGCATTTTTTGCCCTTTGGTTTATTAGTGTGCTAACATTTGACAGAAGTACAAGCTGTTTTCGTTATTTAACCTGAAAAATAGTAAAATGTTACTATCAAGTAGGGATGTGCATGCTTATTGGAGTTTTGACCCGAATTAAAATTGTATTGAATCCTATTAGAATTGAAAAAAAAAATTATTACTATAAGAATTGAATCGTACTTCACCAAATTTATATTTACAGTTTTAATTTGATTTTTATCCTTCGTCAAGAATCAAATTAAAATTATATTTAAATCGAATCAAAATCACACCAAATAAAAATTAAACTGAAAAATTAATTTTATATATATATTTTTTAGATATATTTTATAATTTTAATAAAATTATGCATATTTATATGTAATTAAGATTTTATATTTATTTATATATATATAACTTAATTTATCTTTAATTATAAGTGCATATAATTTAATATTACCTTTTATTTTTCTAACTTTTTAAAATAATTTTAGTCTTAAATGCACTAAATCATCTTATAATCTTTAATTATATGACTAAATCACGTGTTAGTCATGTAATATACTTTTTAGTTCTTAATTATATATGCATCATTTAGTTAAACACTATATAATTAAGAAATATGTAAAAGATAATACAATATTCTTATTAAGGAATATATTTTTGATATTAATATTATTCTTTTAAAGTTAGTATTATTATTTTATTATTGTTTTCATGCTAGAAATTTAAGATTATATTTCTTATTTTTAAAATGACCACAAGAAAATTGTAGTTTTAGGTGTAAAAATCGAGATTTGAAATGAAATCAAAATTGAAATCAAAATAGAATTGAATCTAAAACCAGAACCGTACCAAAATTGTTTAGAATTGAACCGAAACTGAAATCGAAGTTTGATTCCAAATCTAGTTCCAAAAAGTCAAAGAACCAAAGATTTGATTCCAATACTATTTCTCTCACGTGAGCACGCTTAATCCCGAAGTTTTTTCAACTCTCCAGGCCATTTCACCAAAAGGCGCCTCTAGTGATTAGTTTCTCCCATTTAAATGTATGATTCGATTCATTCCTGTGCCCCGCATTCCACTACCCTATGTAGCCTCGCTATCCTAGAAGTCTGCTAGGAGTTTACTCTCTTATGCCACTTTCCACCCTTATCGGATCGCTTTTCCTAATCAGATCATCACAACTATCAATAACCAATAAGAAATAGAATGGTAGAATATTTAAAACTTATAAATTATGATCGGTATAGAAGATAAAAAGGAAGACTTTGGTTTGGTGGAGTTGAACTCTTAAGATAATGAATCAGACATAATTTATCCAAAACTAACTCAAAGGAGGATAATGGACTGGACCTAACTAGCTCAAAGGAAGAGTGGCTAAGACTTTATAAATAGCATCTTACCCGTATCTTAAACTAATGTGAGATATAATACACATTTTCGTGCTTAGAACATATAAAATATGAAACACTTATAGGAGACATAACATTGATTGAGAGGCTCTAATATCGTTTTAATAAACAGGCTGGATCTAACTCACCCTAAAAATTAGCTCAAGAGGATGCCAAATGCCTTGTAAGTAACGTGTTACCTGTGTCCCAAATATAACACAAAAATCACTCCACGATATTTGCTAGAATTAAAAACTAAAAGAAAATCTGAAGAAGGTAATGTCCAAGCAAAATGCTTCCTTTTCCCAACATATTTGCCCATAACTCGAAGAAACAAACGTTAACAGCCAAAAAAAGAGAAGTGGCGTCACGAATTCATTTATGTCCCGTAAACTGAATGGAACACATTGTCTAAGATAAGGGGGAGAAGGGAGGGAGGAGGGGAGAGAAAGCGAAGAGAAAATAACCTAAGCTGACACAAACATTACATTGCAAAGCATCTACGTATGGCAGTTACTGCAAGGACAAGAACTTTCATCTATAGGTTAAAAAAAAATAAGGATCCCAATTCAATCCCATATGCGACCACTAAGATTCTAAAACTGTGATGCTTGCATATTTGCTCCAGACTAAATCTGGTGAAACTTTGGTCGAATCCATCAGCACCCTGTTGGATTGAAACTGTGTGATACTTGTATTTTATCCACAGATTAATCTGGTGATAATTTGCTTGAATCATTCAGCAGCCTGTTGGATTCAGACCTTGTGATACTTGTATTTTTGCCCCAGATTAAATCTAGTCATACTTTGGTTGAATCCATTTAGCACCAGGTTCCTCACTGCCTCAGTCGCTTGTTCTAATGCTGCATCAATCTGTCCAGTAGCAGTTAACAGTCGATAGGTTTCAGCAATAATATTGGAAATTCAAAATGCAGTCATCCAAAATGCACTGCTACACTGACCATGTCCATATGCTATATGGTATGCATGTGCAAATTCGAGCATTGGAGTGCTAAGCAATTGTATAGAGATGAATTCCTCATGGGACATTCCACAATCATATAACATCAAGTAAAACTGTTTTATCTAGCCACCTTAACAACAAGATGTTTCACATATAACGGGCATTTGAATGGTTTTTCATAAAATAACTTTGCAAATTTTTCATGACATAGCATGCCTCAAATATTCTCAATGATTTAAACTCAGCCAAAGAAAAAGGAGAAAACAATTTATCGTGGAGTTTTATACAGCAATTACATACTTGTTCTCTCTCTGTTAAACTGAACTTCTGTAGAAGAAAAGCTTTCATGTCCATGGTGCCAGGTGGATTTCCAATACCTTCAAGAAAGAAAATTTTAATGTTTCATAGAGAAGTTAACATCCTCAACTAGATAAAATATTCATGTCAAAAACAAGGAATAAACGCGAACAACCAACCAATACACAATCGAGGAAATTCACGACAACCATCCAGATGGTCGATCACATTCTTCACTCTGTAGCAAGATATCCAATGTTAAAGTTCAATTTATCACATGTTAAACTTCAATTTATCACCTGGTTTAGGAAAAGACAATAAATGCAGAATTTTCTAGTCACTTATGTCCCCTATGGATGCAACTAGATGAAGACGTCATCATCAATTATACTAAAGAATTTGAAAAAATGTAGTAAGGAAATTATTGGTGGATTTTGAAAATCTCACCCCTGCACGGAAAGAAATTGTAGAGTAATATTAATGCAGTGACTCTCAGTAACTGAGATCATTTGCTTTTCCTGAGATTTGAGATGCAAGGATTCACCTTGTAATAGATATAGGGGCTATAGGTCTGGTCACATGCAGAGTTTATCTTTTCCAAAAGGTCAAATGACAAAGCAGGTTCAACCAATTTGGTGAAAGAAGGAAAATCGAGTTAGACTACATCTTACTAAAACCTATAGCCTATAAGAGGATGTAATCACACAAAGTATGTTTATTGCTTTAACTTTTAAATGATATGGAGGAATAAAACACTGTTTCATGAAAGTTTATCATTTAATAGTCAACTTCATAGAAACATGCAAGTGAAAAATGAGATTGGACTGAAAAACATACCCATTATGATGGCCATGTCCTCCTTTTGGCTGAATCCTCACGACACCATTAGGTAGGCTCATCTCATCATAGATCTACATGTTTAAATCTCAGAAACATAAGATCAATATGTTCTAAATAGTTAATTATATGAACAAAATAAAATTTCTTTTACACTGTTGTATGGTATTAAAATGCATACCAATAAAATATGACGCAAAGGCACCTGATAATGGGCAGCAAGTGGTCCAACCTAGACAATAATGAAGAGAGAAGAAAAGGTTAAGCATAAAGATCAGCTACTTATGGTGGCCAGAATTGAAATAAGCCAAATACCACTTATAAATCCAATAAGAGTGAGAGAAGGTTGAAGAAACATATAAACCCACTGATACATACACCTTCCCTTCCCTAGAGGATTAGTAAAAATAAATTAAATATATATATATATATATATATATATATATATATATATATATATATGAAAGACTAACTCAGTTATCCAAAAATTGCTCAACCTAATCAACCAGTGAGTTGTTGATGTCTTTCATGTTCAGCTCTATTTAGGGTCATATCTAGCAAAACAATCCCTGGCATTTCTGATTTTTATTTAGAGTCATATCTAGCAAAAATTTTCCGTCTTATTTTCCCATGTTATTTTGAGTTGTTCAACTTCAAGCACATTTACTTTCACCCGGGAAAACAGATATACAAAACAAACCAAAATCACAATTGAGGTTGCTTTTTGTAAGAAAGACTGCAAATTAATCAAGACAATGCACAATTATAAGCAAATAAGAACCACTGCTGGAGTTTAACAGTCTTCTGGATTGCACATGGCAACTGAAAAGCTTGATTGTGCATTACATAGTTGCTGATGTATATATCATATAAAGGCCATCAAAGAAATTGGTGGTGTTAGCCCTTTATGGATACTAAAATCCAAAAGGTTTAATGCTATAAATCAGAGTAATTGCTACCTCTTCTATAACAGTTTCATTTGTAATAAAGGAAGATATCATTTGCTTGATATCCTGATCGGTTAATTTCCAAAGGATAACAGTGTTCCATCATCAGTAACACTAATATTAAATAGACATACATGTCAAGAAGTAAAAACTTATGGAAATCGTAATGACAAGGTCAAATGAAACTGTAAAAGAAGAGATAGCACTAACCGATTCCCCACTGAAGTTCATGTATGCCTGAGGTTTTGCCAAAAGAATTGGAACCTCTTTGATGCAACCTGTACTGATTGCAAAAAGAATCAAAATAAATGGTCAAGCACATAACCAAAAAAAAAGGCATAAAACACAAAATAGAGAACAGAAAAAAAAAATTTCCACTTAACAACCTATTCCAATCAATGCCTTCGATTGAATTGTGTTCATCACAACACCTTCTGCTTGAGCAATTTGATCAATCATTTCAAAACCAACCTGACATAAGAATCTTCCCAAATCATTAATACAGAACAGAAAACAACAAATACCAGAAAAATGATACCTGCATTTAATTACATTGTGCCTAGTGCCATGGTACTTATTTCCAGGGTTTCCCAATCCAACAATTAGCCAAGGGGTATACTCTACTTTAACTCCATTGCTGTTATCTGGTAACGAAGCACGTACAGACAGCCTAGTGGAAACTAGCCTTTGCTGAAAGAGAGAACTTCTTGGACAGGAAATGCAAGGTATAGTGGTAGAGACTGCATGCAACATTGACCTGCACACAGTGAGCACCAATTTGTTAACCAGGTATAAACAGGATAAGTTAATAGCCATTCAATTATTGTGACCAACCCAATAAAAGATGAATAAACCATTCAAGTGATTGAAAACCAACTACCAAGAACCAACCAAATCGAGTATAAATTCATAATCAGAGAATCTGAGAGCTAAATAACTGGATTAATATACAATTCTGCAATTAAAACGCTGAGATACAAACAAATAATGCCACTTTTTATTTGTTTATTTTTTTGAAAATAACAAACAATAAAAGAAAAACAACAGAAAACCCATTTCGGATAAGCCCAAAAGCGGCCACAGACATACACGATCAGTTCAAAACGCAGTAAGTTAACGAAACTTACCCAGATTTGAAACTCCAACTGCTCGATAAAAGAAGAGCAGAATAGACTTGTTCTGCGTTTGGTATACTTGAATTTGCAGAAGCAACAGATGGAGATGCAGCGAGCAGCGAGCAGCGAGATAGTGTTGGTCAGCAAGCAGCCTTGTTTGGACTTGAAGGCGGAGATAATGGGAAAAAATAAAAGATAAACTTTGCACTTCGGAATTTGGGCTTCAAGTCTGGGCCGGTTTTGTACAACCCCAGCCAGTTCTGTACAAGCCCAGCCTTACAGAATTAAAGATATGAAGTATTTCCTTCCCTTGTTAAGGTCACAACGAGCCAGCTAGGTGTTCAAAATTGAACTATATATGGCTTTTTTTTTTTTTTTTTATCAATGAGCTTCAGTGGTATTAAAATTATATTATAAAATTTCAATTTTAAATTTAACTAGAATTAATTATAAAAAACATAATTCTAATAACTACAATCACCTTATATAAACAAATTGTAGTTGTTTTTAAATTCTCAGCTTTCATAATAGGAGTGTAAACGAACCGAGCAGAGTTGAGTTTTAATTTATTCAGGTTTTGTTCATTGATATTGATCCAGGCTCGACCTTGGTTCGAGTTTTAACATTATAGCTCAATTTCAGCTCATTTGAAATATGTTGAATTTAAACTTGGCTCATTTTAAATTTGTTTATTATATTAATGAGCCAAACTCGAGTTTGACTCATGTCAAGCTCAATAAACTCATTAAAATAAACTTGAACACAAACTCGATAAGGTCAAGCTCAGTTTGATTTTGATAAGCTCTATCTTAAATTCGATAAGTTCATGATCGACCTCGAGTTTGAGTTTAATAAGCTCGAACTCGACTGTTATTATATCTATTTTACATAATTATTTTCATAATACTTTATTACATGAGTCAATAGTCATAATAATAGAAAATAACAAGAAAAATAGGTTTAAAAGACATTTAAATTATTTTAAAATAACATAAATTACAATATCATCTTAATTCAAATAAAATTAATTATTATTTATTCTTTCAATTCAAAACTACATAGTTTTAAATCAAAATTACATGGTTTTAAAATTACATTATAAATTTTATGTAATTATAATTAAATTATTATTTTATTTTTCTAATATTATTTTGATAAAATATATTACTTTTTACATTATTAATTAATTCATATTGTTGATAAATTTTATTAATTTATTACATAAATATATTATAATTTGAACTTTTTACTATTTTTATATTTAATTTATTTAAATAAATTTAAAAAGATTAAATATATTAGATTATTTAATTTATCAAATTATATTTAGTGCTTTATACCTTTAACCAATACTCTATTTAAGATATAAATAGATTAATTTATACGGAATAAATAGACAATTAATATTATGTATAATAGTAATTATGAAAACACGTATCTAAGTTTTATATAGGAAATACTAAACTTAAATCTTAACCTTTTAAAAATTTATAGTTTAAAGAGAGAGATATTATAAAAATAAATATCAGAAAAAGAATATTATAGAGAGTAATAATAATATATGAATAGATTAGTTAGTATTAATAGAAAAAAAAAAGACGAGAAATTGTAAAGAGAGAGAAAATAATAATAATGGTTAGAAGAATTATTATTAAATTTGGAGTTTAATCTTTTAAAAGTTTAAAATATAAAGAGAAAAAGGAAGAGAGAGATGAATTCATATTTTAAGTTGTATGACCACCACCAAAATTACATAATTAAGTTATAATTTATTTAGTAGTTTAATATAGATAAAATAATTTTTACGTACTTATTATATAATATTTTAAAGTTATTTCTCATATAAAAATTAACTTCATTTTTTATAAAAATTATATTTAATATATAAATAATTATTTTTTATAAAATACACTTTTTAGTTTTGATTATATTATAATTTTATATAATAATAAAATATTTAATAATATATTATTTTATTATATTAGGACCATATATTTAATATTTTGATTTTATTTTTATACAAATTAACTTTATTTAAAAAAATTATAAATAATTATATTTTATATATTGATTATATTATAATTTTAAATAATCTATTTTTTATATATTTTTTTTCAAAACAGTCATAAATAAAATAAATAGATTTACAATATTATAAATTATAATTATTAATATAAATATTTTTGCAAATGAGCTAGTTCACGAGTTTATTAACAAGCCTCAAAACGAATTTATTTATGAATTTATTCACGAGCTAGTTCACAAGCTTGTTTAACGAGCCAAATCGCGAGTTTGCTCAATAAGCTAACTCACGAGTCTATAAACAAATCGAGCTCAAACTTGAACTTGAGTCAAACAATACTAAGTTCGAGTTTAGCTTGTTATTAAATGAGTCTAAAATTCAAGCTCGAGTTCAGCTCGTTTAGAAAATGAGCCGAGCAAAGTTTTATCGAGCCGAGTCTCGAGTAGCTAACGAACGGTTTGATTAATTTACATCCCTATTCATATATTATATTATATAATTAGCGTAAATTCATCACACATGTGAATAACTTCAAGAATAAAGCATAAAAATATATTTTATGACTTAGGTTATTTTAAATAAAAAAATATGTTGTATAAGTTTTCATAAATAAGTATTGAACAAAAAGTTAAAATATTTTAATGCCGTTAATTAATGCTAATATAATACTATCGTTATACCTATTACGTCGATAGTTATTAATAATATTAAAGTATTTAAATTTTTTAGTAACAAATTTAACAATTAAATATTAATTCATCAACATTCAAATCATATTATCGTAATTAAAATATTCAAACCATATCACCTTATTTAAAAAAAAATAGTGATAAAACCACAAGGTTGTATTGTTTGTGATGTCCCCTGAATTCGCACAGCAAATTAACATGTACTACTTATACCCAAACAAAGGCATTAGGCTTCCATCACATTTATCATTTTCTTTGTATTTCTTGTGTCTTCCCGGAGAGCATCACATTATCGATCTAATTTAATTATTAAACCATGATTAGTTTTGTTGTCAGTAACTTGTTTTCAATTAAAACAGAAAGATTATAATATAATCTTTAAAAAAAATCCATTCATTTATTTTAGAGGAAAATAAAGGGTTTTGAACGGAAATTTTCTCTATTTTATTTAAGAGTTACAGAGTTCTTTACTATTTGTACAACCTTTAATTATAATTAATTTTTTTATATAAAAAGTTTTTAAAGAAAAATAAATTTTTTCTCAAATTATTAATTTTTTTCATAGCAAACATTTTAAATTCTCAAGGGAAAGATTGGGTTTCTTCTAAAAACTTTTGGTTCTATCTATATGAAAATGTCTCCCCTACCCCCCCTAAATACCATTTTCATTAGTATCTAGTAACTGGTAAGTAGCTAGTGGAGATGTTTGCATTTTTTTTTTCTTAATGAGAAGCTGCATATATTAATTTGCATTTATTAGAAGACTTTAAGGAAAAATTTACCATATTAGAAAATTTGGAAAATGTACATCCCGCGCAACATGGGAGTCGAGTTTTTCTTGGATCAAAGCCCAAACCAAGTTAGGGTACAGCTGGTCAAAGACTTAGATGCAAGTCCAAACCTAACCCCTTATCCCGGTGAGCCCCAGCATCTTCTCCGGCGATCCCACTCCACTGCACCGGGAACGAAGTTCTGGCATGAAGTCCCAAACACTCATCGGACACTCGAACCTCGTCTTCAACAAATCTTTCAGACCCAGAAAGCAATGGGCGACTCAAATAGGACGTGTAAAACCATGAAGGAGACTGATGCTGATGCTGCTGCACTGCCATCGGAACCATCGCCGGAGGTAGGAGATGGGGTGGAAGCGGCGTCAAGGTGGAGAACATGGAAGTAGGGACGTAAGAAGATGCCAGGTTACGCGTTGCTTGGATCTGTGCGCGCTTTAGAAGCTGCCTTTCCTTCTTGTGAGCGTTTTGGTGGCCACCCAGTGCTTGAGAGTTGGCGAACTCCCTGCAACAATATTGACACTCATATTTTCGACCTTCAATCTCTGATTCAGGAGACCCAGATAGAGATTTGCTTGAATCCACAGGAATATTATTCTCTAAAATATTGAAGCCGAAGAGCTTTAAGGTTGAGTTGTTGGTGGCATTAGGTTTAGCATGATAGTGATCAATATCAGCCATGAGAGAGAGAGAGGATAAGAGGGATCAATGAGACCTATTTGAAAGATGGAAACCTTTTGCGTGAGCTGGTATTTATAAAGGGTAAAGGTTTGAGCAATAAAGAAAGATTTTGATTAAGAAGACGAGACGGAAAGGAAATAGAGAGAAGGGAGATCTAGTTGGTTGTGAAAATCCTGAGGATGAGGAATAAGAATTATCAAGAAAAACCCAGAGGAAGAAACCTGAGGAGCTACGCTAGCTATAGAGTATATCATACTTCACACAAGTCTATATAATGATAGGTGCTTAACCATGATTATTTAACCATTATTAATGTTAAATATTGATCATATAATACAAAAATTAAGATAATTAAATGTCAAATGTCTATCTCATATCTAACCATAGATTTTGATGCATGTTCCAAGCTGCAAGATTCAAACACTTTAGCTCACAAGACAAGGGTCAGATTAGAAAAAGTTAACCTAACATAATTAGCTTGTCATTCGTGAGAAAGACTCGCTTAGACTTGGAAGCTTGAGAGAAAGATTGGCGTAGTCTTTACGGGCCCATCGTGAGTAATAATTTTGGGCATGTTTGCGTGATTGACGTTAATGTTCTAACTCTAAGCTTTATCATTCAAGGGAAGATCTTCTCGTATCTTACTAACTACCATGATTAAGGGTTCCCATCGTCATGCTTTTCATTAAAAGTAATTAAGCCCCAAATACTAATTATATATCACATGTGTCATCTCTATGCTATCTATCCTCTTTGATAAAGAGGACAGATATTTCACAATCATGTGATATATTCACTAGATTTTGTTAAACTACATGATTGATTGCTTATATGTATATATGAACGCTTATTATATTGGAAGAAATTTTGTGATAGCAAATGCAAAGGGATTTTTACCAAAAGGGTGTAATAAAAAAAAATATAAAAAAAAGTGAGTTTGAGAGTAATTATAAAAAATAAGTGAATTATACTGAGGTAGAAGAGGTGAGGACAGGACGCTAACTATAATAGCGTTTTTAAGGTATGTGGCCATTAAAAATTTTAAAGGAAAATTGGACGCTATTCATAATAGCGTCTAGCTTTCCTTTAAATTTAATAGCGTCCAACTTTCTTTTAAAATTTTTAATTATTTTATTTTATATTTTAAATAAAATATAAATATTATTTTAATAAATAAAGGTATAATAATTAATATTTTATTTTTTAAAATTTTTATTATAATTTTTTTTATTTAAAATAAAATAATTAAAAAATTTTTAAAAAATATAATATTAATTATTATAATTTTATTTATTAAAATAATATTTATATTTTATTTAAAATATAAAATAAAATAATTAAAAATTAAAAAAAAAAGTTGAACGCTATTATAAATAGTGTCTAACTTTTTTAAAATTTTTTTAATTATTTTTTTTCTTTTAATTTTTTATTTTATTAATTTTTAATTTAATTTTAAATAAAAATAATAATATTTATAATAAAAATATTATAATATATAATATTAATTATTATGATTTTATTTATTAAAATAATATTTATATTTTATTTAAATATAAAATAAAATAATTAAAAATTTAAAGAAAAGTTGGACGCCTATGAGTAGCGTCTAACTTTTTTTAAATTTTTTAATTATTTATTTTTTTAATTTTAATTTTTTATTTTGTTAAATTTTAATTTAATTTTAAATAAAAAAATAATATTTATAATAAAAATATTATAATACATAATATTAATTATTATGACTTTATTTATTAAAATAATATTCATATTTTATTTAAAATATAAAATAAAATAATTAAAATTTTATAGGAAAGTTAGATACTATTATGAATTACGTCGAACTTTCGTTTAAAATTTTTAATGCGCACGTTATTATAAATAGCCTCCAGACCTTAAAAATGCTATTATAAATAGCGTCCAGACCTTAAAAGCGCTATTATAATTAGCGTCTCACTCACACCTCATCCATCTCAACATAATTCATCCATTTTTTATAATTACTTTCAAATTCATCCTTTTTGAAATAATTTTTTTTTTTATTACACTCTTTTAGTAAAAATCCAAAATGCAAATGTGAAATCATATATAGATCAATTTAAAAATCCAAAAGGCCTACCCAAAGTCATCACCAGAACCTTAAACTTGTCTCATCATGTCTGCTCTTGCTTTTGTCAAATTTTCAATTATTGTAGACCAACTATTCTTTGTTATGGTCTGTGTACGTAGGTGGATACAGAACCCAATATTCAAAGTATGATGTCTCAGTTTTTTTTAAAATGACTACGATGTGATCATATTTTCTAATCTTATTTTCTCCCTCTTTCTTTATATATATATCTCTCTCTTACACTTTCAGAAGTATTCATTTTCTATATCTTCATCCATCAATTATGAATTATAATCTCTGTAGTTTTGTGTGCATGAAAATGACAATATTCTAGACAACATGTGTTATTGTAAGAATAATAAGAATAAAATTATATTTAATTTTAAAGAAAAAAAAAGAATAAAATTATTATTTTTTTCATAAACTTTCCTTTCTAAAATTTTTTATGTAATCAAATAGTATTCTTTTAAATAGCAATTTAAAAAAAATTAATGAACTACTTTGGAAAGCTAATTAAATTAAGTATTGTCAGACTATTTCTCATATATAGCTAGGAATTAGTGGAACATAGGTATGAGGTTTTGTTGTTACAGATGGAGATTATTAGACTCACAACCACCTAATTATTAGGTTATTGTCTGGTTTCCGTCGCATTCATTGTGGAACCATCCTACTTTCAAAGGGCTTTACTCTGTACTTAGTGGTTTTTCCACCGCCTTATGTAGAATATTTATTATTTTATTTTAATAATATATGATTTATTAGATTAATAACTTAAAATTATAGTGAGATTTAGATAGAGACCTTTCTAATATGAGTGTAAGAAATATTTTTTAATAGGATGGATGAATATTTCATATACAGAGTAAAATTCTTATTTTAATGTTATTTCTAAATTGAGTGAGACTTCCAATCAGATTAGGAATGAGTAAATTAATATTATAAATAGGAGAATGGTAGAAAGGTTATTTAGCTTCACTTATAGGGAATGACTCTGCCCATGGAGAGTGGTTTTGCCCATGGAGATGGCTTGTTGTCCATTGTAGAGAGGTGTTTTACCAATTGTTGAAAATTTGGCTTTGTTTATTAATGAGAAAAACTTGTCTATTACAATGGAGAGAGACTTCGGCCTAAGGTGGAGAAAGAACATAGAATTTAAGATGTAACACCCCTGATTTTTTATATATTATTATTGGGCTTCGTGTAGGTATCTTCAATTCGAGGAAATTCGACAGTTGTCCGGATCTGTGAATTTCCGGCCAGACAGACCAGCTACCGGAAAAGTCTCCGAATTGGATCGAGGTTTTGGCTACCCCACCATTGTCAGGCATCCCGAGCGCGTTCCCGAAGTCGGAATCGGCAAAGGTAAACCCGAACCTTGCTTTTTCGTAATTTTTTAGTGCTTAAATAGGATTAAAAATCCATAAAATATTCGTGGTAGCTTAGAAAATTACAATTCTCTTTGCAATAGCTTAGTAATATTTCTAAGGACCGCGGGGCAGAGTTTTATAATTTTTAGAGCTTATTTGAGCAGTTTTTGCAAAAACGATCAATTATAAGGACTAAATTGAAATTTTACATATTGTGCTGAATGATTGATTTGATGGGCCCAGGAGGGGCTGTGTGATGTGATTGAGTTGTGGATATATGGATTGTGGATATAGAAGTGTGTTTTGAGCCCTTTGCAAAGTTGGGTAGGTCCTAGGTATAGGGAGACTCACGGATTTTCGGCACGACTTAGGGACGTATTGGTCTTTTTCTTTGTTTGTATTGAGTCAAATTTATTAAATGATTGTAATAAAATTGTCGGGTGAGCGATGCCTTCTTCCTCCGCCACCGCCACGGATTGTCGTCAAGTCTGTGAGTAAAATATTAATTTTAATTGTAATTTCGATATTATTATATGTTCAGCATGCCCATGCATCACTTATATGCATATATTATATAGTTAAACTCTAGGCACGACTTATGTTGCATTCATAACTGTTAACGTGCCATGAATGTTGTTGTGGTAATTTGGAGCAGTGTGCGTGCGTTGGTGTGCGTGTGATGTGGTGTGGACTATGGACAGGACGGGTAGTCACGGCTTGAGTTCTTCGCTGGGACCCGATCCTTCGAGGGGTAGTCACGGCTTGAGTTCTTCGCTGGGACCCTCGATTTGGTTATTAAGTGGAAGTCCGAATGAGTTCTTCACCGCACCAAAGTTGGATTTAAGAGAGTCAGATAGGGATCGGCCCATATATTATGATTGATGATACAGGGTGCGTGAGTACTCCAAATTACCTTTTTGATGTTATGATGTGAAAATGTTGTTGATGTTGCATTTCACTCTACAGGGTGCATTAGTTTTAGATAGTTATAGAGATTATGGTTAAAATTGATATTTTACTCTCTGAGTCGAACGCTCACTCCTGTTCAAAAATTTTTACAGGCCACAGGAGGATATGTTTTAGGTTAAAAATCTTTCTCCCTCGCAGGTCGATTACTAATGTTTGTATAAACTGGTTAAATCTTAGAATTTCCGCATGTGTTAGAAATGTTTATTTGATTTGGGTCTGTAACCTAAATTATTATTTTGGACCTGTAAACTTAATATTCTATGCATGTTTGATGGATTGGATGAGGGAGCTGAGCTCCCATTTATTTTTATGCTGATGAGTATGTGGAGGGTG
Organism: Hevea brasiliensis; assembly: GCF_030052815.1. Classification (NCBI taxonomy): domain Eukaryota; kingdom Viridiplantae; phylum Streptophyta; class Magnoliopsida; order Malpighiales; family Euphorbiaceae; genus Hevea; species Hevea brasiliensis. Next base: position 20,522,071 of record NC_079501.1, on the reverse strand, counting down.
AGCTGAGCTCCCCAATTGAGTATTTATTGTGTTTACAGGTCGGGTGAGTCGAAAACTCCCCGTTGGAAAGTCCATTTTATGGCCGGACTCTGTCCGTTTGGTTTCTTGAATTTGGGCCCAAATGGGCCTTAGAGTTGGGTTAATGAACAGTTAGGCTTACTACGGGCCTCGGGGGCTTTAGGCTGGCCCAGGTCCTAGTGCCGGTCCGGCCCATAGGTTGGGTCGTGACATAAGAGGAACAGATTCTTGTTAATTGGTAAGAGGGCTCTTGTCCATATAGTTGAAGACACCATTTGTAGTGTAGTAGTCAAAATAGTAAATATATTTAGTTATGTCTAAAGGAGATTGAGAGGACTAACTAATGTATTTACTATGAGCAGTTGGGTGTAATTCGGTTGATGGGTAATATAGTTTGAGCTTGTAATAATAATTTATTATTGATGATAGTGGAGGATGGTTTGCCCGTGGATGTAGCCCTACGTTGAGAGGGTGAACTATGTAGATATTGTTATTTTTTATGTTTGCTTTATTTTTTTTTTATAGTTTACACTCTTTTACAGTGCACAATAATTAGTATCAGAACATGATGATGATCTTGGTGAGTTTGATTAAAGGTGGAGCTCTTGGTGTGAAATTAAGATGGTTGATGACGTGAAAATTTTTTAAGAAAGAAGCAAGTTACACCCAATATGAAGATTAGAGTGATTAGTGATTTAAAGAGTTCAAGCTCAAACATGTAGATTTGATGATTAAAGACATTCAAGAATATGCAATGATTGATGAATTTTTTAGTCAAGGAGGAGATTATTAGATTTATGACTCAAAATCCTAGCGGGATTTGGATATAGACCTTTTTTTCTAGTATGAGTGTAAGTAATATTTCTCAATAGGATAGAGGAATATTATCTATATAGAGTATAACTTTTATTTAAGTGTTATTTCTAAATTGAGTGGGACTCCTAATTAGACTATAATTAAGGAAATTAACACTATATAGGAGAATGGTAGAAAGGTTATTTGGCTTCACCCATAAGGAGTGGCTTTACTCATGGAGAGTGGTTTTATCCATGAAGAGGGTTTGTCGCCCATTGTAAATAGGAGTTTTGCTAATTGTTGAGGATTTAGCTCTGCCTATTGATGAGGGAGACTTACCCATTGCAATGGAGAGAGACTTCGGCCTAAGGTGGAGAAAAGACATAAAATTCAAGAGGAAAGGATTTTTGTCTATTGATGAGAGGGCTATTGTCCATAAAGTTGAAGACACCCTTTTTGGTATAGCAGTTAAAATAATGAACATATTGGATTATATCTAGAGGAGACTGAGAGTATTAATTAATATATTTATTAAGCAGTTATGTAATGTAGGTTATCTTGGGTGTAATTGGGCTGATGGATAGTATAGTTTAAGATTATAATAATGATTTATTATTGATAATAGTAGAAGATGGTTTGCCCGTGAATGTAGCCCTATGTTGAAAGGGTGAGTCACGTAAATATTATTTTATTATGTGTTTACTTTATTTTTTTTATAGTTTATACATTTTCACAGTGTACAACATGATTTAATATTTATTTGCTATTTAAAAGTTCATACTATGAAATTTTATTTAAAATAAAATTATTAATTAACTATAATCTTATTTTTAGTATTAATATAATTGTTAAAATTCTAAAATTTTAATAAATATTTAAATTTTATAAATAATTTTTAGTGAATAATTATTTAAACAAATATTAATATAATTTTTAAGAATAATTTACTCTTTTTTAATTTAACTGAAAATTTAATTAAAAAGTTATTAATTTTTAAGGTTATATAATATGATAAATAAAATTTTATAATGTATGAAATTGTTGTAGACTTAAAATTTTTAAATTATTGCAAGATGTAAAAAAAAAAGTTTAGTTTCTAAATTTTTTTATGAGATAAGATTTTTTTAGTAGTTAAAATTTGAAAATATTTTAAAAAATCAATATTTATTATAATAATTAATTTATATATATATATAAAAAATATATGCTAAGTGGTGATTAGCCCATGGCAGCACTGTGTGTGCGTGCGTGTGTGTGGATGAACATTTCAATGGCAGCCCAGTATGTTCCCCACATACAACTTCGATATTTAAAGAATTTTATTTGCTAATCTCGTGAAATGAGTTGCATGAAAATTGTCAGAACCAAGACCAACAAAATCACAATATGTACCTTCATTTTTATCTACTAATCTCGATAGAGATCAGATGTCACACTTCACTCTTTACGACTTTTTGTGCAACCTGTTTCATAATTACATTAATTATATATTTTCATTTTATTTATTAATTTCTTGCAGGCCCTGTAGAATTATTATGGGTTACCCTATATTTGTCATTTGGCTAGCTAACATATATAGGGTTATAGGAGATCAATTAATTATGTAACAATGACGATTCTTTAATGAAAAAAAATAAAATCTTATATGTTAGATCCTTGATGGATATGTAGTCACTTTCTAATCAGCTAGCAAGTTGATCAGCAATTACTTGACAAGGTCTTTTTCTTGTGATAATATGTTTCCTACCTAATTAGTAAAATACAACCATCTTTTAGAGGTCATTTTTCATGCTTTTCCCTCTTGTTGATTGAAGAAATGTAGAGTTTAATTAATAAATATTCTATGATAATTATATGATTGCCCAAATCACCAAGCATGCCCGCCAAGTTGGGTCAGAGATAGATAGTTTTGTAATGCATGGTCGACTATGTGCGTGTGTATATATATACACACACATACATACTTGCTTCTAGTAAGCAGGCAGTGTACATAAGGTTTGTGTATTACTTAGCTAATTAAACTTATTAATTGTTAGATCTTAAGTATTATTTGTCTATTTATAAGGTTTGTGTATATATGCCTACGCACATAAAATTGTGATGAGTTATATATATATATATATAAAGTTGAGAAATATTACTAAGGAAATGACAAGTGGTATTTTTTTAAAAAAATTTATTACGTGTTACCTTTCATAAATATTCTCCTTTGTACTAATTATTTATTATTATTTATTTATTTTTTAAAAATTTAAAAGATAATAATAATAAAATGTTATTGATGACCATTAATTTAAAGAAAATAGATTATTAATTTGTGATCTCATAATCAATAATAAATACTCTCATTATACTAATTATTATTTTATTTTTTATTTCTCTTTTAATTATATTATTATTTATAATATTACCTTAACATTTATTATTTAAAATATTATTTTCTTTTAAATTTAATTTTTTAAAAACTATGATATTTTGTAATTAAATATAATATTTAAAAATTATTTATATTATTTTATAAATACTAATTATTATTTAACTTTTTTATTTCTCTTTTAATTATCATTTTATTTAGAATACTAACCTAACATTTATGATTTAAATTATTATTTTTTTTAAAATTTAATTTTTATAAATTAAGACCTTTCATGATTAAATGCAATATTTAAAAATTATTTATATTATTTTTTTATAAATTTATTTATATAAAAATATTATTTACCGCATGTTACTTATAATAATAATAATAATAATAATAATAATAATAATAATAATAATAATAATAATAATAAGTCATTGATAGTCATTAATTCAAAGAAAATTGATGTAACACCCCTATTTGTATAGCCTCATATATTTCACTGTTCCGGTGACCGGTGTCGGTCTGGACAATTAATGGGATTAGGGCCGCACTTAAGACAACTTGAGAAGCCATAAACACAAATAATTAGTAATGTTTAACTAGTTAAGTATAAATAAGAAAAACAGAACATAAGAGGTTAAACGAGCCGAGAGTCACAGCGATGAGTGACCTCCTCGGGAACGACTGCGAAGTCGTTTTAAACTCAAATTTCGAACCGTAAAAAGTGACGCTGCAGTCCTTAGGACCCTTATGAACACAGTGGAAAAGAGAAAATCACGAAAAAGAACTGTTAAGCCAGTCAAATAATTAGGTCAGGGAGCCGGAAGAAATATGGAATTATTTGCAAACCAGGATGAACCGGCAAGGGGCAATTTGGTCGATTGACCCCGAGAGCTGACTCCTGACCTAACTGTCGAATAAAATCGGAGAAAAAAAAATTTCGGAATCGAGAATTAAATTAAAGAACTGATAGAAAAATAGAAAAAAAAAAGAGAAGAAAATCAAAAAGTAAAAAGGTGATGACATCATGCATGATGTCATAAACAAATTAATTAAATTATTTGTTAAATTGGAATTTTGGTCTTCAAAAAGGGATAAAGATTAAAGAAAAGAAAAGAAAAAAAAAAGTAATTAGTCATCTTCACCTCTCTCTTTGCCACCCCATTTTCCCCAATATCCTCCATGGAATTTTCTTCCATTAAGCTTACACTAAGCTTAATTTTTTCCTTCTCAACCTTCATAAATCCTATAAAAACTCTACTAAAGCTTGTTATTACTACTTAAGAAGGAGATTACAAGAAAAAAAAAAAGAAGCAAAAGATAGGGTTTTGAAGATTTAAGTTGAGGTTAGTATGTTAACCCCCTTTTCATTCATTTAAATGCATAATTAGTTGTGAAAATGAGCATGGAACTTGATTAAATGAAACAAATATAGAGGAAGGACAAACTAAATTTTTGGCCAGCTTGAAGGGAGTATGTATTGCATGAATTTAATGGGTTTGAATGAGTTTAGAAACCTTCCTTAGTTGAATGGTTAAGACTAAGTGCACTACTTGTTATTAAATGCATGAGATGGAGAAGTTAGGGTTTGTGAATCAAAATTTGGAGAAATGCATAAATGGCATGTTTGACCTATTGTGAAGTGAAATAATGGTCAATTATGACCAAATAAGTTGTGTGGGAATGATAGGAAATTAAGTTAAATTCGGAGGTAAATGGTCATGCTGCCAAACCTACTTTGAAGGACCAAAATGGGAATTTTACAAGCCCAATTGATATGCCACCAATTGGAGATGAAAATAGACATAAAATAGCACAATTTTAATTAAGGAACCATGGTAAAAAACTGACTAAAACTTCGTGAAACAATTGACCAAAGTGAAATGAGAGCAGGCTGCTATTGCACCAAACTGACTAAATGAATAGTAATTGTTCATTTGGTCATAATTTGAGCTAAAAAGGTCAAATTGACCTGAAATTTTACTAACAATTAGATAAGATATAGACCTAAAACTTTCATGTAGAACACCATCCCAAATTATGCCATTAACCTAGTCAAATTATTGAGCAAAGTGGAGTTACTGTACCTGCGATTCTGCATAATTGCCATTAAGCACTAAAGTTCCAATGGCTATAACTCTCTCTAGAAAACTCCAATTTAGGCGATTCTTAAACCGATGGAAACCTAAGACATAGTAGAACATTTCATATGAAGAAAGTTAGACTAAATTATGAACTTAACTTGATCAAATTACTGAACAAAATTGGACCAAAAATCTGCCAGAACCAAAATCTCAGCATGAACAGTGCACGTGAACAGTAATTATATTTTGGCCTAACTTGAGCTAAAAAACTCCGATTCCAAAAATGAGAATACACTTAAGACAATAAGGAACATTTTCTATGAAAGAAGTTTTTCCAAATTCCAATAGTAGATTGACCAATGGAACAGTGCAATTTCGGAGCACCAAAACCGAAAATTGGCAATTTTGCTAAAATGACCTAAGCTTTGAGAAAATGGCCAAAACCAACAAGTTTAGTGACCAAAATGTGGTATGTGGGTGAAGCTGGAATTCCCATACCTATTAAGCCTTAGAAAGTCTACTATTTGATTTGAATAGTGTAGTGAATAGTAACCCGAAACACAAAAATTTCGAGAACGTCGAATTTATCGCAATGGAGCTAGGTATTTGTGAAGCTAAATTTATTTTGGATTTATGTTAAGTTCTAGTACTGAAACATTGTAAAATTGTGTTTTTCAGTTGAAAAAAATATTGGAAAGGAACCCGAGGAACCGAGTCGAGGATAAGGGACGACTCGCTTGAGGTTTGTGCACAATGAACCCTACTTAAGCATTTTATCCTTGAAAATTTGATTTAGTACGCATTATGAATTTATGAACTTTTGTGTTGCCACCTTGTGATCAAATTGTAACTTTGGAAATTGATTTGATTTTTGTATGCAATATTTAAATGAAATGTTTGAAATGGATTTTTGATTCACACTTAGCATGACAGTTACTTATTATTCCTCCTCCATTTATGGGGTTGAGATCGTTTATTTTCCTCCCTCTCTGGCTTGCCAGTTGAGGTTGTAGATCGGATGAGTACTCATTAGCTAGCTAGCCACCTCCCTCATTGATTTTGATTAATGGGGTTGAGATTGCTTTGTCGTGGTGTACAACGCGGCATTGATCGGAAATTTTGTGTCATGGCTTAAGTTGTGTATGACTTTGGCAACACTGTGTTTATGAAATTGTTTGACTAAACTGTGTTTAATAGATTATTTGACAAAATGGTGTTATTATGAACTTTGATCCTTATTGAAATGTGATTGAGAAATATTTGAATTGTGTTTGGCAATGAATGATTTATTTATTGCATTTTAAATTTTTATTGTGCACCACTGAGTATTTTTATACTCAGCGATGGCTTATTTTGCTGTCGCAGATAAGAGCAAGGAAAAAGCAGCAGAGTGAGCTGTGATTAAATCGAGGATTACATTGATCTTTTGTACGGGTATTATTTTATGCCCTTGTAGATAAATTTTGATGTAAATATGGAAATGTTGTATGTATCAATATAAAGTCGAGCAGTTGTAAATAAATTGTAATAATATTATTTTGGATTTTCTTCTGTAAATGTAATATTTGTACATATGAATTTTCTGCTTTATGTTTTGTGAATAGAATCATTAAATATTCTGAGTTGACAAATTTGATTTGGATTGTGGAACTATTTTGGAATGAATTGATTTGAGTTGAATTGTGAATTATTGGAGGTTGGGAGTTGTGAAACATTTTTTGGAGTGTTTTTCTCAGGTATTTGAAGAACTGGTTTCTCAAAATACAGAGGGAACTCTGTCACAATTTTTATAAAAATTGCGGCAAAAGTAAAATGGACAAAAATTTTTACTAGTATTAAAGCTTTGAATAAATGGTTTTTAATTCTCATCAAAATGCTCACCACTTCCAAAATGTAAGAAAATCGTTTTAAAATCCCTTGTATGGTACTTAATGAGTTATTGGTAGGTGAAGTTCGGTAGTTCATTAAGTATTCTACGGGATCATGTTATGCCTTATGGAGGGGTAAGGTGTGACAATTGACTATTAATTTATGATATTATAATCAACTATCATATAATTTAATCAATCTTAAAATATTTCATATTTTTTAATAAATATTTTTATTACATTTTTATATTTTCTATTATTTTTATTATGAAATCGTTGTTAAAAATTTTGAGAGAGAAAAAGTATAGTCTACAAAAAAGTTATAAAAATAAAATATAGACATTTGACTTATTTATAATTAGTTTGTATTATTTTTTATGGTAATAATTTAATATTCTTTTTATTTCACTTTCTTAAAATTAATTAATACTAATTATTATTATCATTATGGCTAGCTTATGACTATTTAATTGAAACGGACAAGTAAATAAGAAATATTTTACTGTTAGAAAAATTAAATTTAAATATTTTTATTATCGGTTTTCAATTAAATAATAGTTAATTATAAATTAATTTTTTATTTAAATAGTTTTTATTTATTTATCTATATATAGCATGTCATATAAGATATTTGATACACATCAAGTACTCTACTCTCATTAAATATTTTCATTTCACTTAAATGCTCTCAAATCTTTTTATTTTTATTTGCATTAATTTTTATTATTTTTTTCAAAAGTTATTAATTATCATTTTTAAAATTTATTTATTTAAATATACTTAATTAAATTTTATTTAATTATTAGTTTTTTATTTAATATTTCTCAAAACTTTTAAATATTTTATTTCATTATAATTATATATTGAATGCAATTATAATTAATATTTTGATTATTCATATTTTATTATCATTAATTTTCAATTGATTTATTTTTAAATTTTAATTAAATATCTATATTTTTATGTATAAATTATCTTTCAATTATATTTTTATATAGAAGTAAAATTTCAAAAATAAATAGTAAATATAATTGCATCAAAAATTTAGTTACAAATAAAGATGATTAAAAGAAATTAAAGTTATAACATTAAAATTATGGAATCTATCTTTTAAAAAATGATATGTATTTTTAATATTTATTATATTAATAAAAAATGATAATATTTTAAAATTTTAATTTTTATGAAATGTATTTATTTTATATTATAAATTTATATAAAGTGATAATCATTTTTTTTCAAAGAATTATTTTATAAAAAATATATTAGATTAATAAAAAAATTTAAAATATAGTATTTTTAAAAAATAATATAATAGAATGTTATTTTTAATTAATAATAATGTTATATATTTTTTTATTATTAAAATTAAATAATTCAATTCATTATTAGTAATTTAATATTTTTTATTATATTAATAACAAAAAATATTATATTTATATATTTTTAAAATAATATATTTTTCTATAATTTATAAAAAATAAATATTGATTTACATAAATTATGAGATAAAATATAAAAATTTTATGAAATTTAAATTATTTTTTGAATAAAGTACTTTTATTGCATTTTAAATGAAATAATTATGGAAACTACTATTAATATACGTATAAAAAGAATTAAATAGATGTTTTGATTAATTACACCATAAATTAATTAAAATTTTATTATTATAATAAGTAAAAATTTATTCAAATTAAATTAAATAAAAGAAAATTTAAAATTTAAAATTAATTTAATAATAATAATTCATCTTATTTAAAATATAATTAATAATTAAGTTAAAAAATAAAAATTATAAATTACTCATGCATAACATGGGCATTATGCTAGTGTGTGTGTGAGTGTATATATATATATATATATATATAAAACATTAAGATTTTCCGTTACTGCTGCCACGTGATATTCTAAATTTTGGTACTGTTACGTGGCATTATAAAACAAAAAAATTTCTCTTTGCAACTGTCACATAGAATTCTAAACTTTAGTGCTGCAATATGACACTTATCATATAGAAATTATTATATTAGATAATTATAGTAATTAAAGTAAGTAATTATTCTATTATTATTACTATTAAATATTTTTACTATTACCATTATTACCATATTTTTTTATGACTAACTAATTAAAAATATTAGATATATTTCAATAATTTTATAAATTTTTCATTTAATAATTTTTAAAATTTTAATTATTTCATTTAATTATAAAAATTTAATAATTATATATCTTAAAATTAATAAAATAATTTAAAATTATACAATAAAAAAGTAGTCACATAGAGTTAAATACTTTGTCCTCACTTTTTTATATATTTAATAATTTTTAATATACTTTAATGTTATTTTATTTTTATTTCTCTTATTTTAATATTTATTTAATAAAGACATATTTTCAATTCAATATATTGAATGTTATATATATAATGAATTATGAAAAAATAAAATGAAATGAAATAAAATTTTATTTTCAAAGTTATTGCAAACAAAAAATTTATATTAATATTTAATTTTTATTATTTCTTGATCTTTTTATAGTACAATTAATAAATAATTGATATTATTACTTTGATTAATAATTAATCATGTTATATTATTTGATTGCTATTTAGAAAATTTTTTAAATTATATATATATATATATATATGTGTGTGTGCACAAAGTAATTTCATTAAATTCTCTCTATTTTTTGTTAATTAATTATACAATTTCTTTAAACTATAATTAAGTTATTAATTCCCTAATTATGTATAAGTTATGAATTATTTAATTATTACACTTTAATATTATAATAAGTAGTTGTTATTATTATTATTATTATTATTATTATTATTATTATTATTATTATTATTATTATTACAAATACTTAGAAATCTAATTTAATTAGAGATAGAAAAAAATAGTTAATTAAATTAATTTATTAATTATAAGAAAAAAATAAGAGTTAATCAAATTAATTTATTGATTATACTCAATAAACACATATGTTATTTTTTATATGTTTCATTTTTACTTTATGATAAAAAGATGGTCCAGATTTTATAAAACAAATTCAAAAGAAGATAGTATTTTAAATCTATTATATTTATATCAAGTAGCAATTTTTAATTAAATTTATTAATTACAATTTTTTATATTTTTTCTTAAACAGTTATAATACACAATTATTATATAATTTAATTTTCTAAATATAATTTTTAATTATTTTGATATTCCAAATTTAAAAAATAGAAAAGTGTTAATTACTAAATATAATTATCATTTATCAAAAGATTTCATAATTTTTAATTTAAAAAGATCAATGGCGGTAAGGAAAGTCAAATATTTTTAAATATATTTACTGCAATTAAATTTATTATTTAATTACTGATAATTTAACAACTTAAGATATTTAATTTTAAAATTCAAAAAATATTATTATGACTATCCAATTATTACCATAACTGAAAATTTAATTTCCTTTAAAATATTTGCTCTAAATTAGAACAAAACATATTTAAATTTTTGTGAGAAATTAATGATTGAATTTTCTTTTAAACATGTTTAATTATTAAAGGTAATGCCTATCTATTAATTTTTAATTTTTTTTAAAAGAGAATAGTCAACATTAATTTTTTTCCTGTGTTTTTTAAATAACTATAATATATAATTACTAAATATAATTATCACACGTTATCATATTCTTAATTTTTAATTTAAAAATGTCAATCTCAATAAAATCAATACTTATATTTATTTTGAGGGAAAATCAATATTTAAAAGTTTTCTCCATCTCTTTTATACATTTAATAAATTTTAATTTACTTTAATATTATTTTATTTTTATTATTTTAAAATATTATCATTATTATTATTATTATTATTATATACAAAAAATAACTTATGACCATTAAAAAAAAAACTTATGACTATTAAGTTAATTGATTTGAGAGCAACTGTTAACTTATTTAATCAAAGATTATTGAGTTTTAATATTTTAAATAGCAACATTAAAATTTTTTATTTCAAAAATGATTTTTTTAATTAATAATGGTTTAATGACCTAATAAAATCTATTATATATATATATATATATGATCATGATTGAGGGATCAAGTGGATCCACAATTAATGTGGATTAAAGGGTTTTCAGTAACATAAAATGTATTGTTTATCCTTTATATTTTTTGAGGTAAATTTTCCCTTCATTCTTTACTCTTTCTTCTTTCAATACTTTCCCTCCTACTACATACCTTTTTTAGCAAATAGTAATAAATTATATTTTTATTTAAAAAAAAAAATTAAACTTATTCTTTATACTTACCTTCTTTACACACATTGAAAAAAACATATATAATCATTTGAATTTTAATAACATATACTTAATTTTTAAATTTTAATTTTGAAAATTCATTTTAATTTTACTTTATTAAAACTTTAAGGAGTACAATTCCCGTGTACTTTTTCCTTTAGTCAATATTGGTAATGAAACAATTTTCTCTTAGTTAATATTTATCGTTTGGAGGTTTTTTATTTTTATTTTTTTAACTCTGTATCAATTGACAAAAATAATGTATATTATATAAAACGTGTAATGTACAACATGCCAAATTTTCTACCATTTAATCTGGCTAGTTTAGTTAAAAAAAAATGACCGCTTAATGTTAGGATTAATTTTCATTAAATCAAATTATTCATCTCATTTTTAATTTTAATTTTTTACTTTAATTAAATTTAATTATTTGATTTTTAAAGAAATTTTATTTTAAATTAAATTAAATTAATTAATTATTATTCAATTTAAAATTAATTTAAATTTGATCTATGATACGAAATTGAATTAGACAGTGACAAATAACTTAATATGCTTATGTGGTTTGAGTAAATATGATGAATCTGTATGAATTCAATTCAATATATGTTTTAATCAATTAAATAAACTAAGTATGTAACATGTCACATCGATTGTATCAATTACAAAAATTATAATTTAATTGATTTAATTTGATATATATTTGAGTCAGCTGAATTAATTTAAGTATTTGATATGTCATATTGATTATATATTTTAGTCAATTAAACTTTTAATTGAGTCAATTAAATCAATTGATTACGTGCAAGGTCAGATTAATCATATATATTTAAGTTAATTGTGAAATTATAATTCAGTTGATTCAATTGAATGTACATATTAGAGTCAACTGAATTAATTTGAGCATGCTGTATGTCACATTAATCATATATTTTAGTCAATTGAATTTTTAATTGAGCCAATTAAATCAAATTGATTATGTATAATGTCACACTGATTATATACATTTGAGTCAATTGCAAAAATTATAATTTAATTAAATATATATTTGAGTCAATTGAATCAATTTGAGTATGTGACATGTCACATTGATTATATATATTTGAACCAATTATGAAAATTACCATTTAACTGTTTCAATTAAATATATATTTAAATCAATTGAATCAATTTAAATATGTAACATATCACTTCAATCATTTATTTTAGTCAATTGAGGTTTTAATTGAATTAATTGAATCAATTGATTATGTATAGTATCACATTAATTATATATATTTGAGTCAATTATAACAATTATTATTTAATTGATTCAATTGAATATATATTTAAATCAATTGAATCATTTTGAGTATATAACATATCACATTGATCATATACTTTAATCAATTAAACATTTAATTAAGTAAATTAAATCAACTAATTGTGTACAATATCACATTAATCATATATATTTTAATTTAATTGTGACAATTATCATTTAAATGATTCAATGAAATGTATATTTTAGTTAATTGAATTAATCGAGTATGTGACATGCCACATTAATCATATATTTTAGTTAATTGAATTAATCGAGTATGTGACATGCCACATTAATCATATATTTTAGTTAATTGAATAAATTGAGTATGTGACATGTTACATTGATCATATATTTTTATCAATTGAGTCATTAATCGAGTAAATTGAATCAATTAATTATATAATATGTCACATTATGTCAACTGACCATATATATTTTGATTCAATTGAATCAACTGACCATATATATTTGAAGTCAATTGTGATGATTATTATTTAAATTATTTAATTGAGTGTATATTTTAGTTAATTGAATTAATTGAGTATACGACATGTCACATTATGTCACATTATTCATAGATATTTGAATTACTTATAACAATTATCATTTAAATGATTCAATTGAATATATATTTCCGTCAATGAATCAATTAAATATGTGACATGTTAGATTGATCGTATGTTTTAGTGAATTAATCATTTAATTAAGTAAAAATACATAATTTATTTATATGAAATATTTTTTTTAATTAAGTCAATTGAATTCATTTGAAATTATAATATTAATTAATTATTTATCATTATATATATATTAATTAAATCAATTTAATTAATTTATAATGTTAATTTAATTGAGTTAATTTAATCAATTTAAATTTAAATCGATCATTTGTTTAATTATAATAAAGTAATATATATTATACTTTTTTTTAATATTAATTTAAACATAAAAATAAAAATAAATAAATAAAAATATATTATTTATTTTTATTTTTAAGTTTTTTTTATTTACATAAATAACTTTTTTTTTCTAAATGCGTAAACCTAAAGTGAAAAAAAAAAAGAAAATCATTGATTAAAGAAAAGAGGAGAGAGAGTAAATAAAACTTTTAATTTATATTGAAATTGTAACTATAATAAATACAACAGACATAATTTAAAATTTAAATTTCAAATTTCTGTATTCTCCTATAAAAATGGCCTAAATAATATTTTAGTAAAATGACTTAATTTTTATATATAAAATAATTTTACTATCCCTATTATTCCATATTTAATACGAATTCATTTGATCACTCAAGTTTTTTTCATATATATATATATATATATATTATCATATATAATTCTGATATTCTACTAGTTATAATAAAAAAGAAAATTAATAAAATATTTATTTAAAAAAAATAAAAAATTAATTTAATTTCAAGGAAAAATTTACTTAAAAAAATAAAAGAGTAAAATGTTGAATTTAATCTCTAAAGTTAAAGAAAGTTTAATATAATTTATTTTTAATTTTATGTTTAATTTAACTCAAAATTTCAATTTACACTCAATTTTAACTAAAAAATTAAAGAGTTAAGTCAAATTTCTTCATTTAAATAAAAAATAAAGAAATTTAATTTTTTAATTTGAGAATTAAATTTTTTAATTTTTTATTTAAATTTAAAAATAAAAAAATTTAATTTTTTAATTTTTTTAATTACAAATTTTAGGTTTAGCTTTGAATCAAATAAAAACAATCGAGAACATAGAAAACAGCCAGAAAGGCAGAAACTCGTACTACTGCTGCTGCAATGCAAAGCAGCGGAGGGAACAGGGAACGTAAAACACAGGTGTGGATCCACGTGCACCCCACCTGCGACATCTCCTCAAACCCAAACCCAAAATCTAATCCGAAATCTCACCGTAATCACCCATTTCTCATTTCAATTCCATTTTTTCTTAAAAAAAAAGGGAAAATGCATGCGCATTTCTTGGGTTCCATAGTACTGGAAATGATTAAGTAAAAAAAAAAAGAAAAATGATTTATTTATTTTAAAAAAATGAGAAAGAGTTGAATTCTCCACCAACTTTGTTCTCGTTGAGCAAGTGAACTGTCTCTCCTCATTCTCTCAACGGATTTTCCAAAGCCTCTCTATCTCTAACCAACGAATAAATAAAACCACAACCCAAAGCAAGCCGAGTAGGCAATCACTGCCAGACGACGAAGGAAAAATTCTCTGAAGCGCAAGAGTGAGTAAGTCACCGACTTCGAAACGGTTTCGTTTCGATAATCTTCAAAATGGCATTGCTTTAATTCTGCACTCCCTTTTTTGGTTTTTTTTATTTTTTACCTATTTTGACTTTTTTTAAGTCTATGAATTTCCAAATCAGCTGAAAATGCAGGCATCTACGTGTGCGGTTAAAGGGACCGCCACCAGCATATGCGTCGGTTCTCAGCCTCTTAACCGGAGGAGATTGCTCGCTGCGTGTGGCCTTTCCGGTGGTTATAGGAAGAGTAGTTCATTATCGGTATCAGTGTCGTCTTTTAATAATAACAGTTACATGACTGGCAGGATCAGTTTCTGTGGACTGCGTCCAGCCGATTCGGTCTCCATGGGAACCGAACTCGTGCGTACTGCCTTTTCTAGGTCCCGTCTGGTTAAGGCTCTGTCCTCCGGTTCGTTTTTCTGGAACTTAATTTCGTGCTTCGATTGATTCTAGTAGTTTCTGGATTTTGAATTGTTCCGAATTGTGATCGTGCAACTCGCTTTTGAATCTTACTTGCAGATGGAGATATCGAAGAAGCTGCTCCTATCCATCCTCAGACAAAATCTTCTGGAATTGTCTTGCCGTTCGTCGGTGTTGCTTGTTTGGGTGCAATTTTATTTGGATATCATCTTGCGTATGTCTTAAGTCTAAATTGGGATTAGTACCTTTCTTTGCTTTGTTCTGCACTTGTCAATTCAAGTATTTTTGTGTTCTTGTCAATTTGGTTCTATATTTTTGGGCAAGTGATCATGAATTCAAGATTAGCTTTCTGGCATGCCTTTTTTTATTGTTCTGCCTTGCTTTGTCCGAGAATGAGGCTCATTGTAGCGTTCTCTTCCTCTTTGCTGGTTCAGGGTGGTGAATGGTGCTCTTGAGTATCTTGCCAAGGATCTCGGAATCGCTGAAAACACTGTTCTACAAGGCAAGACGAATTGTGATGCGACATGTTGCTTTCACATCTTTTAAATGTTGGTTTTTTTTTTTGGGGGGGTAGTACTGGTATCATGTGTTTATTACTTGATTCAAACTTTGTGAGACAGAGAATGCATCAGCAAAAACAGCAGGATGCTTGTTTTTTCACCATAGAATAAAGAAATTGGTGAATTGATAAATTCAGTCTTGTCTATTAGGGGGAAAAAGTAACTCAGTCTTTGTTCGTCATTGCTAGCTACTTGCATGATTGGAGATCATGATGGTTTTCTTATTCTACTTCTTTTATTTTTTCTCCCTTCCCATTGATTAAAACCTTTTACTGTTTCAATTATCGTTTGTGTGCAACATTGAGCAGGATGGATCGTTAGCACGCTGCTTGCTGGTGCCACAGTTGGCTCTTTTACAGGGGGAGCATTGGCGGACAAGTTTGGCAGGACAAGAACTTTTCAACTAGATGCAATTCCTCTCATAATTGGAGCATTTCTCTGGTCTGTCCGCTTCCATTGTTTTTGAGCTGTCATCTTAGATGCTTTTGCTAAAATTAATTTTTCACTTTGTCTTGAATGTTTTCAGTACTACTGCACAGAGTGTACAGACTATGATAATTGGTCGTCTTCTTGCTGGTATTGGAATTGGCATATCTTCAGCCATTGTGCCTCTTTACATATCAGAGGTTATCTCAATTTTGCGGTCATTGTTGACTGGATAATTTTGCAAGAGATGATGTGCTAACACTTAATTGTTTTGGTCAGATTTCACCAACTGAAATTCGTGGTGCTCTGGGGTCTGTAAACCAACTTTTCATTTGTGTTGGGATTCTGTTGGCATTAGTGGCTGGACTACCATTAGCAGGAAACCCTTTATGGTATTCTAGTTTGCATTTTTTTTTTCTGGGTTGCATGCTTAGTTTTAATATTAAATCAACATGAAAAAGAATATATAAGCATGATAAGATAGCATACTGTCTTCACAATGTGTGTTTAACATCATAAAAAATGTTGCTCCCAAAATCCAGTGTCAAACATACTAGAAAAGGTGGTGTCATATATAATACTTCTAAATTGACATGATTGCATTATAGATTATTGAAATGGGCTTGCAAGATTAGGAATGATTCTAATAAATTAATGCTGCATAAGACAGATGAGTAGAGTGATTAAGACTGTAGGATAAAAATGCTCTTTCATTTTTATTTTAATTTCCTTTGCTTCAAGGTACTCATTGAGTTGAGATTACATTATTAATTCTGCGGTTGGCACAACTTTCTGGCATGGTATAAAATTATGTAATTGCCTGGAATTCTTTTTCTTTAAAGAAACTCTAAATTGATGAAATAATAAAGAAGAAATGTGTACGTCGAACATTGTTTGTTAAGAAGTGGATTGCTCTTTAAATTGATGTGTTCTGGTCTCATACAGACTTGAGGTAAAATATGGTTGGAGATTCTTGGTAAAATTTCATATACTGAGGCCATATGTAACTTTTTGGTTCATACTGAGCATTTTTTACTATTGTATCATAAGTTTTCCTCTTGTCATTTTGGTGGAGTAAGGATGTTTAGAAAGCTTGATCACTCATGTTGCAGCTGAAGGAATGGAACTATATTTGCAATTAGGATTAGTGCCACTATGATGTGGATGGATCCACTGAATTTGGAATTTTAAACTTGTTAAGATTGGCATGTTTACATATTTATAAATATGATTTGTTTTTATTTTTATTTTTATTTTTTTACTTTGTCAATAACTATCCTTAGATGATAGAAGCAATTCCTATCTCGTGGACAAAGAACAAAGTGAAAACAAAGTATTAAAAAAACCAATCATATAATGCGCCTTTATTATTAAATTATCATGTGGCCTTAGTTAATTTTAAGTAGTTCTTCTAGAAACCCCCACTTTAATGCTCAATTCACTGCTCAAACATTATTTAAGAAGATAGTAGGTGTGAATAAGTTTTAGTAGAAGATCAAGTGAAAGTTTTTTTTTTTAATAAAAAATAAAATACAACTGAAGAATTGGTAATGATTTACATGGCTAGAGAAAAATATTTAATAATTAACTTGTCTCATTAGCATCCAGATAAAACTTTACTTTGGAAACTCAATGCGGCTTTAGTTTTAAATGGACCTTTGTTATGATTCTCATTGGCCTTTTTTGCTTGGACTTCATGCATTAATCAAGTTGCATGCGACAAGAATGTATGGTTGATGCACATTTGTTAATGAAGTAAATTGAGTAATGGCCAGTTATGGTTTAATTTTGTATTATTCTCATTCTTGTCTCACTTCCTAAATCTTCGTCTGTAATAGACATTGTCTTTCATGGATCGCTTTTTGCTTTATCGTATTTAGTTCTCTTTATCTGCCATTGCTAGGTGGAGAACAATGTTTGGCATTGCTGCTCTCCCTGCTATTCTATTGGTTCTGGGAATGGCATTTTCTCCAGAAAGTCCTAGATGGCTTTTTCAGGTTCTTCTGTGGGATTTAATCCCCTCAATGGAGTCTTTGAATATTTTTATGTGTTTCATTGTAACTAAATATGGATTATTCATTCATTGATAAACTGTTATTTATCAAACACATTGTCTTGCAGCGAGGAAAAATTTCTGAAGCGGAAAAGTCCATAAGGACACTCTATGGAAAAGAAAGAGTTGCTGAGATTATGCTAGATTTAGCAGTTGGAGGTCAAGGTTCTGCAGAGACAGAAGCAGGATGGTTTGATCTATTTAGCAGCCGCTATTGGAAAGGTAACTGTAAAAATCATGGAAGCTTCTCTTCATGTGAAAACTATTGATTTTCGGCTGTTGGACTTGGAATATTTTAGAGCATTGCAAAACATTATGTTGGATTGGATGAAATTATTTTGTTTGACTTGCAGAATTTTGTGCTACTTTAAAATTCATTAATGGTCCACAACTTTGTGAACATATTTGTGAGCACGATTTGTATATTAAATAGTTATTGATGCATCAGTTAAAACTACTGCTGAACTTCATGCAAGGAAGATGGCGCGTGGGTTCTGTTGAATTTGTTATTACCTGCTTCTTGAAACCAGTGGTGCTGATAAAATGAATGATAACAAAACTTAGGGTTGATAACTGTGTTACTTCATCAAAAGCTCGAGTCTTAGCGTTTTTAGTGATTATGGCTCATCAAAACATAGTGCTTTCACAAGAAAAGGTACCTAATAAATTTATAAATGGAATCCCTAAGATGATTTTCTCGTGCCTTAGTTTTGGTGCAGTCTTTTTCTTATTGTACTATATTTATAATTTTTAAGTCTGATATATGATGGTAATTTTCTCCCTGACTTGTTTGCTGTGATGCAGTTGTGAGTGTTGGTGTAGCACTTTTCTTTTTCCAGCAAATGGCTGGGATAAATGCTGTGGTTTATTATTCTACTGCTGTGTTCCGCAGTGTTGGAATTGCATCTGATGTTGCAGCAAGTGCCCTTGTTGGGGCATCAAATGTCTTTGGTAATATCTTTTTGTCTTTCTTTCAGAAATATAGGGAAAAAAAATATTATATGTGTTTTTTATTTTACATTCCATGCATAACATGGCTTCCTTCTGCCAGGCACAACTGTGGCTTCATCTTTAATGGACAGACAAGGAAGAAAAAGTCTTCTAATTACAAGCTTTCTGGGAATGGTGTGCTTATTTTAGTATAAAATTATACATGGAGTATTTGATTTTCCATTGAAATATTTTCTCCTATCGATTGCATAGCTTAAAGCTCTTGAAACTACCTTCTGCTGTTGCATTTTGTTCATACAGTACATTTATATTTTTGTCTCCTCTTACCTTTGTTGCTGAAAAGTATTTTAAAGTTTTTTTTTTGAAGTATTCTTAGTTTCTTACTCGTCCAATTCCTAATATGATTTATTTTATTAAGAAAATAGAGAAAATAATAAGCATCTTGACCATTGAATTTGTATTATGAAATATGAATTGAAACAGTAAAACTTTTTTGGGGGAACTGTCTCCTTAATTAAATGAGAATAGGTAATATATATATATATATATATATATATATATATATATATATATATATATATATTAGCTTTCAATTAGGTGACAAAGTAGCTATATGTTTGTTTTTGGTATGCATTCAGTAAATTTTTTGAACTGATTTAACAGATGTCTGGATGGGCAATTTGTGTGCGAAATACTTCTATATTGCCTTGTCCAAAGGATGATTCTATGCTATCTGATATTCTAAATTTATGCTAGGATGCCAGAGTGGTTTATATTCCCTTAAATGGATAAGATTCATATTGGTAGATTGTAATGCAAGTAACTTTTTTGTTCCAGTACGTATGAAAAAATTTGGTAACCTGATATGAACCTGTTATTGCTGAAATCCATCTGTATGATACTTTTTTCAGCATGTGTATCTTTCACACCAAACTTTCACATACAAAAAATCATGACCAATTTTTTAGGATATTCTCATGTCACACATTTTCATCTTGCATTCTATTCTGTAAAGGCTGCTTCCATGTTGCTGCTTTCCTTGACCTTCACTTGGAAGGTCCTGGCACCATATTCTGGCACCCTTGCTGTTCTTGGGACTGTTTGGTAAGCTACTGATTTTCCTTGCTAGATAAGTGGAAGCTCTTTTGGTGTTTGGAATTTTATCTTCTGATGGCTTGTGAAATCTAAATGTCTTTTATCTCATAACGCAGCTATGTGTTGTCCTTTTCACTTGGTGCTGGTCCTGTGCCTGCTCTTCTTCTTCCAGAGATATTTGCCTCCAGAATCAGAGCAAAAGCAGTTGCTTTATCCTTGGGCATGCATTGGGTAAGTCTATGAAAGAAAACTTTCCCTACTATTCGTGAGTGGTGATATTGTGACCATTTAAATTGTATTTGAAAGATTTGATTTTGCTTTTGATCAGTGCCTTTAGAATCTAGCAATCTAACTTGTAAAGTGGAAAGCAAAACATAAATTCATCAAATAAAGCATATATATATATATATATATATATATATATATATATATATATATATATAAAGAGAGAGAGAGAGAGAGAGAGAGAGAGAGAGAATTACTGGTCCTTTCATTCATGATAGGAAAACTGATAAAAGTTGTGAAATGCTTACTATGATTGGTTTTCTTTGGTAACAGATATCAAATTTTTTCATTGGTCTCTATTTCTTGAGCGTTGTAAACAAGTTTGGGATCAGCACCGTGTATTTGGGATTTGCAGCCATTTGTCTTCTTGCTGTCTTGTACATAGCAGGTAATGTTGTGGAAACAAAGGGAAGATCCTTGGAGGAAATAGAGCATGCTCTTAACCCTGCAATTTGATTTGGAAATTTGTCGAAAGTGTCTGTGGTAATAATTTCGTTGCGGCTCATGCTTGACCTAAGATGGGTGGTGCCTTTTTTCCTTTTTTGAAAGGTTTCTTTGTTCTACCGAGAGTAATGGCATTAAGGGCATGTTTCTTGTCCTCCATTTTTCTGTCCACCTTACAAATGTTAAATCAGCTGTAACCAGCTTTGAGAGAACTACCTTTGCTATGTATTTTTGGAATTAGAACTGGGGCAACACTAATTTGGGTAGCTGGTGCTGAATGATAAATTTCCCGAAGATTTTGCTATATGATTCTTGCAACATATTTTACATGACATCTTATCCGATATCTGAATTATGGAAATATATGTAATAATTTTCGAGGTAAGTTGTTCAGCTTGAAGAGATGACTTTTGATCAAGATATACCATAGGTGCAGTTGCAGCTGGGCATCCCACTGCTGACTGCTGACAAATAAACTTCAAAGATCGGGTACCATCTCAGGTAATGGAAATTTGAAAGCACTTTATGATTCTTTGTCAATGTACAAAGGTGTCCAGTTTTTCCCAACTTGTCTTTCCCAACATTGCTCCTTGCTACTGCAGCAATTTAATACGCAAAATAAAATTACAAGGAATTCCCTCTTTAACCCCATAAATACTGGAACACCGTTTTCTGTTAATCCATTCAAAGGGCGAATTTAAATATGAATGATACTCTTCATGCACATTGCTGGTAGTCCAATTTACTCATTAATGTGAGGCAGAATCAGCAGAGCTGCAAGAGGAATGTGATGGCTTCATTACTGTTCTTAGGGAGAGAGGCAGAGAGCCAACAATAGTATAGCCTAGCTAAGTTCAGTGGCAAGCATTATCCTTATCATTCATTTAATAGATCTAAATTCGAGTTTTCACTTTCTCAATCCCCTATGCACATAAGAGAGAGAGAGAGAGAGAGAGAGAGAGAGAGAGAGGGGGAGAGTTATCCTTCATCTAGTAGATCTAACTTTGAG
Organism: Hevea brasiliensis; assembly: GCF_030052815.1. NCBI lineage: Eukaryota > Viridiplantae > Streptophyta > Magnoliopsida > Malpighiales > Euphorbiaceae > Hevea > Hevea brasiliensis. The sequence continues at coordinate 20,499,850 of NC_079501.1, read as the reverse complement.
TCTTCACTTTTCCAATCTCCCATACACATGAGAGAGAGAGAGAGAGAGAGAGAGAGAGAGAGAGAGAGAGCCACAAATAAGAGGTGATGGTCATTTACGAAATACTAGAGGTGGGTACCTTACAATACCATGTTCTAAGATCATGCTGCCAACATAATTCCATTAATTAAAATTTCAAAATTATTGTTTCTGAGGATGAATAACACCAAGCAGTTGCATATATTGCAAAATATATTACAAATTGACTTTGACAACGTGTTGCTCTACTGGTAGCATTACATCTAAATCAATCTTTTTTCCGTCTTCTGATAAAGGTGTATCACCGTTTTATCACCTACCAACGCTGAAATAGTATCATGGTTTGTCCCGAGATGTTGATAGAATAGCAGATATTCCTCATTGCTTGGTTGAAAGTTGTTGCAAGCTCATGTTATCATGCGAGGCAAATTCAACACAAATCAGCCTCAACAATTTTTTGCCTATTGTTTAATACGAGCAAACTTTGGAAGTAGAAAAAGCAGGATTTTCATTTGCATGGTAATATTACATGTTGGCTTTCCTTTCCCACCTTTCCTTTGTGTCAAGCCTGGTAAAAAAAAAAAATTAAAAATTAAGAAAAAAGCTCATTAAGAAATAAAGAATCCAAGAAAAATTAAGCAGCGTTAACCTTGGCTTCCAAAGGGCATTGCACAATTTGTTTTGCCATAAATCATAGATGGAGTCACAAAGAAAAAAAAAAGCTATTAAAAGAAAAGTTCCCAGATAACCACAAAAGCAAAGTGGACTTTTCATGGTTTAACAATATCCTTTAAATCTGATAATAGAAGCAAGAAAATTCCTCCAAAATGAAATTAGAAAGTGAGAAACAGCTGCGTCCAAATTATTAACTACTAAAAACCAAATGGTAATGGACTCTCATTCTCAAAATGCCCAAAGGACTTCTTTTCAATTGAATATCCATATCTGGCCCACAAAGCATCCCCTAGAACAGGTTATTGCAGGAATTCCCTATTTGTGTCCCACTTCCGGTGAGAAACAAAAATTTTTGTATTGTAATGACGTCCATGTTCTCGCATGTTCATATTAAAAAACAGTGCACACAAAGTGTATGTGTAAGCATACAAAAACAGAGAGGATCTTCTCAATGTCCCTAACGGGAGACAACTCAGTGGTTAAAGCTTGGAGTTCCAACTTGGAGATCTCAAGCTTATATCATAGGAATGTCACGTGGGGCCTATGTGAAGGGTGAGGACTAACCTTCACTGTATAGCACAATGCCAGATGTACCCCTTGACTGGCCTAAAGAATAAAGGACATCTTGCATTACTGTGATGCACTATTTTTCACACACTGAATATGGCTGTCTCTTGTACTATTTTTTCAGCCCAAAGAGTGCTTGTTTTTTCAAAGTGGAAGAGATGAAACCTACAGTATCCTTGTAAAAAAGTGAAGTGCTTGTGACACATCAAATTTCTAGTCTATTTATGAAAGCTCCAGCTGAATGTGTTCTACGAGCCTCTTAAGTCAAAGAATCACAACTAAGAAGAATCCATCAGTAAGTGTATATAGTTCTACTTCTATGCAATATAATTTGTAGCCAGTGGCTACTGCCAAAACATACCCCCAATACAATTTCTGGCGCTTTTTCGGTGCTTGATGTATTGCTGAATTGTCTTGCTGTGCTGAGCAATTAACACTGTTGTGCTGTTTTGTGAAGTTGGAGACGCTTGAGTCTTCAATTATTCCACATGTATCTTCATCATCGCCATGTTTGAAGTATTTACCATAAGATCTGCTAGTGCCACGGCCATCTGAAATCCTTATGAAGATATCAGATAATCAAATATGCAATGCGTAATACTTAATTGAGAAAAATACCTTCTGATTTCTTTTGAAGCTTTGATTTTATCTTCAAGCGCCTCTTGTGTAGCTCCTATAAAATGGAAGAACTCAAATACACAATTATTGGAGAGGAAAGCATTTACACAAAATTGATATGGAAGAGAACTGCTACACTTGTATGGGAGCAGCAAAATATTTGCACATGCAGAGATTCATCCATGGAAAAAATGGTCTAATGTCAACAATAGACAACCAAAAATTCAAAATGATCCACCACTTTTAGCATGATAACTTTGAAAATATACCCTAATTATACTCTATTTTTCACAATTTCATTAGGAATAACTCACAGCAACACTTGTTACTCAAACAAGAAGCCAATGGAAGTCCTAGACTCCTACTCTATGGTGGTAGCCTGAGATTATTGTTTATACATATTTGAAGCTTAGAACCCAGAAAACTCCAAAATTGGGTGGCAAAAAATAACCTAACCAGCACCAGCTCAATACTATGAAGAAGGTGATAGTAATGGCAGCTATTAGTTCATTATTCTATTGAATTTCGTTTCATACACTCCATTACATCCTACAAAACATGATCCTATAACTTTAGGGGAGAAAAGAAGGCATACATCTTAGCCATTACACTCTATTGAGGACTTAAAAATTATGCATTTGGTTAATTCCCAGATCTATCGCAGCTTTCCAATAAGAAATCTATTATTACTACTACCCCAATTGACTGCTACAGAACCCCGTATAGCTTATTTAGTGATTTTCACAAAATAATGATTACCAAATTAAAGAAATACGTTAAAAATTAGAAAATGGGTTCTCATACTATCAAATAATTATTGAAATTCGCATTTGTATACTTGTTGTATGTGTTAAAGATGTGAGGGGTAGTCCAATCATACTTGGAGCTTGAAGACCTGATCTTGGGAAACACGGGTGGGCTTGAAACCGGGTTGCAAAGATGGTGTCGATGCTATTGCCGCTTCTCTTCTCTCATCTTCTCCTTCTATTTCTTCTTCTTCTTCGTCTTCGCGACTCATATTGTTGATTTTTCACCGCTTTTCTCTCCTTGACCTCTGTGTGCAACGAGAATGCTCGCTTTGCCGCGGATTCCAGGAGGTTTGAATATGATCCCCAATTTTTCACGGAATAAAGACGCTGCTTTACATAGCTTAGGGCACAATCCAGTCGAGTAATTACATTTTCTGGATACAGTGAAAAATAAATTTAATATAAAGATTTTTGAAGTTGAAAAAAAAGTAGATAAAGATTTTATCAATTTTTTTTTAATTTTTTAATTGTGTGATAAATATTAAAAAATTAGATAAAATATCTATGCTATTTTATATTATTGAATTATTTTAATAAAATATAAGAGAAATTTAATTTTACTCTTTATTTTTACTCATATATCATCATTATATAGCTTTTAATTTCAAATATGTTATTTATTTATTTGAGACTAATTTTAAAAATTTCAATAAAATAAATAAAATTTACTATTTATATAATATCAAAGGTGTAGTAATAATTTCAGCTTTCATAATTTTTTATTATTTTTTAATTACTATTTTTAAAATAATTTTAATATAATAAAAAATCTAATTTTCATTTTAATTACTTTTTAAAGAAAAATAAAAAAAAATATTTTTTATCCATTTCCCTCCGAACAAACAGTAAAAGTGATGAACCGATCACGAGTATCTACCGGTTCGCGAGTTAGAGTGAATGAGATATTCTCTGCTTCTCTGTCTAAAATCGATACTCACTCCCTTCTCTTGGTTTTATCTTTGCTCCCACTCAACGCCCTCTCTCCTCCTCCTCCTCCTAACGCCACCGACGCCCACAATATTCCACCTCTAAAACACTGACCCTTCTCTCTTTTTCTTTCTGTGCTCGATTGCCGGCGTTAATTTGCTGGTGAATTCGATACACCGTTATCCATGGAGGACAAATATCTGCAGCTTTTCTTGGATGAGACCTCGCTTTATAACGACATTGTGCTGGGCCATCTGCTGCCGTCCAGCTGGTGGGTCTCACTTCCTCGCTTCTTCCAGACGTGGCTTCGTAACTACATTGCTGGAACCCTTCTCTACTTTATCTCTGGGTTCCTCTGGAGCTTTTACATTTATTACTTGAAGCGCAACGTGTATCTCCCTAAAGGTATGTGATATGTTATTCAGATTCGTTGTTTAGTAGTTCACCTGTTGAAATTTGAATCTCTTTTTTTTTTTTTTGCTATCAGTTATGATTGGTTGTGGCCTTATTAGGAGTGTGGTTTTTTTTTTTCTGGGTTTTGTTTGATTTGACCTTATTTTTGCTTTCAGTCTTTATTGCTTCTACTGGCAAATTTTTGTTCAGATGCAGGAATCTAAGTTTGTTTTCTTAACAATTACAACATCCGAGCCTTAACCCCAAACTAGTTGCTTTTTCTGTGCCGGATGATTAACTGGCTTGATCTGTTGTTGATTTCAATCTGGACCCTATTCGTTGTTCATTGATATTATTATTACTACTTATTATACTTAGTTTCTTGAATTTAAAATATCAGTTGGAGTTGCTTGTTGAGCTTGAGCATGATATGATCTGTGTTTGCTTGTTCGAAGATTTAATTCCTTTGTAATTTCTGGCAAATTCTACGCGTAGAATGTATTTCTTATGTTCATGTTTATTTGTCAATTTTATTAACTTTCATTTGAGAAACCATGTCAAAAGTGTCCACAGTAGTTTTTTTTTGTTTAAATTCTAAAATTATAAAAATATTACCATTTGGAATTTTATTGCTCTCGTTTCTGGAATTTATATTTGTTTCAGAATATAGTTAATGGCGATATCACTGTTGTTCTAGCTATTGATTTTCTGCATCATGACAGATTTTTGTTTTTCTCTTTCTGTTTTATTAATTATTTGTTTATTTTTGGATCTATGTTGAGAATTGTAAGTTTATTGATGAGGTATGGATATCTACCTCTGCATTTTCATTTTCTTCTTCTTCTCTTTTCCTTTTATTTTATTTCAACGGAGACTTCTTTGCCTTTCATTGTCAAAGGATGATTCATATGGCCGAAATAATCCCTTCATCATGATCTATTTCACCTAATGTCACTCTTCTCCACTAAATGAATGTTAGATTGGAATTTTTTACCAATGAGAGAAATTTGAGATAAATAAATAATACTGATTGTCAATCTTTTATCTTATTTCATTAAGTTTATGATGTACTTGGCAATGATGTTCGCTTCCTATTGCCCTAGTGTATTGGTATGAGATACTGAATGTTGGGTGCTAAAGGCAGTTATTCTCCTGTTAAATATTCATGGTCATTTTGAAATTACAACTCTATTCCTGAGGAGCATATATGTTGACTAAAGAACACTTGTTGCCTTTGTATGCATACCACCAACCAAACACAGTGCTAGGTTTTCCTTGCTTTGCTTGTAGATGTACAGTAATCTTGTATCATGCTTACACACTGCTTCCTACTTTCTAAGGAATAGTGTCATTGTTTTTGTTGACTACTGAACTCTTCAAATTGCTATATTCATTATTTAACTTCGAAAGGTTTTTTAGTTATACATGATGGACAGAATGTCAAGTAAATCAACATTGCTTACTTTTGTATGTATACTTCTGTTTTTGGTCCTAGAGTTAACTATTAACTTAACTGTGACACAATTTGAGAAGTTATAACCTACACAAATGTTTTCAAGTTTTGTAATTACACTCACAGAACACATTACTTCCTCTTTTATCAGAGTTCTGCTTGTTTGATTGGTGGAACATTTTTTCCCGAGATGGCCATTATTTAGTTTCTTTTTATATTTTAAAAGTCTTTTGAGGGGTGTACCCAGTGCATTAGATTCCCTGCTTTGTGACAATTAGGGGAAGGTATGGTTATCTATTTTGTGCACAGCACCACAGCCTCTGTTGCATTATTTTTTCAGAGATCCTGTTTCCATGATTTAAACCCATGGCCTTCTAGTCACAAAGGTTAACCTTACCACGGTGCCAAGGCTTGCCTTTGTAGAAAATACAGCATGAAGTATAAGATGTCCTCTTAAAATCATCTTTATTGTTTACTTTTGTTTTTACTTCTATCTTTTGTCCTTTTTTGTCTTGGTAAGTAAATGGTCACACTTGGTCACTTGTATTTTGAAATATGTTAGAGGAGTATAAAGAAGAAAAACACATTAGGAGCGTCCAAGTTGGCATTTGTAGTTTATTTCAGAAGCATTTGTAGTTTATTTCAGAATCTCATGTCTTCTTTCACTCTGAATGAACAATTTGTTAGTCTTCTACTTAACACCTTTGTTTTATCTCTTAAACATTCCCATTGCAGATGCCATCCCGACGACAAAAGCCATACTTTTGCAAATATTTGTTGCTATGAAGGCTATGCCATGGTACTGTGCTCTTCCATCTGTTTCTGAGTACATGATTGAAAATGGCTGGACAAAATGTTTTGCTAGAGTATCTGATGTTGGTTGGTTTGCCTACATCATGTATTTAATTGCATATCTTGTTGTGGTGGAGTTTGGGATTTATTGGATGCACAGAGAATTGCATGATATAAAACCTCTATACAAGTATCTTCATGCAACCCATCACATCTATAACAAGCAGAATACTCTTTCTCCGTTTGCTGGTAAGTTCTAAATCCATTCAAGTCAAATTTATGGTTTATGTTACTTTGTCAGAATTGAGCATTTATGGGATTATTAATGTACATCAATATAGAAATTCATACTTGTTTCTGATTAAGCTCACTGGTGACAGCCTGACAGAAGTCTTTGTTTTCCTCTCAAAATATAGACCTTTGTTAAGGTGGAGGAGTTGTTCATCTCTAAAAATTATAACACTAATGTTTCTGATTGTAAAGTGGTAGCCTGGTAGTACTAAGTGGGCCTAGACCATATTCCAAGTTGAAATAATTTATAATGGAAGAGCTTCCTGGGTGAATACTTTAGAGTGTCTATGCTTTGGTTATAGTATTAATTGGTGGCTGTAAACACAAAACCATTGGTAAGAGACATGACATTTGTGATGTAGTGAATAACTTAAGATTTTATGGCAATGCAAATGTTGCGTTGGCATAAAACGGCAAACAGGATATGGACTGAACAATCACCACTATTTGCCTTTAACTTAAAGATTTTCATTTCCTAGGATATTGATTATAGAGGGGCTTGTGGAAATGAATTAAGGACTTAAGTAAATATATTCATTTTTTTAATTTTTCTTAATTTTCCTTTTAGTATTTGTTGATGTAGGGTTCAGGTCTTCTGTGTATATTCTGTCTACTAGTGATGCGAGATGAACTTTTCCAAAATTTATTTGTTTTCTAATGAACAAAAGAGCATAATGACTACTCAAAACAGATGATGTAAACTTTAGTTTTTTGGGGTATGGAGTAAACCAGCACCCTGATAATTTCTTTTTTCAGCTATTATTATGGTCCATTTTGTTGCTAGGAATAAGGCATCAAGAATGGGGATCATTTGTCATTTAGCCCCCTTCTTTTGAGTATTTGGTGTCTTGCGTCCAGGGATGAGGGGAATGAGAATGAGAAACTAGGAATTATGGAGCATTTTGTTCGTTGTTTTTCAGAAATGGTAGTTTCTTTTTTTCAGTAATGGTCAAATGACCAGTGTCTTTAGTTTTGTTATCTATTTGGAAGTATTTTCAGTTTTGCGAGATCCAGAACTAGCAAAGCACCTTTCCATTCACAAGGTTTTATTTTAGAGATTAATTAGAAATTATTGTTTACTTTAGGATTGGCATTTCACCCGCTCGATGGAATACTGCAAGCAGTCCCACATGTTATAGCTCTCTTCATCATTCCTACACATTTTAGGTCACACATAGCTCTCTTATTTCTTGAGGCCATATGGACAGCGAACATTCATGATTGCATCCATGGTAAGCTATGGCCTATTATGGGTGCCGGCTATCACACTATTCATCATACTACATACCGGCATAATTATGGCCATTATACTATATGGATGGACTGGATGCTAGGTACCCTTCGTGATCCTGAAGAAGATGCATTTGAGAAGGTGAAGTGATACACACCTGTATGCCTTGACACAATCATTCGTACATTGTTGGTACTTTGTTTTTTTTAGTACTTATGATATATGTGTCTTTTACATGTAAAGGTTCTTGTTTTTAGAGAAGAACTAATTGGGTGCTAGGGAAATGCTCTATCTGGAGTAGACCTAAGCCGCATAAACCATGTACTCAATTTAATGCATTTGTATTGTGTAAGTTGTGGGGCATGTTTTATGCGGAATGTATTTTCAATTGATGGATGTTGGTAATTAGCAAACCCATCTTCTTCAAAAGATGAACCCTATTAGATAAGTGGGATTCATACCATGTGATTTATTCATTTGACGGTTGCCACTTCCTTGCCAAGATCTTCTATGCATTATAATCACCTGAGCATTTCAAAATCTGGTTCTTGTGTGAAGAGAATTGGCCAATGTCCCTCCACAACCTATGGAAATTCTTTCATCAAATTAATTAAATGTTTTAGCCTAAGTCATAGCTAAAATTTTGAATGCATACATTGCTCGTCTATAAATTGACTACCATGATATTTTTGTGCTTCTACAGTGAATTCTATGGATGGGCATGGCAATACCTAATTACAACACATGAATTTTCAAGTTAGACCATTTTAAATTTAGCATAGTCAGGATTGCATTATAAATTACACAATATGCACGCATGAAAACTAGAGTATAAATGGCTTGATTCATTTAATTTGAATAAATTGTATAATAAAAACATATCTCCTATTTTCTCATAATATTTTTTCCCCAATTACGAGAATTGGAAATTGAGAGCAGCTAATGGAGATTGCAACTCTTTACCACTTTTCAAGAAATAACATACCTCTAACTCTGTTGATTAAGTTCAATGATCACTAGGAGGAAGAATATGTTGAATGCTCTGAGACAGCATGCTACACTGTCTGCTATATTTGGCAATTCAATTGGCATAAAGGAAGCTCGTTCTTTCTCTGTATTCTCTCTCTCCCAAACCCCCACCACAAAAGTAAAACGAAATGGGAAAAATAATTTGGTTCTGGTGTGCCAATTTTGTTTCGTATCAATTCTTGATTGTTGGTGGTCTTACTGAATTGTTCATATGCTTGCAAATAGGGATGTGCATTATTTGGTCATAATCGAATAATTGAAACGAACCAATAAAATTTAGTTATTTCGGTAAGAGTAAATTCGGTTAGGTTTGATTTTCAATTAATAATAATAAAAATTTTTTATTTTCAATTATCGATTCGGTTACCTTTGATTTAATAACTGAACTAACTGAAATAACAGAATTTTAATTAATTAATATATTAATTATAATTTTATTAATATTATATCATTTATAATTATTATTTTTATAATTTTATAATAATATTTAACTTATAATCATTATCTTATTAATATTAAATTATATTTATTATTTTTTATAAATAAAAAAGAATATAAATATATTTTTATTAATATTTTATTAAATAATTTATAATATATATATAAATATATATATATATATATTTTTTTTTTTCTGTTAGCTTGGTTATAATCAATAACTGATCGAATATTTTCGATTTTGGTTAATTTCGATTTTTTCTTAATTTCAGGTCATTTCAATTAATATTTTTAAAACCAATTAATAATTCGATTAGTTAAAAATTTAGCTCGGTTAACCGAATGCTCACTCCTACTTGTAAAGTTTTGCTGCGCTCGAGTTTTGATGACATCCTTGGATACTATTATGCTTCATTGTTTTTAACTGTATCTTCTTCAATTTCACTGATAAACATCAGTTATTCAAATTGAATTTTGATTATTGAAATTAACACGTCAAAAAATGTTTTAGGATAATTGATTAAGAAATCAAAATTATGAATAGCGATTATATGTGTTTAACTTCGACATCAAACATTAATCCTCATCAAAGGAAACATGCGTTTGGAAAGTGAGCTGTGATATGGATCGATCCTTTGATTGTTTTCTCCGCACTAGCATGGGTTTTGATGGTTACGTGAAAGGTGGGCGTATTCCTTCGCTATTCGAAAACCAAAAATATGGTATTTCTATATATTATTCGTATATCAGATGGGATCTTCTGAAATGTAAAGGATCTGGTGTATATTGGAAGATTACAGTTAGTCTTACTGAAGCTCTTACAAACACCAGAAAATCCCTGTTTACATCAAATCCTAAAGTTTCATAGATTACTAGTTACAGTTTTAAATTGGGTGCTAAACTGCTAATTCAACTTCAGCTAATGACAAAACCTTCTCCTTATCGCTTTGTGACCACTTGTGTTTTGTGTAGTGCTTCGGGGGCATAGCTGTAGAAATTGTTGGGATTTGCAAAGATTGAAGACTACATTCCAACATCTCTACCGCCTTTTTCATTGATGGTCTAACTGAAGGACTGGTCTGAATGCTCCACAAGCCCACAAGATCATCCTTTTGACTGTTACATTCTCATCATATACAAAATTCTGTCCCAATTCAAGACGTTTATAAATCCAATCCGCAAAATACATTTCGCTGCCGTGAGATGCTCCAACATCAATATTGTTTTGAGGATCATCATTCCATAACTATACACATCAGACTTGTAAGCAACCCCTACGTAGTTTCTCATGAACTCTTCTAGAGCTATATAACCAGCGTTCCTAACATTCCAAACAAAGTTTAATATCATGACTGTCAGCCGAACTTTCTGACAGTTAATCGCAATGGATTCGTAAGACGCGCCCCTGCCTCTTAGACGTATTGCTATAGACTTTGGATACCAATCTCCTACCATAGGCACTTGGTGATTCAAATCAGTCACAGCATAGACGCGCATATTTGATGTGATGAGGTTATTCGCCTTTGGATGAGGGGCTGCTTCTTTGCTTGCGAAATGAGGTGCGTAAGCTTTAATGTTCGGTTTATTCGATGGATTATACTCAAACTGCATGCCTATGATTAGATTAGACTAGACTAGAAGCAGATGCCAATGATGTGTTGGCCGGATGGTAACACTGACTGCTTGCCTCCAGACTATTCCAAAATGGCCGGGGTGGTAACTTGGTTCCCAGATGGATTATGGATTTTGTACCCCGTTTGGAAGGAAATATGGTAAAGTAAGATTTTATAACCTGAAGTTTTTCGATGTAAGATTTTTTTATGGTTTTCAAACTTTCATATGGGAGGAAGGAAAAGTTTTAAAAGTATTTAAAGGTTTTAAAAGAAAAAACTTTATTAATCCGCTAATTTGGAGGATTGAAAAATAAAAGTTGAAAAAATCTCAAAAAAATCATATTTTACAAAAACTTTATATCCTTCCAAACACAAATTTAAGGTTAAAAAATCTTGAAAAACCTTCCATTATTTTTTAAAAAATCTCCTCTAAATAAAGTGTCATGGGACAGGAGTTCTAGCCCCATGGGACGCCTAGGTCCCCCTTGGCCAGGGTCCCTTTTTAGGTTTCCTGCACGTACCTATACAGATTCATAGATGTTAGCTCTATAGGGTAATAGTTAACTTGTGACGACCTTGTCAACTGTCAAAAATAGTAGTAGAGAACTGCCGAACCGTTACGAAAGACATAGAAACAGCATGGTATACATAGTATATGTTTGAAGAAATTCCTCAACTGCAATGTAATCTCTTTAACAATAATTGCAAGTAAAGTAGTAACGGCCCACTGGGCACAGAAAATGACAATTGGCTATTAGTATTTACATTATAAATTTCAGAAAATTCTTATTTAAATTTGATTTATTATGAATTCAAGATCCAATTATATGAAATTTTATATATTTAATAAATAAATCTTATTATATATATTGTGTCTTAAATCTATGGTAGATCAAATCTAGATAAGAAAAATCTATAAATTCCATATTTGTCTGAAAAAATCTTACAATGTGAACTTTGAACTTTTTCTAATTAGTCACAGAAAATTACATCAGAAATCATGGAACTAACCTTATACTAACATAAATAATACTTTAGAAACTCTAACTTTCTTAAGGTAAGGTAAAACAGGCTAACAAAAGTACCTGCACATGAGACACATAAACTGTATAATAACCTAATTAAAAAAAAAAGTTAAAATAACTGCCCTAATGACCAGACGTTGCACCAAATGAAATATGAAGCATAAAAATATAGGCAATAAACAAACCATAACTTGCTATATCTGAAAATAAGGAGAAAAGAAATTCTCCTTTTTATGCGTTTTCCAACAAACTGACAAGTAACAACTCAATGAAGATTATAGAATAAACATTTGTTCGTTTAAGCAACAAAAATGGAAGAACTCTAAATTCGTGAGTAAGCAAAGAACAGTTTAAACTGATTTCTTTTCACTCCATTTAGAATTGAAAGCCACTGTTCCATGTCATGCAATTGCTCTTAGTGGTAGGCTTTAGATTTCAAGTCTGCCAGCGTGCGACTAAATCATCTTTGAACCAGGTAAATTGCAGTGTTAATCATATTGCACTCGTACACAAAAAGCCAATATTACACCGGTTTACTGCTTAAATAGTTATTCAATTTTTTTTAATTATTGAAATAAAGCAGCCATAAAATGTTTAGAGTGGAAAAAGTGAATCCATATAGCCCACCCCAAATTTTTGGAATAAAGGTTTAGTTGAGTTGAGTTGTATTGAAATAAAGCAGCCATAAAATGTTTTTTTCCTTTTTTTTATTGGGAAGGGTTTAGCCTCAACATTTATGAATTAATTATTAAAATAATATGATTTAAAAAACTATTTATAAATCTAATGTGAATCTAAAATTATTTATAAAAATAGTATTTGTTTAAAAAAGGTAAGTTGAAAACACATTTTTAAGTGATATTATATCACGTTAAAATACTAAAAAAAACATTATTTGAAATGACTTTTTTTGAAACTATGCCACATTATGTTAAAAAATACAAAAATTACTAAAAAAAACACCATTTGAAATGATGTTTAAGTGTTACCATATCATGTCGGAAAATATAGAAATTACAATTTAAAATATTATTTAAAATTATATTTTCTAAAGTAATTATCTAAGTTTATTCGTGTAACACCCTCAATTTAGTAAGTCCGTACATTCTATTGTTCCGGTGATCGATGTCGGTTCGGATAGCTAGAATGTCTGGAACTATATTTAGACTAGAGTAAGGAGTAATAAATAACTCAAAAAATGATAAGAAAAATTTAGAAAAAATTTTAAAAATAAAATACAACCAAGTTAAATGAGCTGGTGTCCTAGCGATGGGTAACCCAATAGGAAGTTGCGGTCCTCGCAGCTAGGAGCTCTAAACCTGGGAGAAAATTCATGAAATAATTTTTGAGACTCCAGATAAGAGTTACGGAGTCCTAGGTAGCATTAGAATGCTAAGAAAAGATTAGGAGAATTTTATCAATCGGTACAGACGATTTTGGCTCTTTAAGCCAAACGAATGGTATTTTGGTCATGTCGCCTTTAGAGATAATTTTTTACTAACTTGTCCATTTAAGTAAGTGAATTATATGACATAAAATATGAATAAATATTGATAAAAAATTAATTAAAAATAAATAAAAAGAAAGTGGATGGAAAATGGAAAAATTAGTTACATATTTTAAATAAAAATTAATTAGCAAATTTTCCTAATAAGACAAATACATTATTTAATATTTAAATTTACATAAATATCTTATAATAATGAAAGAAAACAAAATTTTCTCTTCTTTTCCATTACTTTGCCGTCCCACTTTCCCATTTCTCTCTCAAAATAAAATTTTCTCCATTGAAGCTTGCTTAAGCTTCCAAACCATCTAAATTTCTTGACCAAAATTTTTAGAAATTTAAAGAAAAACTTGCATCAAGGCCTGAACTCCAAGAATAAGCAAGAAAAACCAAGAAAAAGAAGGAAGAAAAAGAAGAAAGATATTCAGTGGACAGCCCAAGGAAGAAGATCAAAGTGTTTTGAATGAATTGAAGATTAATTGGGGCAGCTTGGAGTTGATTGAAGCTAGCACACAAAGGTTAGTGCTATGAACCTTACTTAATTAGGAAATTTGATAAGTATGGTTAGGGTTTGAATCAAAATTGGGGTTTGTTAAATTGCTGTTGAATTGATGTTATTAAGGTCAATTAGTGACCATTTGACATAGTTTGACCATAAAATGAAGTTGAATGTGGCATTGAATTAGGAATTAGAGATGCTGCCTATGTGCTGGAAATTCTGGACCTTGAGTCCAGTAAGTTTGGACAGCTGTAACTTGAGAGGTGTAGGTTCAATTGGTGCAAGGCCAATTGGACATGAAACTAGACACATAATTATACAACTTTGATGGAGAAACCTTGCCCAGAAAATAAACTTAGAATACCCTAAAAATTGACCAAATCCGGATAACCAATTCTGGATTTGGTAAAAGTGACCAAATGAACAATGTTGTTTGTTCATTTGATCATAACTCACTGTAGAAAAGTCCAATTGACCTAAAATTTATATGAATGGAAAGCTTAGACAATTTAGAACAACTTTTATGAAGAACACAAACTTAAATTTTGAACCTAACCAATTGAAATTTCTAGCCTAAGTTAGGACACTAAATCTGGCAAAACCAAATTCTGTCTAGAATTTCTGGACAAGACCAATCCGCCAATTATGGTATTTAGGTTATAATTTGAGTTACAAAACTCCAAATGGAGTGATTCAAAAAGTGAATTAAAGAAAACACATAAAGGAACAACTTTCATGAATAAAGTTTTGTCAAAATTCTACTGTAGCAAGGTCCAATGAAATAGTAAACTTGGACCACAAATTTTGAAAAATTGAAATAAAACCTAGGAAGCTAGGAATTGAGTTTGGCAATCAATGCCAACAAAAATAAAATGTAAAATGTGGTATCTTGATGAATTGAGGCTAAACAAATTTATTATAAATCAAAAAGTCAACCTTTGAATGGAAATGATCAAATGAATAGTAACCACTAAATTATGTGAAGTAGAAAATCAAACTATAAGAATCATTATAGTTATTAATATAGGATGTGGTAGGTAAATTGTGAATGGTGAATTTGAGTGACACTAGGATTTAAGGAAAATTTAGATAAATTTGAAATCCATAAAATATTCATGGATTACTTGAAATATGAATGAAAATTTACCTAAATTATGAGAAATAGATAGTTAGGACTTATATGCCCATTAGAAATAGAATTCGTGATACATTAGTAATACAATTGGAAATATGCAATTGTAATTAGCATAAGTGAATTGTCAAATGTATAAATGAGATAAAGTGAATATGTGATACGGTGTGTCCGCAAGTGCACGGGTCACAGTAGTATAGTTTTAAAAATTGATATCGATCCCACAGGGAATTGTGCTTAAATTGGAAATAAAAGTATAAGCAAATTAGAATGACAAAAATTAAAAGATATTAAAAATAAAATCTAAAAATTAAAATTAAGACAAAAATTAAAGATGTAAAATGAAATTTGGAATTAAAATTGGTATTTAAGGAATTAATGCTAAATCAAACAATTAACTAAAATTAATTAGACTAGATTACCAAAAATTAATTTGAAATTTCTATTTATGAAATTAAGAAGAATTAAATCTAAAAAAATAAAGTAATTCTAGATATTGGATTTAAATTGAAATTGCTATTTATGAGGTTTGGAGAATTTATATCTAACTTCAATGAAAAATAAATTGATTCTAAAGATTGGATTTTCAATATTGTTTGCATGTGATTTTTCCCTAATTTAGCCAAACACATGAGAATTGCAATTTTGAGGGAAATCAATTCTTAAATTTTTGAAACCTTTTTCAAGCATCTCAAAATTGGTTTTCATTAAATCAAACCCTGTTTTCACGGTATTTCAAATCTAACAAAAACCCAATTAATGCTCTAATTGATTTTTGGAAAGTTCCCCTTAATCTTCTTAGCTTATTTCTAACACCAAGAAAATAAAGTTTATTGCAAGATTATCCATCCCCAATATTCACTTTTCAGTCCATCTATTAAGGATTAAAACTTAACTTAATGAGGGCCCATTCATCAAGCAAGGAAATAAGCACACAAGCAATAAATCAAAATATAACAATATTCATTTAAATGGCTAAATCAGTTCAAAACCACAAAACAAATCAATATTTACAAACCCATCTCTAGAATCTCAATAAACTACTCACAAATCATTGTTTAAAGACAAACCCAAATGAAGAAATGAAGAAATAATGGAAATGTAAGCTAAAAGGGGTAGAAAACTCAAGAAATTTGCAGCAGATCTCTCGCAGAAAAGTGCAGAAACGTGATCCGTGATGGTTCTGGAAGAAGATGCAGAAGATGCTCCTCCCTTTCCCTCTTTCGATCTTCCTACAAATGCCTCCCGTGCTCTCTATGGAAAGAAAGTGATAAAGGGCACTTTATATAGGCAAGGGGACTGTTCTAGAATGGGTAAAAGGGAAGGATCCAGAGAAAGTGAGGTAAAAGGCCGAGTAACAGAAATGCCACGTCCAAAAATTTTCCAAAGAAACGACATAAGCCGGTTGTGTCGCGGGTTGTGTCGCTCGGCGTGAATATTCGACGATCGACACAACCTGCGACATAAGCTAATTCGGTTGCTTTGCAGGTTGTGTCGCCTCTACCATTTTTAACTCAACTTCAAAATTTTTTGCAATTCGACTTTAATCTCCTCCAAATGGCTACTCTGATCAAAATTCATCAAATTTCTCCAGATTTAACCTACAAAGCAAATAAATTCCAAAAATTAAACTAAGAAATGTGAAAATTGTAAAATTGACTAAATATATACTAATATCTAAAATAATAGCTATGAATAATGGTAAATTATGTGCAAAAATTACTCCTAAATGATGATCTAAAATGCATGCATCAAATTCCCCCATACTCAAACTCTTGCTTGTCCTCAAGCAAAATTTCATTAAAACTCATTTGGAAGGGAATAGAATCAGTCTTTGAAAACACAAAAATCACAAATCCAAACTACCAACTTACCTCTAGCCACCAACATTCCAAATTCCCACCAGCAAAAGCACAAAGAATGAAGCAAGCACTCTCAACTATTACAGAATAGCTAAGAATTAACCAATCAACCCAAGCAACAAATACCAACCAGCTACAAGAGTCAATTGTGCCAAAACAAACCTAAATGAAATAAATAGCCAATGTGTCTCAAATAGATGGTGAGTAATGTATGGAAGATTATATTGCCAAACCCATATGCAAGCATAAAAGATCTAACTCTACTAATGTAACAAGCATTTTTCAAAGAATCATTAGGTCTTTTTAAGGGTTGTAATGGGGTCTAATAAGGTAAGATTGTGGTTAACAAAGAAAGGGAATAAGGTAAACAAAATATGAGAATAATATTAATCATGAAACTCAAAGTGCATCTTTTTTTTTTTTTTCTCTCTCTTTTTTTTTATTTTTTTATTTTTTATTTTTTATTTTTTTATTTTTTTATGAAGTCAAGAGGAAAGAAATTCACAATGAATCTCAAGTGCTTATCACAATGATTATACAAAGGGACTACTTTTGATGCTTATTTATTTTATTTTATTTTGATTTTGTATGTGTCCCTATTTCATGTCACACCCAAAATTATCTTTGGGATATTTTGGTGACCTTTTCAACTTTTCATAATTACTCTAGCACTTTTCAAGATGTTTCAATCCTCCGAAATTTTTTTTTTATTTATTTTTTATTTTATGCACTTAATTGCTAAAATATTATTCTCATAGATAGGTGGTAGTGTTTAGGTTTTATGGCTAGGTAAATGATTTGGGTTCCAAAGAAATTAGGGAATTAAGGTTCAAGGGGGTTTGCAAGGGTTAAAATGAAATTAAGGTAGGTTAAGGCTAAATGCGAGGTTTAAAATATGAAGAAATGCCTAAATCATATTCTTATCAAATGCAAGTTAAAAATTTCGCTTTGAAAGATCTAAGATGCTTGTTCTAGGAATGGTGAGACGACAAGGACCATTTTCTTCCTTAAAGGCTTATCCAGACACTCAAAACTCAAAATAACTAACTTGCACTGCATACCTAGATTGATATATTAATTTTCAGCTATTAAGTAAGAGAAAGAATAATGCTTAAGACTTTGTACCCAGCTAGAACTTTCATTCCACTAACCATCTAAAGGCAAGTTGGATTGCTTGAATAAGTGGCTTATGTAGTTCAAAGACTAGTTTAAAAATCCAAAAATTTTAAATGAAATGCATGAGTGTAAATGTATAGTCAACCTATATGCAACTAAGTATGCATAACTAAGTATATGAAGCTATATGCAGTGTATATACGTGAATATGTACAAGTATGAAGTAATGAGTGTGTCGCTATATGCAAATGAAAAAGAAAAATAATTTTTGCAAGGAAAAATATTTTTTGCAAAAAATTTACCCTCTCCCCCATACTTAGAATGAACATTGTCCTCAATGTTAAAAAAAAAAAAATGTGCAAGGAATGGGATAATTTGGCTATATGTGCATAGAGAAATTATTACCCTGTTGCATAAGCGATAGCACAACTTGTGTTGAAAGTGACACAAGCTGAGATAAGAAGTGTTACCTCATTGAAGTGCAGCCAATTTAATTAGGTAAAATTTGGACAGCTGCTGCACTCATTGCAAAAGAAACAGTGCAATGGAATCCATTAAATCGATTAATCTCAAAAATTTGAAATAGGAAGTTAAGCGCAAAAATATAGCCATCAAGTGTAAATCCGAAATAGCAAATCAAAGCAAGTGAGCAATTGTACTAAAGATATAAAAGAAAAATGTACGTTATGAGGAACTAAAAAAAAACTGAATAAGTAAACAGTGCAAGAAAAACAACACAAACAAAATATTAACTAAATAAGTTCAAAATACTAATTAATTAAGCAACGAAATTAAAGACATGAAATGTTTTTTTTTTTTTTTTTTTTTTTATGCTCATTTGCTTGCAATGCATTGCATCCCATCTGCACAAGGAAATTAGAACAATGTTAAACTCTGAATAAGGAGTATAGAAAAAAACTTAAAACAAATGAAAGAAAAATTGGGAGTTATGCACAAAAATGCTAAGTTTAGGTCTTTAGCTTGACCATACTTACTCAAAATTTCATGGAGAATGAGAGAGATAGCAAGTTGCTATCTTCTCGATTGGCTCACCAACTGAATAGTGCCTCAATCTTTGTCCATTTACCTTGAAATTACCAGATTTTTCACCAAAAATTTCCACAGCACCATGAGGTAAAACTTTCACAATTTTGAATGGACCGGACCACCTTGATTTTAATTTTCCTGGAAAAAATTTTAACCTTGAATTGAATAAGAGAACCAAATCTCCTTCTTTAAAGTCCTTTTTCTTGATATGCTTATCATGCCATTTTTTTGTTCTTTCTTTATAGATCCTAGCATTTTCATAAGCATCAAGTCTCAATTCTTCTAACTCATCAAGTTGCAAAAGTCTTTTGTGTCCAGCAGCTTGTAAATCAAAATTGATTGCTCTTATGGCCCAATAAGCTTTATGTTCTAACTCTACGGGCAAATGGCATGATTTCCCAAAAACTAACCTATAAGGTGTAGTTCCTATGGGGGTTTTAAATGCTGTTTTATATGCCCAAAGAGTGTCATCTAATTTAAGGGACCAATCTTTTCTGGACTTATTGAGCTTTTCCAAGATTTGCTTGATTTCTCTATTTGTGATTTCTACTTGGCCATTTGTTTGAGGGTGATATGGTGTGGCAATCCTATGCTTTACCCCATATTTTCTCATCAATTTTAAAAATTGGTGGTTGCAAAAATGGCTACCATCATCACTGAATATTGCACTTTGGGCACCAAACCTGGTCAAAACAAATTTTTCGTAAATTTCACCACAACTTTTGCATCATTGGTAGGTGTAGCAATAGCTTCTACCCATTTAGATACATAGTCTACCCCTACCAAGATATATTTATTCCCATAAGAAGATGGAAATGGCCCCATGAAATCAATTCCCCACACATCAAATAATTCAACTTCTAATATGGATTGTTGGGGCATCTCATCTCTTTTGGAAATGTTGCCTACCCTTTGGCACCTATCACACTTGCTTACAAAATTTCTCACATGTTTAAACATATTAGGCCAATAGAAACCTGATGTCAAGACTTTTTCAACAGTTTTTGAGACACTAAAATGACCACCATATTCAGAGGAATGACAATGGTAAATAACATCATGCATTTCTTCCTCTGGTATACATCTCCTAATTATTCCATCATTACATCTCCTAAACAAAAGAGGTTCTTCCCAAGAATAAAATTTAACATCATGCAAGAATCTTTTCTTTTGCTGCCAAGATAAATCAGGTGGCAAGACACCACAAGATAAGAAATTCACAATATCAGCAAACCATGGAAGTGCAGAATTCAACACATACAACTGCTCATTCATGAAAAACTCATCAATTGGCACAATTTCATCATCTTTATTTTCAGTTTTCATCCTAGAAAGGTGATCAGCCACCACATTCTCAACACCCTTTTTATCTCTTATTTCCAAATCAAATTCTTGAAGTAACAATATCCATCTAATCAACCTAGATTTAGCTTCTTTCTTGCTCATTAAATACTTTATTGCTGCATGATCAGTGAAAACAATTACCTTTGAGTTGACCAAATAAGAACGAAATTTATTGAGTGCAAATACTACCGCAAGGAACTCCTTTTCAGTTGTGGCGTAATTGACTTGAGCTTCATCAAGGGTTCGCTTGCATAGTAAATGGCATAAGGTTTTCTATCTTTTCACGCTGGCGATACCCAACAAAGAAACTCGCTTGCATCACACATGATTTCAATGGCAAAGTCCAACTGGGGTTGCATGATAGGAGTCATTGTTAATGCCGCCTTTAACTGCAAAAGCAACCATACAATCTTGATTAAAATCAAATTTAACATCATGATTCAAAAGATTTGTTAAGGGTTTAGCAAGTTTAGAAAATCCTGAATAAATCGCCAGAAACCCAAAGATGTCCAAGGAAACTCCGCACTCCTTTGACAGTGGTTGGAGGGGCATTTTTTCAATAATTTCTATTTTAGCTCTATCCACTTCAATTCCCCTATTTGAGATTAAATGCCCTAAAACGATCCCCTCTTGGACCATAAAGTGGCATTTCTCCCAATTCAACACCAAATCATTATCAGCACACCTCTGCAAAATTTTAGACAAATTAGTCAAGCATGAATCAAAATTAGTGCCATATACTGAAAAGTCATCCATGAAGACCTCCATAATTTCTTCAATAAAATCAGAAAAAATGGCCATCATGCACCTTTGAAATGTGCCAGGCGCATTACACAATCCGAATGGCATCCTTCGATAGGCAAAGGTGCCATAGGGACAGGTAAAGGTAGTTTTCTCTTGGTCATCAGGATGTATTGGAATTTGAAAGAAACCAGAATATCCATCTAAGTAACAAAAGAATGAATGCTTGGCTAATCTCTCTAACATTTGATCCATAAAAGGAAGGGGAAAATGGTCTTTTCTTGTGGCATTGTTCAACTTCCTATAGTCTATGCACATTCTCCAACCTGTAACAGTTCTAGTGGGTATCAATTCATTATTCTCATTTTTAACAACTGTCACTCCACCTTTTTTTGGTACAACATGCACAGGACTAACCCACTCACTGTCAGAAATAGGGTAAATAATTCCAGCAGCTAGTAATTTTAGGATTTCCTTTTTCACAACATCCTTCATTGTAGGATTCAATCTTCTTTGGTGTTCAATGGAAGGTTTACTATTTGGCTCTAGGAAAATCCTATGCATACAAACTGTTGGACTAATTCCCTTTATATCATCAATTGCATAACCCAAAACTCTCCTATATTTTCTCAAAACTCTCAACAATTTGTCAATCTCAATATCAGTCAAACATGCATTAATTATAACAGGATATGTTTCATTTGGTCCAAGAAAAGCATACCTGAGGTTGGAAGGAAGAGGTTTAAGATCTACCTTTGGGGCATCCTCTACCTTTAATGATGGTGGTTTGATCTCCAAATTTTGCACTCCTTCAAGTTGAAAAATTGTGGCTTCAGGATGTGGTGGAGAACTCTCCAAGTGTTGTGCAAAAGCAGCTATGTTGTGATTATCATCATCAATGCTCCCACCATGGACTAAGCAATTTTCAAGTGGGTCTTGTGGGTAGCTTTTTCTGAAATGCTCTTGAACAATCTCATCAATAATGTCTACCTGCAAACAAGACTCAACTTCTTCATGTTTCCTTTTCATGGCTGGATTGATGTTGAATATCATTTGATCATCTCCCACTCTAAGCGTCAATTGCTCACCCTTCACATCAATTAATGCACCAGCTGTTGCCAAGAAGGGTCTTCCCAATAAGATAGGAACTTTTGTGTCTTCTTCCATATCCAAAATGACAAAGTCTACCGGAATGTAGAATTTCCCAACCTTGATAGGCACATTTTCAAGAATGCCTTCTGGATACTTAATTGAACGGTCAGCTAATGAAAGATACATGTTTGTGGGCTTCAATTCTCCCATATTCAACTTCTCATATATTGAAAGAGGCATTAGGCTGACGCTAGCTCCAAGGTCACATAAAGCATTTGCCACACAATTATCACCAATATGACAAGGGATGGAAAACACACCCGGATCTTTGAGTTTGGGAGGTAACTTCTTCTGGATTATAGCACTGCATTGCTCTCCCAAGTTGATGGTGTCATAATCTTCTAGTCTTCTCTTGTTGGAAAGAATCTCCTTCAAAAACTTGGCATAACTTGGCATTTGGGATAGTGCCTCAGTGAATGGCACATTGATATACAATTTCTTTAGCACTTCAAGGAACTTGCCAAATTGTTTGTCTAGTTTATGCTTGATGAATCTTTGAGGGTAGGGAAGGGTGGGTTTGTAAGGTCTGTGGGATGTATGGTTTCTCTCCTCATCTTGCTCACTTTTGCTTTCTTCTTCTTTTTCATTTTTCTTGCTCTCAACCGAATTTTCTTCTTTTGTGCTCTCTTTTCTTCTCTCTTGTTTTCACTCTCTTGACCAACTTTTTTACCACTTCTCAAGGTTACAAACTTACATTGTTCATGAGGGTTTTGTGGTTGGCTAGGTAGTTTCCCATAGGAATTGCTTCCTGATGAGCTTGCTTGTTGCGCCAATTGAGTCTCCAACATGCGGTTGTGGACTTGTAATTGATCCATGGTTTGTCTCATGTGTTGCATTTCTTCCTCCAATTTGTTATTCATCTTGCTTTGGTCAGAAAAATTTCTCCATCATGCTCAAGGTTGGCTTCGGTTCATGAGGTGGAAGGGATTGTTGTGCTCTTGCTTGATATCCAGGTGGTGGTTGTCTTGTGGGCTAAAATTGAGGCTGAAATTGAGGCTTGTTCTGCTGCATAAACTGCTGGTTATGAGTATAATTTGAGCTTTGGCCTTGTTGAGCAAAAGTTGCTTGTGGTCTCCATGTTGAGTTGTTCATATTAGAATAAGAATTTCCCATAGGTTTTTGTTGATAACCTCCTGCATAAGCAGCTTGCTCTTGCAAATAATCATCACCATAAGAAGAATAATCAACTCCACAACTTTGAGTTCCATTTGTGAAGGCAACTTGTTGCATAGTTGTAGGAGTTGAGGTTGTTGCCTTTGTGCAAAAATCACTAAGAAGTGAGTCAATCGATCAAATTTTGCATTCATGTAGTTAACTGAGTCAAGTTCATAGATCCCAGCTTTCTTTGGCTCAAGTGCTCTAGGATTTCCCCATAAATGGGTATTATGAGCAATCTTCTCTAATAGATCATAGCATTCTTCACTTGTCATTCTCATGAAATCTCCTCCGCTTGTGAATCAATTGTGTTTCTTATGGTCGAGTAACTCTGGTGTAGAAATTCTGAACAATCATCCATTTGGGTATTTCATGATGAGGACATTGCCTTTCAAGCTCCTTAAATCTCATCCAAGATTCATACAAAGTTTCATCATCTCTTGGTTTAAAAGCTACCATCAGATTCCTCAAATGAGTGGTTTTCCCAGGTGGGAAAAATTGAGATAGAAAAGCTTGAGATAGCTGCTCCCAAGTAGCTATAATAGCTTGTGGAAGTGAATCATACCACTCCAATGCTGAATCCCGAAGAGAGAATGGAAATAAGGTGAGCCGAATAACTTCATCAGAAACTCCAGGTTGTCTTTGTGTACCACATATCATCAAAAATTTCTTCAAATGAGAATGAGGATTTTCAAGTGGGCTACCTCCAAATTGTGAATTCTGAACCATTTGAATAAGACCAGTTTTTAATTCAAATTGATTAGCTCCAATAATAGGTCTGTTATCTCTCACATCAGTACATCTAGGAAAAGCATAGTCTAACATGGATCTTCTTTGAGGATCATTTTGATTAGCAACTGCATTTTGCCCGTTTTGCTCATTTCCTCCATTGTTTCCACCAATAGCTCTATTTTGATTCTCCATATTTTCGATTGTCTCCTCTTGCTCAAATCTTTGTTGTTCTTCTTTTTCTGCTTCCTTTCTTCTCTTGTATTCCTTTTTGTTAGCTCGACATAATTTTTCAATTTCAGGATTGAACAACAATTCAGTGTCACTTGTGCTTTTTGATCGTCTCATAAACAAGAAAAGTACCTGAAAAACACAAGGAACAATAGTGAAAATAAAAGAAAATAAAAATTCTAATTAGCTTAAAACAATTAAAATCCAACTTAAAACAAACAATTCCCCGGCAACGGCGCCAAAAACTTGATACGGTGTGTCCGCAAGTGCACGGGTCACAGTAGTATAGTTTTAAAAATTGATATCGATCCCACAGGGAATTGTGCTTAAATTGGAAATAAAAGTATAAGCAAATTAGAATGACAAAAATTAAAAGATATTAAAAATAAAATCTAAAAATTAAAATTAAGACAAAAATTAAAGATGTAAAATGAAATTTGGAATTAAAATTGGTATTTAAGGAATTAATGCTAAATCAAACAATTAACTAAAATTAATTAGACTAGATTACCAAAAATTAATTTGAAATTTCTATTTATGAAATTAAGAAGAATTAAATCTAAAAAAATAAAGTAATTCTAGATATTGGATTTAAATTGAAATTGCTATTTATGAGGTTTGGAGAATTTATATCTAACTTCAATGAAAAATAAATTGATTCTAGAGATTGGATTTTCAATATTGTTTGCATGTGATTTTTCCCTAATTTAGCCAAACACATGAGAATTGCAATTTTGAGGGAAATCAATTCTTAAATTTTGAAACCTTTTTCAAGCATCTCAAAATTGGTTTTCATTAAATCAAACCCTGTTTTCACGGTATTTCAAATCTAACAAAAACCCAATTAATGCTCTAATTGATTTTTGGAAAGTTCCCCTTAATCTTCTTAGCTTATTTCTAACACCAAGAAAATAAAGTTTATTGCAAGATTATCCATCCCCAATATTCACTTTTCAGTCCATCTATTAAGGATTAAAACTTAACTTAATGAGGGCCCATTCATCAAGCAAGGAAATAAGCACACAAGCAATAAATCAAAATATAACAATATTCATTTAAATGGCTAAATCAGTTCAAAACCACAAAACAAATCAATATTTACAAACCCATCTCTAGAATCTCAATAAACTACTCACAAATCATTGTTTAAAGACAAACCCAAATGAAGAAATGAAGAAATAATGGAAATGTAAGCTAAAAGGGGTAGAAAAACCCAGCAAATTTGCAGCAGGATCTCTGCAGAAAAGTGCAGAAACGTGATCCTTCTTCTTTGGAAGAAGATGCAGAAGATGCTCCTCCCTTTCCCTCTTTCTATCTTCCTAAAAATGCCTCCCTTGCTCTCTATGGAAAGAAAGTGATAAAGGGCACTTTATATAGGCAAGGGGACTATTCTAGAATGGGTAAAAGGGGGAAGGATCCAGAGAAAGTGAGGTAAAAAGGCTGGAGTAACGGAAATGCCACGTCAAAAATTTTCCAGTAAAAACGACATAAGCCGAGTCAGTTGTGTCGCGGGTTGTGTCGCTCTCGGCGTGAATATCTGACGATCGACACAACCTGCGACATAAGCTAATTCGGTTGTGCTGCAGGTTGTGTCGCTCTCGGCCATTTTTAACTCAACTTCAAAATTTTTTACAATTCGACTTTAATCTCCTCCAAATGGCTACTCTGATCAAAATTCATCAAATTTCTCCAGATTTAACCTACAAAGCAAATAAATTCCAAAAATTAAACTAAGAAATGTGAAAATTGTAAAATTGACTAAATATATACTAATATCTAAAATAATAGCTATGAATAATGGTAAATTATGTGCAAAAATTACTCCTAAATGATGATCTAAAATGCATGCATCAATATGAGGAATTATGTTTCATTGTAATTAGAACAATAATAATATCCTACCCAATAAGTGGTACATGAGAGGAATTAAGGTGAATTATGAATACTTGTTCTCATCATGAGGAAAAAGAGAAATTAAAATTAATACATAAATAAGTTTATATCTCAACTACATTGCTAGGGAAAATTTAATTTTCAGTTCTGGACCTCATAATATATTCATAATACAACTGGGAATATAAAATGTGAATTATATATATATGGACTGTTAAATGTGAAAATGAGGTGAAATTATCACTAGGGCTTATGCCTCTTTTGCAATTAGAAATTAATACCTTACATAATTAATAGCATATGAGAAACAAAAAGAATGTTTTGAGTACAATGATACATGTGAACCATTGTTGTGAATTGTGATAAACACAAATGATATAATAAATGAATGTATAAATTATGATAAATGCATAATTTATATAAAATTGTATTCTAAAAATTTATATTTCTGTTACGAATAGAATTGAAATGTTATAAATTATAATTGGAATTTATCGTGAAATAATTAAATAATAAAACAAAACATATTAACACTTAATGGTACTTATGTGCCCATGTATTGCATAGACACGTGTGTCAGATTGGATAGATTGACATGCCAATAGGGTATTATTTTATCAGTACTACGTAAGGCTTTATGCTTGTATTCATGGCTTTATGCCCGTAGTCATGGATTTATGCCCGCACTCATGGCTTTATACCCTCACTCATGGCTTTTATGCCCGATTATATATTATCATGACTTTTTAGCCATACTGACTGCATACGTGGTTGACATTTCGCGTCCCATGGCATGACGACCCGAGGCATCGCGGTGTCTAGTGCCAACGAACCGTTATCTAGTTTAGTCAGCCTGTGATAGGTTACTTGGGCAATGTAAATTATTGAAATTATTTAAGAATATTAGTAATTAAAAACATTAGAAAGTATTGAATAAAATGAGAAAAAAGATTAGTAATGGAAACATAACTGAATCAAGTAATACAAATGAATTTTTCAGAATTGTAGGAACAAAAAATACAATACTCCTAGAATTAATCTGTATATCGAATATTATTACTGTATAAACTCAGTACTTCCAAAGAGGGACAAAATAGAATATAAGATAGTTGATATTAGAAATATTATATCAAATTTAATTGATACCCGAGGATTTAAATTATACTTTAGAATTATATTTCAGTCTTTCTTATTTGTATATATTATTTTCTTGTTATCTTATTGCGCTACTAAGCAGAAATGCTTAGCGCGATGGATTTATTTCTTTTGCACAGGTACTGAAGATAAAGTCCAGTGGATATTAGACTAGGATTTTGGAGTTTGGATCTGCAAAAGTGTCAGAAGTATTCAAGTTGTCACCTCCTCAGCAATGCATGTAGATAGGACTCACAAAAGTTATTTTATGTATTTATAATTAGTTATTAATTGTAATGTAAATTATGGTATTGTAATTAATTTGTATATTATGTAAATTGTGAATTTATAAAATTAGCTTGTAAATCATATAAATTATGAAGTTTGATAATTTTGATACATAAATTGAGTATGAATGGATATGTATTCAAATGAGTTGAAAGAATTGAATGTGTAATGAGATGATTATGAAAATAACTGATGAGATTTTATTGTGAAAATATTATTGAAATTTCAAGCAGGTGAATAGTAAATCACGTCAAACGATAATAAAATAGGGAAAACTACGCTAGTTTCTCCATAGAAAAATAATTGATATTAAAATATAACGAGTTCAATATTTTTAAAGAAATAAAGTAAGATAAGTTAGGGTGCTCCGGCACCGAGTGTGACATGTCTTGCTCGGCTACACTGCAGTCGGGTGAAGGGTGTTACAATTTGAAACCTAAGAATGCGTGAAGCGCATAAAATTTATTTTCTACCCATTGTAATCTAAACGTTACTATAAGCAATAATCTCTGTAGCCATTAATAAAAACGTTAGTAATATAAAAAATAATTTTTATTTTATTATTAATATGAATTGAACTTTTTTAATTATGTGGGAACCTTTTCTAATTAAAATTTATTGTGTTGTATTTATTAATTTTATAATTATTTGTCATATTAAATAAACACAAAAATATTTTTGTGTTGTTGTTAGTTAGAATGAAAATTAAAAGATGAAAGGAATAATTACAAATAAATTTATTTTATTGTAAACTTTAGTTATGTAAAATTTCAGCATTTAATATATGTATTATATATATATATATATATATATATATATATAAAATACTTTATAGTGTTTTTTTAACATAACTATGACTAAAATATTAAAGTTGCATTTAAATTTTAGAATTTAAATTTGAAATTTAAATTTTAAATATTTAATTTAAAATTTAAAATTCATAAATTTTAAATTTTTTTAGGAAGTAAAAAGAATTTGGCATTAATTTATTTGGAATTATTCCTTTCATCTTTTAATTCTTATTCTAAGGAATAATGACCCAAAAATATTTTTATATTTATTTAATATGATAAATAATTACAAAATTAGTAAATATAACACAACAAATTCTAATTAAAAACTTGTTCCCAAATAATTAAAAAAGTTCAATTTATATTAATAATAAAATAAAATTATTATTTTTTATATTATTTATATTTTTATCAATGGCTAGACAAATCATTGCCTATAGTGAGTTATACAAAAAATAAGGATTGTAGAGTAGATAATCAATGGGTAAAGAATAAATTTTGTGAACTTCACGTATTTCTAAGAGTTTGAGTGAACTTGGACAAATACTACAGACAACACCATTTTTGCAATTTCTGCATTTTTGGGCGTGATGACAGCATTTCAAAAAACTCCATTTCAAATGGCGTTTTGTCGTGTAATTTCTGTATTTTCTTATATGATGTGATATTGATTTGTAAAAGATTATTTCAAATACCGTTTTCTTAAGCACACTCTAATGCCGTGTGACATCACTTAAAATTGCATTTTCAAGTGGCATTTTTTTTTAAACAAACACTATTTTTATAAATAATTTTAGATTTATAAATAATTTTTTAAATTACATTATTTTTATAATTAATCCAACATTTATACCTGATAACTATTGTAATTATTTATTAGGTGTACATTCAGTAATAATAACTAAACATTAATCTAAATTATTTGAGTCAATATTATGATTGTTTTTTTTCAGCATTTTACTCTATTTGGTGCTAATTTCGCATCAACATTTAAAAAAATTGTGAATCTTTTGATACCAATTTTTTTCATGTCATATAAGAGAAAATTTACAAAACAGGGAATTAGAAAGAATATTTATCAAAACCAAGGTGAATGGAAACTTATTTTGCAAATTAGGGCTTTCACTCCTTGTTTGCCTCTATGACAGGTGAACAATGGGTGAGCTGCTGTTTGCTAGTCTGATCAACAACATTGCTAGAGAATCTCACTTTTAATGTCATGCTGTAAAGTTGTTTGCTAGTGAAAATGGTCAACAATATAAAGAAAATTAAAATTTGTCTTAGAAAGGAAAAAATATATATTTTTCCATAATTTTTTATGTATAAAAATATTTTTGCATCGCTTTAAACCTAAATACATATAACAAAATAATATTTTTGATGCCCAAATTATTCCTACTTCAAAAATAAAAACTTTCACATAAAAAAATATTATAAGGATTTTAAAAATATTTTTTGTCATAATTTTCTGATGCATAAAACTATTTTAAATTAATATTGCATGTTGAGAAAATAATTAAAAAATAAAAAACAGTTTCCATGGACCAGGGCTGCTATGCATAATGGCTATCCGGATAGCCCTTATCTGGATGAATTTTATGCGTATGGCCCTTCCATCTGGATAGCCCTTCCATTTGGATGAATTTTTGATACGGTGTGTCCGCAAGTGCACGGGTCACAGTAGTATAGTTTTAAAAATTGATATCGATCCCACAGGGAATTGTACTTAAATTGGAAATAAAAGTATAAGCTAATTAGAATGACAAAAATTAAAAGATATTAAAAATAAAATCTAAAAATTAAAATTAAGACAAAAATTAAAGATGTAAAATGAAATTTGGAATTAAAATTGGTATTTGAGGAATTAAAACTAGATTAATCAATTAACTAAAATTAATTAAACTAGATTACCAAAAATTAATTTGGAATTTCTATTTATGAAATTAAGAAGAATTAAATCTAAAAAAAATAAAGTAATTCTAGATATTGGATTTAAATTGGAATTAAATTTAAATTGGATTTAAATTGAAATTTGCTATTTATGAGGTTTGGAGAATTTATATCTAATTTCAATGAAAAATAAATTGATTCTAGAGATTGGATTTTCAATATTGTTTGTATGTGATTTTTCCCTAATTTAGCCAAACACATGAGAATTGCAATTTTGAGGGAAATCAATTCTTAAATTTTTGAAACCTTTTTCAAGCATCTCAAAATTGGTTTTCATTAAATCAAACCCTGTTTTCACGGTATTTCAAATCTAACAAAAACCCAATTAATACTCTAATTGATTTTTGGAAAGTTCCCCTTAATCTTCTTAGCTTATTTCTAACACCAAGAAAATAAAGTTTATTGCAAGATTATCCATCCCCAATATTCACTTTTCAGTCCATCTATTAAGGATTAAAACTTAACTTAATGAGGGCCCATTCATCAAGCAAGGAAATAAGCACACAAGCAATAAATCAAAATATAACAATCTTCATTTAAATGGCTAAATCAGTTCAAAACCACAAAACAAATCAATATTTACAAACCCATCTCTAGAATCTCAATAAACTACTCACAAATCATTGTTTAAAGACAAACCCAAATGAAGAAATGAAGAAATAATGGAAATGTAAGCTAAAAGGGGTAGAAAAACTCAAAGAAATTGCGTAAGAATCTCTGCAGAAAAGTGCAGAAACGTGATCCTTGCTGCTGCTGGAAGAAGATGCAGAAGATGCTCCTCCCTTTCCCTCTTTCTATCTTTCTAAAAATGCCTCCCTTGCTCTCCATATGGAAAGAAAGTAATAAAGGGCACTTTATATAGGCAAGGGGACTGTTCTAGAATGGGTAAAAGGGGGAAGGATCCAGAGAAAGTGAGGTAAAAAGGCTGGAGTAACGGAAATGCCACGTCAAAAATTTTCCAAGAAAACGACATAAAGCCGGTTGTGTCGCGGGTTGTGTCGCTCGGCGTGAATATTCGACGATCGACACAACTGCGACATGAGCTAATTCGTTGTCCGCAGTTGTGTCGCCTCGGCCTTTTTTTTTTTTTTTCAAATTCAAAATTTTTGCAATTCGATTTTAATCTCCTCCAAATGGCTACTCTGATCAAAATACATCAAATTTCTCCAGATTTAACCTACAAAACAAATAAATTCCAAAAATTAAACTAAGAAATGTGAAAATTGTAAAATTGACTAAATATATACTAATATCTAAAATAATAGTTATGAATAAGGGTAAATTATGTGCAAAAATTATACCTAAATGATGATATAAAATGCATGCATCAATTTTATCCTCCTCAGCTTGGATTCCATTCGTTGCTAGCTTTTCAAAGGTTTGCCATTTTCACTAGCGAACAACCTGATTCTTCACCAATGTTCTCAGTGAGACATGGTGAATAGCAGCTCACCCATTGTTTGCCAGTCATAGTGGCGAACAAGGGGTTGAAAACCCTCATTTGCAAAATAAGTTTCTCTTCATTCTGGTTTTGATAAATATTCTTCCTAAACCCCTGTTTTCAAAAATTTACCTTGTCATTTTAGGTTTCATCGAGGATGAAGTTTTTGGAGGTAAGATATAGATTTCTAAAGTAGTGACTTTGTTGGGGAGGAAGTATTTTTAAAAGAGCTAAGGTCCCTACTTTTTCAATTGAGAGGTTTTGATACCTTGCCTTACTTTAAAAAAAAATCCATACGCTCCATCCAAAGAAATACATAGCTTTCTAAATAAGCGTAAGAAAACTTACATTTGGAACATAATTTCATGAACCATGCTGATGGGGAGGTAATAGAAGCAGTTCAGAAGCTGGCATATGTTCCTTAAATGCTGCCAATCAGAAGTAAGCTGTGGTATGAATGCTTTGATCGCTTTCTCCTTACAAATGTGGGCGTTGATGGTTAAATGAAACGTAGGCCCACCCCTTAGCTATTTTAAAACCAAAATTATGAGATTGCTATAAAAGTATCAGATGCAATTGTCTGAAATATAAGGGTCTAATGTAAAGCAGATGATAACAACAGCTACGTTTACGAAAGCAATTAAGCTCTTAGAAACACCAGCTAATTTTCTGTTTTTTAGTAGTGCTCAAATTCTTAGTTGCTGACACTTGCAGATTGCTCGTTACACTTTTAAATTGTGTGCTTATTCAACTTCAATGAATGACAACCTTCTCTTCGTTCGCTTCATCTACTTGTGACCACTCATATGTTGTTGATGATACTGCAGAGTACTCTGGAGGTGTACTTGGAGAAAATAGCAAGGGTTTTGGTGGAATTTGCAAGGATTGTGGATTGCCTTCCAACATCTCTATCACCTTTGTCATTGATGGTCTATCGGACGGATTGGTTTGAATGCACCACAAGCCCACAGTGATCATTCTTCTGACTGTTTCTTCTTCCTCAACTGTAATATTCTCATTAAGTACAAAATTCTGTCGCAATTCAATGTGCTTATAAATCCAGTCAGGAAAATACAATTCACTGCTTTGAGATGCTCCTCCAGCATTAATATCATTTCTTCCTCCAAATAGTTCGAGAATCATCATTCCATAACTATATACATCAGACTTGTAAGAAACCCCTCCATAGCTTCTCATGAATACTTCTGGAGCTATATACCCAGCAGTTCCTTTTGCACCTAAGATTGACACTCTACTTTCCTTTCCCTTGCATAACTTTGCAAGACCAAAATCTGATATTTTTGGACAAAAATCGTCATCTAGAAGAACATTTTGAGGTTTTATATCAAAATGCACAATCCTGGTATTACAACCGCAATGTAAGTACTCTAGACCTCTAGCAATGCCAAATGCAATATCATATAATGTTTTCCACTCTAAATGACAGTTTCTATGCTCAGAACTTTGATTATATATGAACTTATCTAGAGATCCATTTGGCATGTACTCGTATACCAGAGCTTTTTTGGCCCTCTCGTAGCAGAACCCCAAAAGAGTAACTATGTTCACATGGGATGTTCTACTAATACTTGCAACTTCATTAATAAATTCTTCTCCATCACCCATGGACTTATTTAGGAGTTTTACTGCAGCAAAACGACCATCAGGTAACTTTCCTTTGTAGACACCTCCAAATCCCCCTTCACCTAGCTTATCATTGAATGACTTTGTCATTTTCTTTATTTCTGAATATGAGTATCGCTTTGGCATGAGACGATGATAGTTCATAATAAATGCCTCTATCTTTTGTGCTTGTGTTGCATTCTTCCGTTGCAATGTCAATGCTTTGCCACTCCAAGATCCTCGTCTTTTGAAACAATAGTAGCATCCTAAAAGAAGGGTCGGAACAGTGACAGCTGCTATGGGAAGTCCTGGAATGTAACAAAATATTGCTCAGATTTCCTTTGGCATGTTATTAATCTGGCTCAGAATTATTGAAATTCTAAAGTGTGTCTTTAGAAGAGCATAATTTACCTACTCCAAGTAAAACTTTATTAGATATGCCCCCTGACCCTGCAATTATCATTAGAGCCGAAAACATTAACCAATAGATGAATTACATATCAATATAAATTTTCAATGTGGACATTTTTCAACAAAAGAAGGGGATTTTTTTTTTCTTCATCGGTCTGTTATATAGTTTAATACACAAAATATATAATAAAATTTATTTATTTTATATATAAATTTTATATATTTATGTTTTGAATTTATAATAAATTAAATTAAAAAAAATTAGAAGAAAATATCCACCATCTTCGATGGTTATAACACAAAAATGAAGTTATAGTCAGCATCAAATAAATGCATGAAATGAGGATCAAGTAAGATTTTTAATCTTTACTAGCTGGCCCCGAGACTTAAATTTTAAAATTAAGTAGCTTTTTAGATGCAATTCACTACTGATAGAATGAGCTTGAATTGTGGTTTAGATCAGTTGAATGTTAAAATTGGTTTAGCTCATATAAAAATATAGGCACTACTATTGATTCCCACATCATAACATTCGAAGTAACATATTGGGAGTTCTGTTGGCCTTATAATTTAATTTATATTTAATTTTTTAGTTTCATGCTATTAATTAATTTTTTTAGCTCACAACAAATATATATATATATATATATTAAGAATAAATAAAAAAAATAATATTTGTGTTTCACTTTCCTATCTATATATAATCTCTTTTTCCTGTATATTTAATATTTTCTCATAGTCTGACAGGAAAATAAATGATGGAGAATGATGAAAATTTGACAACTAAAATAAATTGGTAAAAAAAAAATAATAATAAGAGAGCTTGACTATAATATGGAGTGCCAGGGTGGGTGAATGATGCGCAGAAGTTATATTTTTGCATTCTGCACTACGCATGGAATGCAGATATTAATTGCTTTTGGTACAAAATGTTTTGGTTTAAATACTTAATAATAGGTAAACTACATGAAATGTTGTATACTCTTAAATGCTTTCAAAATTAAAATAATTAAATTGCAGTTTTCATCTGATGTCTATATGAGCCAGACCGCAAGTGGGAGCACACGGTCGAAACCTTTTTGGGGCTGGTTTGATTTAGCTGTTAAATGTAACAGATAATCAAAAGTTATTATTATTGTTATGTAAAATTAATGATAAAGGTATATTTTGTAATTTATTTTACTATTGAAATAAATATATAATTATTAATTTATTATATTATATTATTTTAGATAAATAAAAAATTTAGAAAAATGTAATTTAACAATTTAAGAAAAAATAAAAAAATAAATGTTACAAAGAAATTAAAATTAAAATGATAAATTAAAAATAGGAAAAATGAATTCTAATAATGTTAAACAAATTATTTATTTTTTAATTGTTATAAAAATTTTGTAAAAATTAATATATATATATATATATATATATATATATATATATATATATATAAGAGTTATTCAAAGAGTGTGATTTTCAATATTTTTATAATGTTATTATATTTAAAAAAAAAATTGTACTTATGGATATTTTTGTCAAAATAACAACAAAAAGTATTGCAGTTCATGAATAGCTCATTATATAGCTAATGGAAAAGGCAGCTGATGGATATTCTATCAACCGATGGATATTCTATCAGCTATCAACTGACTTTTTAGAGTATACAAATACTGAGAGCTGAATCGAGCCAATCGTGCATAATATATACTAAAAAAAACTACAAAATAGCTTGATAATTTAATTTCTATTTATTTTTTGTTATTTCATGCTATAAATTATTTTTTCTCAAAAAAGTTATTTTTAGAGTAAATAAAAAAAGCCTAACACTCATTTTTTAAATAATGCATACTTATTTAATAACATAATAAATTCATTGCATAAAAAATCTGTAAAAAGGGAAATTGATGAGAAAATAAAATATTATTATATTACACTCCAAGATTTTTAAGGATTATCAACGGATTTTTCCCGTTGGTAATTCTATAAACCAAAGAATTAGACTGGTTGCAGTGAATTTTGTTAGTAATTTTTACACCAATGAATTTGAAGTCCATTAGTATTTACCAACAAATTTTTCGTTGGTAATTTTACCAATAGATTCAAAATCCTTTGGTAATTTAAAAATTAAAAAAAATTATTTTCAATTAAAATAATAAATTTTATTATTATTGTTTAGATTAAATTTTTTAGATTTAAAATTATTTTATTATTATAAATATGTTTCTATTTGATGATAGAAATACATTATAATGAAAGGAAAAATGGTATTTGAAAAAAAAATAAAAATGAGAAAATGAAATGAGAGGAAATTATACTAATGAAATTCAAAATATATTGTAAAAATTGAAAGGGAGAAGGAAAAAAGTGAAACCGAAGAAAGTGATAGAAAAAAGAATGAAATAAGAGAAAAGATAAGAAATGATGAGAGAAGAAAAAAAAAGATGAGAGAAGAAAAGAAAATTAGAGAAAATGGAAGAAAATGAGAAAAAAGAATAATGAGAAAAGAGGGAAAAAAATGAGAGAAAAAAGATTAAAATGATGAGATAAGAGAAAAGAAAATGAAAGGAAATGAGAGGGAAAAAAAAGGAAATGAGAGGAAAGAAATATTGAAATGGGTCGAGAGATAAGAAAATTATTAAATTAATAAAATGATAAAAGAAAAGGCGGTGATTGTAGATATAAATACGTAATTTATTAATGAGTTTAACAACGAGTTATAAATTCATTATTAAATTTTAAAAAAATCAGATTTTTTCCCTCTAAGAATTATCAACCGATTTTAAAATCCTTTGATAATAAAAAAAAGGTGAGCTGTTAGAAAAGAAATGCGCGATCTTTCCTCTAAAATTTATTAATTAATTTCGAATCCATTAGTAGGATTACAAACGGATTTTGAATATGTTAGTAAATTACTAACGGATTTTGAATCTATTAGTAAATTATCGATGGATTTCAAATTTTGAATCTGTTGGTAATTTACCGACGAATAATTTAAACATTCAATTTTTCTATGTCTTAATTTACCAACAAATTTTAAAATCTTTTGATAAATTTTTGTAATGTTAAATTAAATAGATATATTTATAAAAACAGAA
This sequence comes from Hevea brasiliensis, assembly GCF_030052815.1. NCBI lineage: Eukaryota > Viridiplantae > Streptophyta > Magnoliopsida > Malpighiales > Euphorbiaceae > Hevea > Hevea brasiliensis. The sequence goes on along the minus strand of NC_079501.1, from coordinate 20,462,833 downwards.
CATTTGCAATGATAATACTTGCATCCTCAACACATTTAAATGGGGTTTTTATTACTTTCAAATGCAAAAAATTTTCCTTTATTTTTAAATATAAAAACATATCCTCCTAGAATTCAGAGATTTTTTTTCACTCTCCAATTATTATTTCATGGTCGTTTCTTATAGTTTATTTCAGTTCTATTTTGAAACAAATTAAAAAAAAAAGGAAAAAAAAAGGTCATTAATGCTTCATTCAAAAGTTAACAAAGCAAAAGAATGCAGTGTGTGACCACAGTAAGTTTCTCAAAATCCTTGTTAATGGAGTTCCTAATCCTCCCTTCTCTCTGAAGAGAGGTATAAGATAAGGGGACCCATTATCCCCATATTTGTTCTTATTTGTCTCTCAAGCTTTATCTAGTCTTATTTGCAGAGCGCAGCAGGACGGCAATATAAAAGGAATTAAGTTGGCTAGACATGCTCCAACTATTACTAGTTCTCTGTTTGCTGATGATACTCTGATGTTTGGGAGGGCATCAAGAAGCAACGCTCAGTGCTTGCTCTCAACCATTCAAAAATTTGCTGCAGCTACAGACCAAAGGGTAAATTATAATAAGTCAAGCACCCAGTTTAGTAGATTAACTCCCTTAAACCTGAGGAGAGATTTTCAATCGATGATGGGGATGATAGAAATGAGATCCGATGAGCGATACTTGGATTTGCCCTCCTTTTGGGGTAGATAAAAAATGCAAGCACTCAATTTTATAAGAGAAAGGATTGAAGCCAAAACCCAAGCATGGAAGCAGAAAGTTCTCACACAAGCTGATCAGGAAATCCTCAGAAAGTCTGTTATTAATGCCATCCCTTCTTATACAATGACAATTCTAAAATTCAAGAGAAGTTTTTGTAACCAGCTAAATAGTCTAGTTTCTAGTTTCTGGTGGGGCAGGAAATGTAAAGAAAAGAAATTAAGTTGGGTGAGCCGGAGAAGAGCAACTGTTCCAAAATTTCTTGGTGGTATGGGGTTTGGGAAGTTTGAGAACTTTAATCTTGCTTGTCTTGCCAAACAAGCATGGAGATTGATCTCTAATCCTTTTCTTTGTGGGCTAGAGTGTTGAAGGGGGTGTATTTCCCAAATTCAGATTTTTGGAAAGCTTCTAAGACGTGGAAAAGTTCATGGATGTGGCAGATTATCTTAGCTGGACGGGAAATTTTAAAAGTAGGAGTGAGAATGAATGTTGGGGATGGAAGTAGTACTCTTATGTGGAAAGATCCTTGGCAACCTTCGCCATCAAACTTCAGAGTTAATAGACCAAACAACCACCCTTTACATGTAAATTGGGTTGCAGATATCATAGATCAAAATAAAGGGGAATGGAATAAACAGTTAGTGTCTCAGCTATTCAACCCGTCAATAGCAAATGATATTCTCTCGATACCGATGGGTTTTCAAGGTCGTAAGGATGAATTGATTTGGCAGTTTAAGAATTCAGGTTAGCATACAGTTAAGTCAGGCTACGAGTTGTTAAGTAATATCAGATTGAGTAACATGTGCTGGGGTCCCATGCAATCCCACTAGTTGTCTGCCTAGGTTTGGAAGCAAACTTGGAGTTTGCCTTTACTGTCGAAATTAAAAGTTTTTCCATTGAAAGTTATTCAGAATGCTCTTCTTGTATTAGAAAATCTAGTTAAAAGAGGTATTAAGTGTCAACCAATTTGTGCAATTTGTAATGCAGGAAATGAATCTATTGAGCATTGCTTATTTTGATGCAATGATGCTCGGGCTTCATGGTTTGTTAGTCCTTGTGCTTATAAGCCAAATGAGATGGGTTTCTACTTTTTTGCTAGGTGGTGGTTTCATATTGTTTAAAGTGACCAGAATATTTGGTTTAATTCAGACACTTTGGTTCAAATTGTTACTACTTGCTGGTTCATATGGAAGGCCAGAGATATGGCCATTTATGAACATTGCACTCCTAATCCTATTGACATTGCTAAAAGAATCAATTTATTGGTCACTGAATAGCAAATTCTTGTAGGCCTTGGAACTCATTCTTTGTCAAGATCAAGTTTCAGTCTTGTAAATTCTGATGGGGCACATTGGCTTTGTCCACCTGAGGGCCATTTCAAATATAATTGTGATGTGGCTATGAAGGAAGGGGATTTTGAGGCAACTATAGCTGTGATTTGTAGAGATTCAGAAGGGAAGGTTGCAGAAGGTGTGACTAGGAAAGTCAATTGCTTCTCAATTTTGGTAAGAGAATCCATGGTCGTGCTGCAAGCCATACATCTAGCTAAAAGCAAGGAGATCCCATATTATTGTTGAGTCTAATTCGACAAATTTGGTCCATGCAGTGAATAGTTTCCCCACTATTAAGATCTGGGAAATTTATGCATGTTGGGACTATTAGAAGGTTAACTCAGCAATTCCACACATGTAGCATAAAGCATGTCAGAAGAGAAGCAAATAAAGCAACCCATCTGATTGCAAATCTTAGCTATAGGAAGGCTCTTCCATGTAATTGGATTGTTAATTTGCCTCCCTCTCTATCTCAAATTTGTAGGGCCATGTAATGCATTTGCAAATAAAAAAAAAAAAAGGAAGAACGGCAGCATATAGTGAAAAGCAAAAAAAATAATAATAAATAAAAATCTTAAATCTGATATAACTAATGAAGATTTTATCTTGTTAGTCAAGCAGAATCAAGAAAAGAGTGAACTATAATTTTAAAATTTTGTAGAGATAAACTTCTCTTCCTTTTCTCTTCATCTCTGCGGTACTTTATTGCCTCCCCTGTTAAATATTTTGGCCTTCCTTTGCCCTTTATGGGCAGGGGAAGGTTTCCCCCTAATCCGGATGTGGGTTTCTCCCTTCCCACATTCGGGTTGGGATTTAAATAGGAGGGTTTGTTTTTGGGTTTAGATCTGAGTGCCATTACAGGTGTTTTCGGTTGGATCTGGGATGCGTGCACTGATATTGTATCTAATCTGCTTTGTCTTTATGTATGTGATAGTTTTGGACTGTGAGCGTGTGGGTCAATTGTTGTGTTAGTGGGAACTTAAGGGTATAAGAGCTAGCCGACCGCCTATGGACTGTGGTTGCCCCTCCAACTATAAGAAATTGAGAAGCCATCTGGGCTTTGTTTCTTCCTCTTTGTCTTTTCCCCACGAGTCTCTATGGTTCTTGGCTTTCGGGGTTTCAAGCTTCTTGATGTTCTAGTTAGAGTTTAGCTGTTGCTGCTCGAATCTTAAGGTGCTACTGAGCTAGGGACCTTCTGGATTAGGAGATTCAGGTTCAATCATGCAAGGCCCTTGGTGGTGTGCTTCAATATCTTTTGTCTCCCTCTGTGAAAGACTTCCAACGAAGCTGTGGCATTGCTCCTCGTCTTTGCCAGTTATTGGGTTGGAGCGCAAAACTTGCCTCAGGTAGGATTTCTTCTAGTGGGTTTGAGCCTTGTTGTGGGTTGGGACTAGTTTTAACTAGCAGTTTTTTGGTTTTTTTTTTTTAAGGTCATGGGCCTATTTCGGTTTGACTTTCAAGGCCCTATTTTTAATTAGTTTTGAGTAAGTTAGGCCATAAGTCTCTTTCTGTATTAGGTTCCAAGCTTTGCTTTTTAACGAATTATCTTCTGAGAAAAACAAAAAAGTCAAGCAGGAATCTGAAACACGCAGATTTTTAGAGCAAAATTTTTGAAAGATTAAATCAAAAGCAACTTTGAATAAATGAAAAAGCAGATAGGACTCTTCGCAAAAAAAGGCACTCCGTTTTATGTTGTTAACAACGGTTGTAATGAGTATGTCACGAAAGAAACATTTAATGTTAAATTCTACTTAGATATCAGATAATAAATAATGAAACTAAGATGGTTCCAGAAATCATAGAAATACACAAGGATGTGATTCTCACAACGAATAATCATACAATCAGATAATGGACTGTTTATTCGAGAGAGCAAAGGAAAAAAAAAAAAAAAAAAAGAAGAATCAACCTTCGTATTGCTACTGTTCCCGGAAATAAATGTTACTTGCATGTACTTAAAGAAATACCTTTTTTTTACCTTTAACTTTAGAATCTCCTCTTAATTGCTTAGCGTTGTGTATTAAAGATGGAACGCTAGTATATATATACATAATCTTAGTAGAAACATATTGCTTTTAATAGATACATATATAAAGGTTTTTTTTTTATTTAGTATGCCATTGCCTAAACTAAATGCATTAGGAAAGTTTAATCGACCATGTTTATGCCACGTTTTTCTTTGCTATTTTATTAATATATTTTACTTATTGAAAAATTAAATTTAATAAATAGCTCAAGTTAGTGTAGTAAATGGTTAAATAAATAAGTTTAAATTATTTTAATAAATATACTATTTATTAGCGTGATGATTCTTCTCAGGAGGAAAAAAATACACCAGAGAAGAAGACTCGCAAGATGATTCGGTTTGATTTGTTGCAGATCCTCCACAACTGAACTGCTCAGGCTGATCAGTGCAATAACAAGCAAATGAACTAGTAGTCGTGTACTCGTGTTGTAACCACACGACCCAAGGGACAAATTACATGTCTCGCAAGCGGAATTATTCACATCCCACTGCAAACCCTGCTCCAGGGCTATAACCAAATTCTCCTTCGTTGGACTTACCTCTACGGGATGAAAAGTTGATTTAGTTGCCGGAACAATTAACTCTATTTTCGCACGATCCCAAGAGGTCGATTATTGTAGAATTGAAGTTGCCTAGGTTAACGCTCCTTGTCACTTAGAAACCTCTGCTACTCCCGTTTAACGTACAAGTGAACTGATTGGAAAACCCAATAACTCCCAGAAATAGAGTTGAAAGCAGGGGGCAACCATATACAGGGTTATATCCAGAATATCGGAAACATAACTGAAAAGGGAGTCCTAAGTGCTGTTGAAAAGGAGGTTTGGACAGACGCCTCCTATGTAATATGTTCTAGCAACCTTAAGATTATAAGCCTCGCTATCGATTTTAAGCATTTGGTAGGTTAAATTCTTGAAGATGATCTGTTGGAAGTTGATGAGATTTGTAGTTTGAGTACAAGAAAAGCAACATAGCAAAAGTCATTCTTTTGCCTATAAAAAGGAAGCATTGCTATGAAAATGCTGAATGTGCTTTGTAGTACAACTGAAAGTGAGTTTGAGAGAGATAAGAAAATGAGAAAAAGAAGAAAGAAAAAAAATTTTCAGTGCTTGTTTTTGTATTCCTCTGTTTTATTAATGAAATTTATTTTTTTCACTCTATTTCTATTTTTGTTTTCTTATTGTGAAGCTTTTGGTTTGGTAAAGTTCTTTCCTTCTTTATGTTTCAGCTCCATATTCCGCATACTGTGGAAATTATGTTTTCATTTTTGTTCTTAAATATATGTATTAAGCCTCGAATGTTTTTTTTTTTTTTTTTAAACATGATCAGCGCTGCTTGATCAAAGCAATTAAGCCAGAAGTTCAAGTGGCCGCAATAATCAGGTCAGTTCGATCACCAAAAGGGATAGCCAATATTTGTGATGTTTCCGCACTCAAATGTTGCGCTTCAGTTCTGATGTCGCTTGTCAACGGCAGACAAACAGAAGACAGAGGAAGATTATGGTAATGATGAAAATCAAAGATATGGTTGCGAAGAGATGGAGTTCCATTTTCAGAGGCAGATAGAGAGATGGAGACCACAAACAATTTGAAAGTAGTTTACATATAACAGAAGAAGGAAATCTAATTTGACATTTGTGAAAATGACAAGAAGGACAAAAAGGTTGAAACTTCACATTAAATAATTGCTCTTAACGCAATGAACTCGACTGCAATTGGCACAAATGGGATGGTGATGTATTATTTTATATTACAGCAGAAAGCTGAAAGCTCCGTCTATGAAGTTGTATGGAGATTAAGAGGAAAAGAGTAGAAATAAAAAAAAAATAAAAAAATAAAAAAAAAAGAAAATAAAAGTCCTTGATTAGAATTGGAAAATTGCTGAGTTGTCTGGGTTTAAGTATGATGAACCTTTGAATATTTCTTAACTAGGCTTTTGTCCGCGTGGAATTAATGATTTTTAATATATTATTTAATTGAATAGAAATATGAATATATATCTTTTTTTCATATATTTATATTTAGAATAATTTATAAAAAAATTGTGAATATATATATATATAAAATAAATATGAAAAATAAATAACAAGATACCTTCATGAGATAAAAATTACCTTAATAATATTTGTGTACATTGTTCTTCATCTTCTTCTAATGTGTTGGTTATTAAAATATCATTTATTAAGTTTGATATAAAATCTTGATTAGACATTTTATCCTTAAAAAAATAACTAATTTGATTTTTAATGTGTGATATTGATTGATATAATTTATAACTATAATTTTTAATTTTTCTAATATTAATTAAATTGTAATCATTGTCATAATTTTTTTATTTTAAGAAAGATAGATTTAAGATTTATTTTATATAATTTATAAAAATGATTATTAATTTTTTTTAATATTAATTAAATTATAACTATTATCATAATTTTTATTATTATTACTATGACTCTTAGTTTTCTTATTATTAATTAAATCATAACTATTATGATAAAATATTTACTATTATTAAATATCTTATAAGCCTATCATCAATCAATATTGTAAAACTATTAGGAAAACAAGGGCAAAATGGATAAATATGAAAAAAAATTTAATAAGGCTCCACTTGTCACTTTTTAGTGAAGTTTATTTTGAGATCAATTTTATTATATTTATATAGATTTTATATATATATATATAGAAGTGTTGCTCTCTCTAACAACTAATTAATTAATTAATTAATCAAAGGAACGGTTCTAACTTCCAATTCAATTCGGGGTTGGTTGAATGGAAGAACAGTTAAGGATGCCATGCCCAGGAACAAGCTCAATGTTTGATCTTAGTTGTGCATCCCCTAGTCAGGAAAAATGCATCTTCATGGGAGCTTTCTATCTAGCTTTTAGTACCCATTAAAAAGCATTGATGACAATAGCTATACCTAAGCATTCTAATGAGTGATATTTCGAGGAAAAAAAAAATTGAGACGACGCACCTGATGATTCTGGTTGATTTGGTGCAGATACTCCACAACTAAACTGCTCAGGCTGATCAGCACAATAACAAGCAAATAAACTAGTATTCGTGTTGTAACCACACGATCCACCTGACAAATTACACGTCAGACAAACGGAATTATTCGCATCCCACTGCAACCCAAAACCTTTTTCCAGAGCTATAACCAAATTATCCTGGGTTAGACCGCTCTCTAAAGTGCTAACGGATGATTGAGTCGCCGGAACAATAACTCTATTGGCGCAGGATCCCAAGTTGTTGAGTATTGTAGCACTGAAGTTACCTAGGTTCCTAGTTAAATAAAAACCTCCGCTGTCGCTGTTGTTTAATGTGCAAGTGAACTGAGTGGAAAGCCCTGGAATTCCGGCTAATGGATTTAAAAATGATGGCAGCTGGGGGCAACCATAGTATAGGGTTATATTCTGAATATCGGAAGCATAACTGAAAAAGGAAAAATCCAAAGTGGTGTTTAAAAGGAGGTTTGGACAGATGCCTCCTATGTAATCTGTTCTAGCAACTTTAAGATTTTGTGCCTCGCTGTTGACTTCAAGAACTTGGTACGTTAAATTCTTGATGGTGATCAGCGCCGCTTGGTCAGTGCAATTAAGCCAGAATTTCGGGTGGCCGCAATAATCAGGTCGGTTCGATCGCCAAAAGGGATAGCCGATATTTGTGATGTTTCCGCAATCAAATGTTGCGGTGCAGTTCTGATGTCGCTCATCAACAGCAGACGCAAACAAAGGACAGAGGAAGATTATGGTTATGATGAAAATCAAAGGCATGGTTGGGAAGAGATGGGATTCCATTTTCAGAGGCAGACAGGGAGATGGAGATCACAAACAATTTGAAAGCAGTTTACATATGACAGAAGAAGAAGGAAATCTAATTTGAAATCTGACAAAAATGCCAAGAAAGGCAGAAAGCTTGCAATTTCAGATCAAAAAATTTCTGCTCACATAATGAAATCGGCTGCAATTGACCAAGAAGTGCGTGAAATTTAGCAGAGGAAGCTTCTATTGAATGGTTTAATATTGGACTTGGTTGGTATACAAATTGGAAATAATATTTGCAGCAGTGACTAAGCACCTTATTTTCCAAGCTTTTGTCGCAGGAATCCTCAAAAGATAGCTGCAAAACTCAATACGCGGAAGCTCAATGGGCCTCTTGGAGAGTCAAAATAAAACACCCACTTAGAAAATTTAGCCTAATCGTATATTGAAAATTAAGAATTTCGAAATACATTTTGTAAAGATTTTATAATTCAGAAACCAATAAAGTCAATAAACTAAGACCTACGTTTTTTATATATTTTAATCTATTTTTTTGTAAAGTATGTTTACGACTTGTAAGTTAATTAACAAAAACTTAGCTATACACATCAGCACATATATATAATAATACAATGTCCTGCCCCAAGTAAATGTTTTTCTTTGTTGTACAAAAGTTTGGTTGGTGTGTTTGGTAATATGATGATTTTCAAATAAACTTCCAGAAAATGTATTTGATGATTTTCAAATCTCGCATCATAAAATTAAAACCTCGCAGAGTTTGGAGAAGTAGACAATGATAGGTTTCTGAAACTAGCCCCTCCTTCCTCAACAAAGCGACTCAGAACAGAATTGGTGATGGCGGTAGTTCCCTGAAAATAAAAACTCTACGGCAAGGAAAGTTTGAGAGTGAACCGGTGATGGTGTCTCGTCTCCACATGAGAGTGAATTTGAGGGAAGAAGAGAGAAAAAGTCGTGAAAGTTTTATAATAAACTGCAAAAGCTCACGATGTCATGAAAAGGGTTAATTATTGAAACCTCAAGGGTTCAGTTGACTTAAATGAAACATAGGGGGTGGAATTAAATATTCACCCCAATTTTAAGAATTTTTCAATCCTTCGGTCATTTTTATATAGCTTCATTGGAGCTAACTGAGCCCACTGAACCACAAATACGCCCGCATCTGACCCTCCCAGTGGGAGGCACGTAAAGAAGTAAATTAGGTTGCCATGCTTTTGTTTATAGTCGAAAAACCAAATTGAATAGTTTCTATTTGGTTTTTTTATTTAATTTTAATTATTATTTTAAAAGAATTTTGATTTGATTAATTTAATAAAAAAATCAATGTAACTGGTTCGACTAAAGTTTTGAAGTTGTAAACTTTTGTCGGCTGTGTTGTGCGGTATAATTATTATTAAAATATTATTTAATTAAATAAAGATATAATTATATAATTTTTTCTATGTATTTACACTTAATTTATTCAAAATATTTATAAAAAATTATGAAAATATAAAAAAATAAATATCAATAATAAATATAAATTAAAAATAAACATAAATAATAAATAATAAAATATATAAAAATAAATTCTTATAAGATGAACATAATTTTAGTGATATTTATACAAATTATTTATCTTCTTCTAATATCTTGGTTACTAAAATATCATTTGATAAATTTGAGAGAAAATCTTAATTGGACATACATTGTAGTTTTTATATGCGTTACGAGGTGACTAATTTAATTTTGGATATATAATATTAATTTATATAGTTTATAACTATGACTTTTAATTTTCTTAATATTAATTAAATTGTAACTATTATTATAAACTTTTTATTATAAAAAATTAAAAATTATAATTTTATAATAACCTTTTGGATACGCAGATCCACTTATGAGGTAATTGAATAGTGCTGGTACTCCAGGTATCGGGCAACCATAAATAATTGTAAGGTTCTTGTAACCGGGAACATATTCAAAAAGCTGAGGATCAAGCGTGGTGTTCTTTAATTGAGGTTGACAGAGTCCATCCATGTAATCCTTTCTTGCAATTCTCAGAGTTTGACTTTGCTCATCGATTTCCAAAACACGGTACGTTCCATCTTTGATCTCAATTGTGGGGGTATCATTCTTACACTTGAGTTCCAAGCCTGGAATTCCACAGATATCTGGTCTGTCTTTCCCCCAGAAAGGAAAACCAGCGGCAATACTTCCACAGACGTACTGAGAGATATTGCAGGAAGCGTGGAAGTCAGGGTTGCTTAAACAACAAGGAATTCTACTAGCAAACAAGAACACAAAAATTGGAAGCCACAGAAAAGGAGGGAATGGGAAAAGTGAAGAATTCATTTCGGGCCTGGAATGAAAATAGAGATGAGTGAGCTAGAGTTTGGTTTTTTCAGCTTTTCATGAGCTACAGAAATGGTACATTCGAACGGGAATTAAAGTAATAAAATTGACAGAAACTGGTAGAAAAGAATCCAAAGATATCTGAGACTTGAGATTATTGAATGCCGAGAAATTATTAGGTGAGAGATGAATTCCGGCTAATGGTTTTAAGAATGAAGGCAGCTGGGGGCAACCATAGTATAGAGTTATATTCTGAATCTCGGAAGCATAACTGAAAAAGGAACAATCCAAAGTGGCGTTGAGAAGGAGTTTTGGACAGATGCCTCCTATGTAATCCGTTCTAGCAACTTTAAGATTATGTGCCTCGCTATTGATTTCAAGAACTTGGTAAGTTAAATTCTTGATGGTGATCAGCGCCGCTTGGTCAGTGCAATTAAGACAAAAGTTGGGGAGGCCACAATAATCAGATCGGTTCCCTCCCCAAAAAGGATAGCTAATACCTTTAATATTTCCGCACTCAAATGTTGCGCTGCAATTCTGATATCGCTCATCAATGGCAGACACAAACAGAGGGCAGAGGAAGATTATGGTCATGATGAAAATCAAAGATCTGGTTGGGAAGAGATGGAGTTCCATTTTCAGAGGCAGATGGGGAGATGGAAATCAAAAACAATTTGAAAGCAGTTTACATATGACAGAAGAAGAATTAAAACTAATTTGAAATTTGACAAAAATACCGAGAAGGGCAGAAAGCTTGCAATCTCAAATAAAATAATTTCTCCTGACATGATGAACTCGGCTGCAATTGACCAAGTTAAGGAGAAGGGTGTGAAATTTAGCAGAGGAAGCTTCTATTGGAACGGTTTAAATATCGTACTTAGTTGGTATACAAATTGGAAATAATATTTGCACTAGCGATTAAGCACCTTATTTTCCAAGCATTTGTCGCAGAAACGATCAAAAGCGAGCTATAAAACTCAATACGCGGAAAGCTATGGCGCATTGGGCCTCTTGAAGAGTCAAAATAAAACACCCACTTGGAAAATTTAGCAAAATCGTATATTGAAAATTAAGAATTTTGAAATACATTTTGTAATGATTTTTAAAATTCAGATTGACAAAAAAAAAGTTATTTTTATAACTCAGAAACCAATAAAATCATGAGACTGAGACCCACGTTTTTGATATTTTAATATAATTTTTTAAGTATGTTTACGACTTCTAAGCTAATTAAAAAAAATCTAGCCATACACATCACTTCATGTCCTCCTAAGTTAACAGTTTTTATTTGTTGTCCTGAAGTTTGATTTGTGTGTCTGGTAATATGAAATGGAAGACTCGAAGCATTGCTTTTAATATAATACCATAATAATAATTGATAAATTTTAATTTAGCAATATTGATATAAAATTTTAAAGTATTAAGATAAAACAATATAAAATAATTTTTTTTTATCTTCTATCTTATAAATTAAAATTTTATTTTCAAACTAAGTTGCGATTGAAACCAAATTCAGCTCGTAATAAAGTAAAATAATAAAATAATAAAATTTATATTCCTACAAAATTTAAATTTAAAATAATTTAAAATTTGTGTCCGTGTTGTATGTATATGAATATTTCAAAAAGCTTTTTGTCCCAATTGCTTAAGAGTAAAGATTTTTGTAGTAGCATCTTCTTAAAAAAAAAAAAATCTTACAGAAGCACACTGGCAAACTCTTATTACTGGGCTTGTAAGGAGCTCATAAAGATGTGTTTGATTCAACTATTGAATAGATATTCAAATGGAAGAATTTGGAGAGAGAAGGAAAATCAAGCTGAATTTTCACTTGCGATAATGAAGAATAAAGAAGATAAGCCTAGAAGCCTTAGTTTCACCCAGGTCACAATATAAATGAATAAAAGACTTTTTGTTCGTCACTTCTGCCCAATAGGCAAGAAATCTTAATAATTTGTTCACCATGTATGCCCTGTGTCTGCTAGAACTACAGAGTACGAAAAATAAAAGCCAGGAATTTTTTAAGACATAATGGTGAAATTACAACATTATCATCTTCAAATAAGAAGCTTCTTTTACAGGAGAGTTAAAATGCAAGATTTAGCTTAATTTGACTCATTTTCTAAAGATACATACATACAAATATGACATTTATGTAAAAAAATTACACTGAGACTTGATAATTTGTAGGAAACTTGACGCATGTTACAAAAGCAAGAGTGAAAAATAAATTACCTCCTCAATTGGACCCAGGCACAGATTTTATTGAAGAAGCTCCTCGTATAAGCAATTACCAGACCAAGCCTTTACTTCTCCTAAATCTATCAACACGGTCAGTGCTCATCCGAGACTTCTCAGGTTTATTTGGTTTCTTGGACTTTTCAAGTCTACTATCTAAACTATTTCTAGAGATTTCTGGAAGGTCAGCACCCAATTCAAAAGTATCTGATGTTCCACTCTCAGATGGTTTGTTCTGATTTTCCAACTCCACTGTTGTTTTCTTAGAACCATTTGTAGCTGTTTTAGTTTTGCCTACGGTTAACACAAACTTCTTCAGATGTCTGAGGAACTCTGGATATAGCTCAAGATTGCAATGTCCGCCCCCACTTATCCATAATGGTTCATACCTCTCCTTGCAAAGCTCCCAAAGCTGTTTTCCATGGGAGCAGTCAACAACTTCATCTGCTGTTCCCTGGAAAAGAAGAAAATATATAATAACAATTTCACCTCTAATATAACCAACTAATGCCATAGAGATTTTATCCTAGTTCCCTTCAACAATACTGTCAAAATAATTAGCATTTGAGGGTGGAATCTGTGCGGAATGGATCAGATGAATATTTTCAGAAAATATAAAAATGCCAAAAATGTAAAGTGAACAATAACAACAATAACAAAGTTTGGGTTGTGACTTTATATTCATGCCAAAGATGCATCCTGGTTAATTTACCATTAAAACATCTTTTTAGATTTGTATCATTGCATGCAATAATGCCCGCATTGAAGACTTACTTATCATTTCATTATACCCAGAATAACAAAGCAGATCTAGATTGATTTGTATCACCACAAGATATAGGTCCACCTAGAATCCTAGCTAGAATAGCACAATATTTGTTTCAAGTTGCGACTCCAGCCAGAAATTCTTCACATTTTCAATAGTTTAAAACGTTTGTGTATCAATATCTCCTAAAGACTATACTACAAATATTAAAAATTTGCCAATCCTTGAATCTATAAAATCATAATCTAAAACAAGAATGCCTATAGATAATGCACAAGACATCCTTCATTCAAGCAGCCAACTTAATCAATGGATAAAATTATGTCCTGAACTGCCCGAACAAGGTGACAAATGAACACAAGGGAAACAATACTTACATGAATTACCAGAACAGGACAGTTCACCATTCCAATTTTGTCAATGTTCTGAAAAGAAGAAGTAACACAAGTTCTCATATGCTGCAGAATTAAGCAGAAACATATAATAGAATTGAATTTACTATCACAAACATTACCTTGTAAATGTCAAACCAGTATGTCCTCTTGACTGGGTATAATACCCTCATTCCTGACAAAATTGGGCTATGTAGAACCACACCTCTCAAGTTTGGTAACTGTGAAGCAAGATCAACTGTAGGTCCACTACCAACAGACTGACCATACAGTATCAATTGTTCATCTTTCACCCCATACTGTTCTCTGAGGCAAATATATGCAGCATCTATATCCGCGTATGTATTACATTCAGTTGGCTGTTTCAGAAGAGCAGAGATTGTTAAGAACAACATCAGATAATTTCTTAATCAAATTTAACCACTAAGTATGATAAACCATGACATTTAAGTTTCTGATTCCTATGGAACACTGGAAATTGTATAGCAGCTCCAAAGTGCAGAGATATTGCCGAGAAAGATTCCTGGAGAAAAGAGTTTTTTATTTCAGTATATATTTGCCTTGTACACTCTTTCTATTTATATACAACACTCCTGAATACAAAAGAAGTCTAGAAATTCTAGGAAACTAATAAAAGAGGAAGATAACTATAAAAAGGAAGAAATACAAGACAATAAAATCCCTTTAATTTAGGGATTTACAATCTAGTAGAATTCCAACACTCCCTCTTAAGTTGGTTCATACATATTACACATGCCCAACTTGCAAATTAGAATATGAAATATCTTGCTGTTTAAACCTTTAATAAACACATCGGCCACTTATTCTTTGGAAGTCACATAAGAGACACTTAAAGACCCATCAACTATTTTCTCCTTTATAAGTGTTGATCAATCTCTATATGTTTAGTCCGATCATGTTGAACTGGGTTATGAACTATACTGATAGCAGCTTTGTTGTCACAGAATAAGGACAAATTGTTTGTTTCTAATAATCGCATTTCCTCCATCAATTTTCGCAACTACAATAGCTCACATATACCCTGTGCCATGGCTCTATATTCTGCCTCTACACTAGATCTTGCTGTTACATTATGCTTCTTACTTCTCTAAGTGACTAAATTGCCCCCAACAACGATGCAATAACTTGATGTCAATCTCTTATCATCGAGAGATTCAACCCAATCTGCATCTGTAAAGACCGTTATCTGGAGATGGCCACACTTTGAAAAAATAAGTCCCTTTCCAAGTGCAGAATTTAAATACTTCAAAATAGAGGATCATGCATATACTGGCTCACCAAGCTTCTGGTCTAGTATGAGAGAGAAATTAATCTCCAAACTAACCTCTGATATCTTCCTATGTCAATTGCCTCCCCAATTCCAGCTTGCAGCTTATGATTAGCTTCAATGAGAGATTCTGCCGGTTTACAGCCCAACATGCCAGTCTCATCTAAGAGGTCTAACATATATTTCCTTTGAGAAATAAAAATCCCTCTGTTTGATCCGATAACTTCTATTCTAAGAAAGACCTTAATCTACCCAAGTCTTTAATCTCAAATTCTTAAGCCAATCGCTCCTCTAGATGAGCAATCTCTTCCTTGTCATCTCCTATCACCACTATATCATCAACATAAATAATGAGCAATGTGATCTTATGTCTACGACATTTCATGAATAGGGTATGATCGGCATTGCTTTGATAGAACCCCAAAAAAAAACATAGCCTTACTAAATCTATCAAACCATACTCTTGATAACTACCTCAAGCCATATAGTGCCTTTTTCAATCTACAGGTTTTTCCTTTGGTCTTTTCACCCTCAAATCTACAGAGATCTCCATATATACTTTTTCTTCCAAATCTCCATGCAAAAAAAAATATTTTTCACATCAAACTACTGCAATACATGATAGTAAGATCCTGATTGTATTTATTTTAGCAACAAGTGCAACAGTCTCTTGATAATCTATCTCATATGTCTGAGTAAATCCTTTTGCCACTAACCTGACCTTATATCTTTCAATAGAACCATCTGCTTTATGCTTTACAATGAATACCCATTTGCATCCAATCAGTTTCTTCTCCAAAGGAAGAGTAACAAGATTCCATGTCTCATTTTTTGCCAAAGCCTTCATCTCTTCTACCGTAGCTGCCTTCCAATTTGGATCAAGGTATGCTTCCTTCCAATCCTATGAGATAGAAACAGACAAGAGAAAAGCTCTATAGGAAGGAGATAAAGAATCATAGGTAACAAACTTAGAAATAAGATGTTTAGTGCAAGTCCTAACTCCTTTTCTAAAAGCAATGGACATATCAAAGTTATCAACAGAAGTATTAGGAGTATCAAAAGAAGGAGACTCACTATTAGAAGAAGTGTCAAAAGAAGGAGACTCACCACATAACTCTTTAGGCTCAGAATGTTCAAGAGCTGAATCCAGAGGTTCTGACTGATCAGTCATATTATGCTCATTGGCTATATCTGTCTATTCCAACGAGTGTTGATTCTTAAATCCAATCTATTCAATCTCCCGTGATTTGAGGTTGGGGTTGAGGAACTAATGGTGATGGATAGTCCTTATCCTCAATGTCCTTATCCTCAATGTTATGATTAAGTTCAAAAAACATCTCCTCCTAGATAGGTAAAATAGACGCCTCTTCCTTATTATGCTCCCCCTGAAGAGGTGATTGGAAACAAGGTTCAAGTTCCGTAAAGGTAACATCCATACTTATAAAATATTTCCTAAAGGGAGGATGATAACACTTCTAACCCTTTTAAGTGCTAGAATAGCCCACAAACACACATTTTTGGGCCTTAGGTTCTAGTTTCTCAACATTTGACCTATGAACAAAGCAACTCAACTCAACTCAACTCAACTAAGCCTTTATCCCAAAAATTTGGGGTCGGCTATATGGATTCGCTTTTTCCACTCTGAACAATTTTGGGTTAAATCCTCAGAAATGTGTAATGCTTCTAAGTCATGTTGTACTACTCTCCTCCAAGTCAATTTAGGTCTACCCCTTTTTTTCTTTCTATCCTCTAACCTAATGTGCTCTACTTGTCTAACTGGAGCCTCCGTATGTCTACGCTTCACATGACCAAACCACCTCAATCTCCCTTCTCTCAACTTATCTTCAATTGGAACCACTCCTACCTTTTCTCTAATACTCTCATTACGGACTTTATCTAGTCTAGTATGGCCACTCATCCACCTTAACATTCTCATCTCTGCAACTCTTATCTTATATGCATGCGACTCTTTCAGTGCCCAACACTCACTACCATATAACATAGCCATCGTATGGTCAGACGGTAAAATTTTCCTTTCAATTTATTGGGAATCTTACGATCACATAAAACTCCCGTGGCACGTCTCCACTTCAACCATCCGGCTTTAATCCTATGACTAACATCCTCCTCACATCCCCCATCTACTTGAAGGACTGAGCCTAGATATTTAAAGTGATTACTTTGTAACAGTACCACTCCATTCAAACTAACTCCCTCCCTATCACCAGTTTTGCCTTCACTGAACTTGCAATGCATGTATTCTGTCTTTGTTCTACTTAACTTAAAACCCTTTGACTCTAGAGTACTTCTCCAAAGTTCTAGCTTTCTATTGACTCCTTCTCGTGTCTCATCTATCAGAACAATATCATCCGCAAACATCATGCACCAAGGAATACTCTCTTGTATATGTTTCGTCAGTTCATCTAAAACTAATATAAAAAGGTAAGGGCTTATGGCTGATCCTTGGTGTAATCCAATTGAGATCGGAAAATCTCTTGTGTCCCCTCCCACTGTGCGCACAATAGTAGTTGCTCCTTCATACATATCTTTCAATACTTGTATGTACCTAATAGATACCCTCTTTTGTTCTAACACATTCCATAAGACCTCTCTTGGAACACTATCATAAGCCTTCTCCAAATCAATAAAAACCATGTGTAGATCTTTCTTCACATCTCTATATTTCTCCATCAAGCTTCTAATAAGAAAGATCGCTTCCATAGTTGAAAGACCGGGCATGAAACCAAATTGATTGAGAGAGATAGAAGTATCATGACGTAGTCGATGCTCCACCACTCTCTCCCACAACTTCATAGTATGGCTCATGAGTTTAATTCCCCTATAGTTTGAGCAACTCTATATGTCTCCCTTATTTTTAAAAATAAGTACTAAAATACTCTTCCTCCATTCATCAGGCATTTTCTTTGAGTTTAGAATCTTATTAAATAATTTAGTTAACCATGCCACTCCCATATCTCCCAAATACTTCCACACTTCAATTGGTATTTCATCGGGTCCACAGGCTTTACCCACTTTCATTCTCTTAAGTGCTTCCTTTACTTCTAAAAATCGAATCCTTCTAGTATAATTTACATTCTTTTCTATTGTTCTATAATCTATATTCACGCTATTACCATTTTGACTATTATTAAAGAGATCATTAAAATAATTTCTCCATCTTTCTTTAATGTCCTCATCTTTCACCAACACTTTTCCTTCTTTATCCTTAATGCACCTAACTTGATTGAGATCTTGACATTTCCTTTCTCTACTCCTTGCTAATCTATAAATATCTTTCTCCCCTTCTTTAGTTCCAAGTTTCTCATATAACTTTTCAAAGGCCTGTGCTCTTACTTGACTAACTGCCTTTTTTGCCTCTTTCTTTGCTATCTTGTACTGTTCATATGCTTCATTATTATCACATTTAGGTAATTTCTTATACCATTTCCTTTTTCTCTTCACTGCCTTTTGTACTTCCTCATTCCACCACCATCTCTCTTTTGAGGGTGGTCCATGTCCTTTAGACTCTCCAAGTACTTTTCTAGCTACTTCTCTAATCTTTGATGCCATCTGTATCCACATATCATTGGCCTCCATATCTAGCTTCCATACTTCGGACTCGAGAAGCTCATTTTTGAACTTCACTTGCTTTACTCCTTTAAACTCCCACCACTTTGTTCGAGCTACACTATTTCTTCTGACCTTACTTGAATTGTTCCTAAACTTGACATCCAAGACCACCAACCTATGTTGACTTGTTAAAGCCTCTCCTGGAATGACCTTGCAATCCTTGCATAGAGCTCTATTTGTCTTCCTGGTTAAGAGGAAGTCGATTTGGCTTCTATGTTGCCCACTTTTGAAAGTCACTAAATGTGACTCTTTTTATAAAGTAGGTATTTGCTAGTATTAGGTCGTATGCCATAGCAAAATCCAGGATGCTTTTTCCCTCCTCATTTTGACTGCCAAAACCAAAACCTCCATGAACATTCTCATAACCTTGTCTATCACTTCCTACATGTCCATTCAAATCTCCACCAATGAAAACATTCTCTTCATTCGGTATGCTTTGCATTAAATCATCCATATCTTCCCAAAACCTTTGTTTACTCTCACTGTCTAGTCCTATTTATGGGGCATAAGCACTAACTATATTTATTGTTTCTCCTTCTAGTACTAGCTTTACTAGTATAATTCTATCTCCTACTCTTTTCACAGCTACTACTGCGTCTTTCAATGTTCTGTCTATGATATACCCACTCCGTTCTTGTTTCTCTCCTTTCCGGTAAACCACAGTTTGTACCCTGAATTACCCACTTCCTTGCTTTTCTCTCCTACCTATTTAGTCTCCTGAATGCAAGCAATATTCACCCTTCTCCTTTCCAAGGTATCCACAAGCTCCATTAATTTTCCTGTAAGTGATCCAATATTCCAAGTACCAACCCTGATACTCCTCCTATCCTGCTCCTTCCTAATTGGTCTCCTTCTATGATATCTTCTATTATTTTCTATGTCTATCTTGTGTTCTGTTCCACTATTTGCTTTACTATCTGTCCTATGGACTAACTTCTTTACCCACACCCGTCCATGATGTGGGAACCCTTGCTCACTTAACACCACACCCGGGCGCCGGCATGGCGTGTCGCTTTCGGTGAACGCCCTACACCCTTGCATATTTATCACTACACCGGGCTCCGATGTAGTGCGTCGTTAGTAGAGGACGCCCCAACGTTTATATCATTTGAATCCATATCATAGGGTGTGACGAAATTTTTACGCTGGTTGTCACCTACCGCAACCCTCCTCCTTTATCCGGGCTTGGGACCGGCTAAGCACAAACTACTTAGGCGAAGTTACCTATGAACAAAGCAAACACACCAAAAAACCTTTGGAGGAATAGCATATGAATTCTTATCCTTAAGAACTTCCAAAGGAGTCTTAAAGTTTAGTGTGTGAAGGAGCATTCGATTAATAAGATATACTGCAGAAAGAACAACATCCCCCCAATATGACGTGGAAAGGTTCATTGTAAGCATGAGTGATCAAGCCACTTCAAGTAAATGCCTATTTTTCCTTTCAGATACTCCATTTTATGCACTTGAATTCACACAACTAGTTTGATGTAGGATTTCATGAGACTCTAAATAAGACTGAAAGACTTTCTTCATATACTTTGTCTCATTGTCAGTTCTTAGAATCTTGACCTGTGCATTAAACTGGGTGCAAATCTATTAGTAGTATGCCCTAAAGCATATCATTTAGTATGTATCTTGTACATGTTTTATTAATAAAAGGTATTTTCACTTTTCCATTTACATAATATATTTCTGTGTAATAGAAAAGGTCCATTGATATTTTGTTAGAAATTCTATTCTTAAGTTGCTAAGAATATGAGTGACAGTATTTCTAGTACAAAGTATCATAAATTGGTTCACAATCGAGGATACTTCACAATAAGGACATGACTTATCCAGAAAGATTGTAATCATGTTTGTTCCCAATGTATTTATATGAGATATAAATAAGATCGAATGGTGAGTCTTATGCCATATAATAAACATGATAAGCACTTATGCATGATAAGTAGGCCGAACCAGTGATATTTATGACAAGCACATGAAGTTTACTCTTGTCAATGTATTGTCGTAAATCATATTAGTGCATATAATATTTAGACCTGAGATAGCACAGTTATCTTGTATATAGATGATTTGAGTTTGATACTGCTTTCATACTTGTACTGTGTATGGGTATATAGTCATGTGTTGGTTCCTACTAGTTATATATGGAGGTAGGTGTTGATCAAGATGGAATCTGTTACCCTAAGTAAATAAGGATAAAATCCTATGTTCATTTAATTGTTCGTGATGTTTCAAGTTCCTGACCAGGACAGATAGATTTAATCAGAAAAGAGTTTCTGATGAGAAAATCTTTTTAATCAAGAACTGGAATTAAAAGAAAACATAATATTCATAGCAAATGAAGTTTGACATAAACCATGACTCCAGCTCGAATTGAGATTTTGTAACAGAGAGATTCTAGTGCATGGTAACATATGATTATAAGTTCATTTAAGGTAAACTTTATTACTAATTGGGTGGCCATGGCATGCTATGCTAGGTGTTAACCATGGTCTATGAGGTGCCTAAAATGATTTAGAGAAATCATTTATAGTAAGAAAGTTCTGATGATATTAAGAGTTGATATCATATCTCATTGCCAATTAGTGATGATTTAATTAATTAATTAAAGAGTTTAATTGATTAATTAAATAGATTTGGTTTGCAATTAAATTACAAAGTCCCTAGCATGGCTTGAAACCAAATCTAGATTATTGGATGTATAGTATAAGTTAAATTTATATTTAAAAGTGTTTAAATATAAATTTAATTATGAGAAATTAATTAATAGAGATTAATTAATTAATTTATATTTGATATAAATTGATTAGAAGAAGAGAAATAATTATTTTAGGTTGAGAACTCAAAATTAAGATACAAGGGTATTTTTGTCATTTCACAGGGTGACATGTGGCACCATGAGATGGTGACACATGGAACTACACATAAGCTTGCCAATTGTCTTTTAATCATGTAAGATGATCAAAGTCAAGATTGAATCTAAGTTTGCCACTTGGCATTTAACAAAATTAGAAGAGACAACTGTGGCAGTTTGAGATTCTAGCTATGATAGCAAACGTCTCAGGGATTGTACTTCTTCATTGGAGAAGATTCTAGTGGTGGCAGTAGGAGCATTGTTTTCAGAAAAATCCACTATCTCAAAAACATTTGCTTATTGTCTTGCTGAGCTCATCCGTTTACCTCCTTGCCTTTTGGATGAGCAACCATATAGCTTCCAGCAATGTTCCTTTGTATGCCTTGATTTTTCACAGTAATCACAATGTAAATGATCCTTATCTGATAGACACTTAAGAGAGACATGTGACTATTCTCAAGAGGAAGCAACTACTAACCCTACCTTATCCGTAGGTAAAGAGTGGATAATGACACTTCTCCTGCTTTCCTCCTCTTGTACATATGAATAAGTTTGCCTTAGGGAAGGCATGGGATCCTTACCAAGCACTTGGACCCAAATCTGATCATACTCTATGTTTAACCCAGCAAGGAAGTCATAGATCCGTTCTTTCTCAATTAATTTTTGGAATTTAACAGTATCAGTAATACAGGTGGCTTGAAAGTCTTGGTAATGGTCTAGTTCCAGCCACTGTGATCACAAGCGCGCCTCAGGCGCAAGGTGCACCAGGCGCAGCCCCAAACGCCTCGGACAACCAAGGCGCACCACCTCACCGAGGCACGAGGCGCGAGGCGCGCCCCAATGAGGCAAGGTGCTAGGCTGCTAGGATTTTTTTTTTTTCAAGTTTGTCCAGCAGCCAGCAGCCAGCAGCCAGCAAAAAGGAAAAAAAAGAAGAAAAGAAGAACAAGAAGAAGAAGGAGAAGAAGAGGAGTGAAGGGAGCGGTCAAACAAACCTGGCATGTATTTTTTCTTATTCTTCTTCTTCTTCTTCTTCTTCTTCTTCTTCTCCTCTCACTCTCCTCTGCACTCTTCCCCTGTGCTGCATTTTTTTTTTTTCTGTTTCAATGTTTCCTTTTTTTTTTTTTTTTGCTGCCAATGCCATGCTTTCTCTCTCTCTCTCTCTCTCTCTCTCTCTCTCTCTCCTGTGCTGGGTATTCTTTTTCTGCTTCTCTTTTTTTTTTTTTTAGACTGCCATGCTCTCTCTCTCTCTCTCTCTCTCTCTCTCCCCCTCTCTCTCTCTCTCTCCTGCAGTGTTCCTGCACTGTTTCTGCACTGCACTTTCTTTTTCTGCATTTTTTTTTTGCTGCCATGCTCTCTCTCTCTTTTCTTCACTGTTCCTGCACTGTTTCTACTCTACATTTTTTTCTTCTGCATCTTTTTTTTTTTTGCTGCCAATGCCATGCTCTCTCTGTTCTGGTTTCTGCACTATTACAGCAGCTGCAATTTTTCATTTTTTTCTTTTCATGCTCTCTCCTTCTTCACTTCTTGAAGACGAGGAAGAAAATGATGATGTTGAAGAAGATGTTGATTTGGAAGATGAGTATGAAGAGAATAATGAAGATGATGAAGAAGATGAAGAGGATTTTGATATTTCTATTGATGTGGATTGAACATTTAGTAGTTTGCTAGTTTATTAAACTTTAATTTTTAGTTGCTTATTAGTGTTTTTAACTTTTAGTAGTTTATTTTTATCTCTTTTGGATTATAAACTAATTATTACTTGCATATTTGTTAGTTATTATTATATAGTTTTATGTTATTTGAGGTGTGATAGCATAATTATAATTTTTTTTATTTTTAATATATATTTTTTATTCTTGCGCCTTGACTCTCTCGGGCGCGCGCCTGCGCCTTGCGCCTAGGCTCCAAGACACCTTAGCGCCTTGGTGCGCCTTGAGCCTTTGATAACTATGGTTCCAACCACAAACCAATTAGTTCAGCAAAGTACTAAGCAATGATCATCTCTCTTTGTTTCATACTATGAAGCTCATAGATCTGTCCATCATTGCCCATGTGAGAATAAGTTTGGGAGACTGCATTCCAAATAGCTACTGCACTGTTCAATAGCAAATATCCACAGGCTATCTGAGGTTGCATCAAATTTATAAGCCAAGACAAAAACAAGAGAATTCTTTGATTCCCATTGACTATAAGTGGTACTCTCAACTTTCGGTTTTGTTTTATCCCCGATGGCATATCCATGCAGTCCTCTAGCCTGAATGACCAACAAACAAAATCTTGACCATGCAAGATAGATAGTACTGTCAAGCTTTATGAGATTGATTTGTAAAGAAGGATTATCAGTCATAGTACCTATCTTGGTTTTTGAAATTTCCCTTTTTTCCCTCAACCATCAGAAAAAGGAACAGTAGGATAACAATACAAAAAAAAAAAAAAAGACGTAGCAGTATAGGGTAAAAAACAAATAGGTCCAGGTATCAAGGTGCAAACCAGGCGAGAGGAACAGGTTGGGTAGAGGTGCGATAGTCAGGGGAGACCACCGAAAGAAGGTTCGGCCAGAAAAAGTGGCCGAAAGAGGGGCTCACTTACCAGCACGTGGAAGACTACTGAGATCTTGTGTCGGCGTGTGAGGCCACACACTTCGTTGGACAGTGACGAGTCTTTGGTGACAGACCGATCGAAGGTTGAGCTTCCTCCTAGGGTAAGTGGTGACAGCTCAATCTCCTTCTACAGGTCGCTTAGAAGTTTACGCACTTAGAAACCCTAGTTCCTTTCAAAAGCAAATTACGCCACTAAAGGGTGGCTATGCTCTGATACCATGTTGAGAAGAATTCTTGGAGAAAAGAGTTTTTTATTTTAGTATATATTTACCTTTTGCACTCTTCCTATTTATATACAACATTCCTGAATATAAAAGAAGTCTAGATATTGTAGGAAACTAATAAAAGAGGAAGATAACTACAAGAAGGAAAGAAGAAATACAATACAATCCCTTTAATTTAGGGATTTACAATCTAATAGGATTCCAACAGATATCTCATGCCATGCTTTTAATTTGCAGTCCAACATCAAAATTATTCTAGCTATGGCATACATAATTCAATGTTTAGCTATCAAGGCTTAAAAAGTGAAACCATTTGATTTTAGAGTTAACAAGAAATTCAAGTTTTCAGTACACAAATGTTCAAGAAATTTTGCTAAGCAGTGGCATGCCACTTAAATTCCATATAAGAGAGAGAGAAGGAACTGAAAAACTTTCATACAAGTAATTAAACACCATAATTTGAAATCAAAATGAATACTGAAGTTCCATAAGGGAAAAGTGAAGGGATTAGAATTCATTAATAAGGACCAAGTTATGGTTAACATTAAAATATGAAGTGAAAATTAGAATGATAAATCTCTTAAATTGAGACAAGTCATTCCCATAATAATGCCTCAGAAGATTGTTCCCATCCCTTTCGGAATCTAGTTAGCATAAATAAGATATCTACTTCTCTAAATGCTTGTGTGTGTGTGTGTGTGAGAGAGAGAGAGAAATAGAGAGAAAGAGTTAGAGAGAAAGAGAGAGATAAAATTATGAATCTGGTAGGTCCCATTAATAATACATGTGATAATGTGCAATAATATTTGCCTATGATATGCATCTACGAACTGTATCAAGTCCATGATTCCATGTAAACTTTGAAAATGTTAATTATAATAGAGAAGAGAAATAATTCAGGATCATTCAATCTTCTAGATGAGAAACGGAAAATTTATCCAAAAAAATGAAAGAGGTAAAAAGATGAAAGTTGATGCATACATTTTGCATAGTCATTTAGGTCTAATTTCATAACCATTTTATTTGATTATTAGTCATTTTTAGCTAATTTCATTAGTTAATTAGTTAGTTTTTCATAATTGTCGATTTTGGATTAATTTGTAATTTTTACTTTGTTTTGTAGGAAAAATGGTGTTTTTGAAGGACTGAAGAGAAATTTTGCCACTGAGGAGTGACTTCTACAGCCAAAGATGTCAAAAACAAGTTTTCAAGCTGAAATATGCATTGACCAAATTGTGCATAACTTGCCGCATAAGCTATGCAGATCTGCATAAGGAGAAAAATCACTGTTCCAGAACCAACCGAAATGTGCATAAGGAGACTGCATAGCTTATGCACATTCTCGCCTCTCTTATGCACCTTCACGGAATTGTGCATAGCCTATGCACCAAGTCATGCAGTTTCGCATAAGTGAACCAGAATCAGCCGAAAACTGCATAAGGGACTGCATAACTTATGCAGTCCACTTATGCAGTCCCATAAAGAGTTCATTAATGAGCTGGCAGAAGATTCCCTCAGATAATTCCTCCTAGAACATACCATTTTAGGGCTCCATGTCAGAAAAATGCTATAAATAGTCTCATTTTCCCATTTTAGAGGGGAGACAAGGAGCAGAAAAGGAAAGGAAGAGGAGAGGCAGAATTTGAAGAGTCACTTTCACCTTCCACACCATTTTCAACCAAGATTTGCAGATTTCTTTCCTTCCTTACATTTTTCCTACATTTCTAGTGTTTAATTTCTTGTTTCTTAGCTTAGATTAAAGCCTATTTTCATATAAACTCAGATTTTCTTGTAAACATTATGGATAGTGAGTAGTTTCAATTTGATTCTGGAGTAAGGGTTGTAATATTTGAGATATTTTGTGGATTTTGATTGGGTAATCCATATTTTGTGGTCTTAATGAGTTTTATTCATTTCTTGTGTGCTTAATGACATGCTTAGTGTAGGATCCCATTAAGTAATGTTCTTAATCCATGGTTGAAGCACCGAAAGGAGAAGGCCTTGTGATAGATAATCAAGAAATTGGACTTAATTAACTTAGACCTAGAAATAGGCTAAGGATTAAGAGGATTCACAGATTAATTAAAGAACTTAATAGGTCTTAATTAATTCTAAGTCCACAAAAGTAGGACTAGATTGATTAAGGCACTCTTTGTCTCACTCGAAAGGGAATTCAAAGGATTTAAGAATTAATCTCCTTAAAACCCATTAGTTTCACAAGATTGGATAACCAATTTAAAATCCCAAAATAGCTCGAATATGAAATCCCGAACTCCGGAATCGCCTTTTTACCATTGTTAATTTTCTATTGAATTTAATTGCTTGCCATTTTAAATCTTTCTATATTTGAACTTGCTTATCTCAATTTGATGCAATTTTAGTTAAATCATTACATAGTTGAATAGATTATTAATTTTGCACATATAGATTTCATACTCCAATACCCATTCAATCTATTGTTTTAATTTCGAAATTAGCTCAATTTAGTCAACTTTTTATATCAAAAATTCAATCATTAACACAACTCCTTGTGGGAACGATATCTTTACTGTATTACTTGTACGACCCGTGCACTTGCGGTTGGGCCACATCAAGTTTTTGGCGCCGTTGCCGGGGAGTTGTTTGTTTAAGATTGAATTCTTGATTATTTTAGTTGTTTATAGTTCTATTTTTGTTATATTTTCATTTTGTGTTTGTTTGTTCTTTTTTTCAGGTACTTTTAACCTTTTATGAGAAGAGCTAGAAGCACAAGTGACACATCCTTATTGTTCAATCCTGAAATTGAGAAATTTTGTAAAGCCAACAAGAAAGAAACCAGAAGAAGGAAAGAAGCTTTGAGAGAAACTGAATTAGAAGCAGACATGGCTGATGAAAGAATTAGAATTGGTGTTGGTAATGCTGGAAATGGTCAAAACAATGAAAATGAAGCCCAAGGAGAAGAAGTTGTTAATGCAAACGTGCCTAGGGGAAGTATGATGGATCATGCTTTTCCACGTTTTGATGACTTGAGAGAGAGTATAGCAAGACCAAGAATTGATGCAAATAGTTACAAGATGGATTTTGGAGTCCTTCAAATGATTCAGAATTCTCAATTTGGAGGGCATCCTTCTGAAAATCCACATACTCATCTGAAGAAGTTTGCTATGATTTGTGACATGCAAAAACAACCTGGAGTGTCAGATGATGCAGCAAGATTGAAGCTATTCCCGTTCTCTTTGAAAGATAGAGCATTGGATTGGCTTGACTCTTTACCTCACAACTCCATTACAAATTGGGAGCAACTCACTGATGCATTTCTTGCACAATATTTTCCACCTGGAAAAACTCAAGAGTTGAGGAATCAAATGACAGCTTTCAGACCAAGAGAAGATGAAACTTTATATGAGTCATGGATGAGATGGAAGGAATTAGAGAGATTATGCCCACATCATGCCATTCCAAAATGGATGATAAATCAGAATTTTTACACAAATGTCACTCCTGCAATCAGAGGGATTATTGATGCTCAAACAGGAGGGGAATTTATTATGAAGCATGAAGATGAAGCTTATGAGCTATTGGAGAAAATTGCAAAGAATACTCATCTTTGGAGTAGTCCAAGAGGACCAGCTCCAACTCAAAAAAGGCAAGCTGCTGGAATGTATGATCTTGATCCATTCAACATGATTAATGCAAAGTTTGATGCACTTACAAATGTCCTTGCTAAGAAGATGGAAGATCTGAGTATGTTGGTTAGTTCATCATCATCAGCTGGAAGTTCACAACAAGTGGCTTATGCAGAGGAAACTACCAGCTGTGGAGTAGATTATGGAGAACAAGCAGCATATGTTGGTAATTATGGAAACAAACAAATGGGGAATTCTTATTCTCAAACTTACAATCCAAATTGGAGGAATCATCCCAACTTTTCATGGGGAAATCAGCAAAATCAAGTTCAAAATCAGAATTTTCAACCACATCAGCAACAAGGAGTTCCATATCAGCAAAATAGGCAACCACTGCCTAATTTTCAGCAGAAAAATATGAACCCTCCACCAAAACAGCAAGAACGAAATTCCACCACTGAAGCTTTATTGCAACAGATTCTTGCTAACCAAAATAAGCATGATGAGGAGATGAGAGAGATGAAAGCAAGGCTGGAACAGATGCAAACACACAACAGAATGCTGGAAAACCAGATTGCACAACAAGCATCTTCCTCAGGTGCTAAATCTTTTGGAAAACTTCCAAGTCAACCAGAAAACCCAAGAGAGCAGTGTCAAGCTATTACTTTAAGAAGTGGGAAAGTTATAAATGATGAGAAGAGTGAAAACAGTGAGAAGAGAGAAAATGAGAAAGGAACTGATGAGAGTGAAAAACAAGAGAGTGCAGAAAAATGTAAAGAGGAATTTGAAGAGAAGGAAGAGAAATACATACCTCCAGAGCCTTACAAACCACAGCTTCCCTTTTCACAGAGATTTCAAAAAGCCAAGCTTGATAAGCAATTTGGGAAGTTCTTAGAGGTTTTGAAGAAGCTATACATAAATGTGCCTTTTATTGATGCTCTTTCCCAAATGCCTTCTTATGCTAAGTTTCTAAAAGAAATTCTCTCAAACAAGAGGAAACTTGAAGATGATGAAACTGTAGCTTTGACAGAAGAATGTAGTGCTATCCTCCAAAGGAAACTTCCCCCAAAGCTCAAGGATCCAGGGAGTTTTTCAATTCCATGCCACATTGGGGAATCATGTTCTATAAAAGCTTTATGTGATTTAGGGACTAGCGTTAGCCTTATGCCCCTCTCCATCTATGAGAAGCTCAACACGGGAGATCTTAAGCCAACCCACATTTCTCTTCAGTTAGCTGATAGATCAATTAAGTATCCTGAAGGGATTTTAGAGAATGTGCCTCTGAAGGTTAGGAAATTCTATATACCTGTTGACTTTGTCATCTTGGACATGGAAGAGGATTCTAATATCCCAATCATTTTGGGGAGGCCTTTCCTAGCTACAGCTGGTGCTTTGATTGACGTGAAAGGTGAAAAGCTTACTCTAAGAGTCGGAGAGGATCATTTAGTCTTCAACATTGGCAATGATAAGAAGAAGCAACATGAAGATGTAGACTCTTGTTTGAGAATTGATATAGTTGATGAGTTAGTAAAAGAGCACTTTAGAAAAAGCTATCCGAAGGCTTCTCTTGAAAGTTGTCTTATCCATGAAGGGAGTATCAATGATGAAAATCCAAAAGAGGCTACATTTGCACAAGATTTGAATAGTAATCCACCTTGTCCTATGGCACCAATCTTTCAAGTTGAGCAAGTGGAGAAAAGTGAAGTAAAGCAACCATCTCTCAAAGAAAAAGATGCACCAAAGGTTGTCAAGAAAGAAATGGTCGGATTTTTAGACAAAGCAACAAGGATCTTCTCATGTGATGGAAAGAAAATGAAGTATAGATTCATTGAAGCACCTATTGAAAACAGAGGCAATAAATTCCAATTTCAGCCACCATGAAACATGAAAAGAGTCCGGCTAAGGACTATAAATTAGCGCTCTTGGGAGGCACCCCAAGTTCTTTTATTTTGCTTTTGCTGATTTACTTTCATTTTCATTGATTTTTTTTTTTTATCTTGAATCCCCCCCAAATTCAATTTTTGACATTGTTAAAGCTTGTCCCTTGTAGATGTATTTCAATGAAGAAAGGCTGGTGAACTGTTGGGGAAGTGATTCTTAACTTGAAAATTTTGTCCTTCAAATTCTCCCAAAAACTGATTGGTTTTTGCTGCATAACCTGTGCAGGAGCTGCAATTTGGTTTATGCAGAGGAAAAATGAAATCTGCAGCAAAAAGGGTGTCTGCAGCAAATGGCTTGTATTTTTGGTGAGGTTGAATGTATATCAATGAAGAAAGGTTGGTGAACTGCAGAAGCTGCAATCTGGTTTATGCAGAGGAAAAATGAAATCTGCAACAGAGAGGGTGTCTGCAGTAGATGGCTTATGTTCTTGGTGAGGTTGGGTGTGTGACTTTTAAGTATATATGCTTATAATGCTAATATGGTGGTAAGTGAATCATTTTTGCAGTTTTGAGCTTCTTTGGTTTGTAGGATTCAAGGTAGGTATGGTGCATTTTCTTGGCAAAACTTGGAGACTTCATTTCATCATTTGTGAATAGATGCAACCTTATGCAGATTTTATTGAGTTTTAATGTGCAAAATGTTGATTTGCTCAATTTGAGTCAAAATGGCATAGTTCTCAAAGGTCTTTTATGTAGGATCCATATCTACATGCTTGTGTGATGCATTTTTGATGAACTTTGTATATATTGATGTGTTTTTGGTGAAAATTCTCATGGTTTATGCTTCATAGAATTATATTTCCTCATTTTAGGGTATTTTTCACAGTTGCAATTCATGTTCCATTGCAATCTTAATCTTGTTGAATTGTGCATAAGCAACTGCATAGCTTATGCAATCCTGCATAACCACAATTCTTGCCATTTTTCACCTTTATTGCAAGTGCATAAGGAGAGTGCATAGCTTATGCAACTCTGCATAGCCTAATTTTGTCAAATTTCACATCTTTAGAAACTTGCATAAGCAGAGTGCATGACCTATGCACATTTGCATAACTTCAAATTCTTCATTTTCTCTCTCTGCCGAAGTTTGCATAAGGAGAGTGCATAACTTATGCACTCCCGCATGACCAAAAAATCTGAATCTCCAAACCTGCCGAGGGGTGCATAAGCAGAGTGCATGACTTATGCACTTCTGCATAACCAAAAACCCAAAAATTCCAAACCTGCCGAGGGGTGCATATGCAGAGTGCATAGCTTATGCACTTCTGCATGACCTCACACTCTGAATCTCAAAATCCACCGAAGAGTGCATAAGCAGAATGCATAGCTTATGCACAACTGCATAACCACCAACCCCAAACACCAAAAGCTGCCGAGACCTGCATAAGCAGAGTGCATAACCTATGCACTACTGCATAACCGAAAATTTCAAATTTTAAAAGCTGCCGAGAGGTGCATAAGGGGAGTGCATGACTTATGCACTCCCGCATAACTTCACTTCCCAAATTCCAAAAGCTGCCGAGAGGTGCATAAGGAGAGTGCATAGCTTATGCACTTCCGCATGACATATTTTTCTGAACTTCAAAACAAGGCGAAACTTGCATAAGCTATGCACATTCACTTTCCCCTTATGCAGATTTTACAAAACCCGTTTAAATCAAACTTTTCTTTTCGGCAAAATTTTTTTTTTTTTCTTTCCCACCTTCACCCCCCGATATCCCTGTTCACTGTTCCCCTCTCACAATCCTCATTCCCGCATAATTCCTCCTCACACCTTCTTCTCCATTTCGATTCTCACTACATTTGCCCTAATTCTCCTTCTTCTTCAATTTTCTTCTTTTCCCTCACCTCCTCCATTCTCACTATCGGGATCCCATGGAGTCGCCTCCCCATTCCCGTCCAGTTTCCCCTCTCCAGGTTTCACCATTGTCAACGATACCTCCCAATCCCGATTCCCCTCCACAAGCGACACCCCCACCACCTCTCACAACCACGTACAAACGAAAAATCCGGTCAAAATCTGTGCGACCCATGTCCTCTACCCCTCCTCTATCCAAACGCAAAGAACCACCTACCCCATTGTCGGAACCACCACCCAAAAAGCCAAAAGCTCCAGCCTCCACACCCTCTTCCAGCAAAAAGACAATTTCAGTAGCTTCACAGGTATCAAAGCTACCTTGGCCTCTTCCTGATACAATTCAAAAGGCAGCTTTTAAGAGACTCAAGGATAGGAGGGTACAACCCACTAGGTATATTTCTGCCGATTCTCTACAATCTCTTGGTTTATTTGACAATGTAGTTGCATATCTTGATGGTATGGGTTGGATGGAATTTGTGCATAAGCAGGAGATTGTTTACCCAGCTCTAGTTTTGGAGTTTATTTCTTCACTCTCTGCTACCCTTAAATTGCATGATGTAGACCATAAGCCAATTATGAAATTTAGATGCTTGGGGCAAAATAGAGAGCTGTCATTGGACCAATTTCATAGCATTTTTGGTTTTGCAATTGATGGGTTATTTCGAGTGCCACATACTGGAGTAGAGGTAGCCAACAAGGGTATTTGGAATGCTGCCCAATTTTGGAGAATTATCACAAACCAACCTCAAACTTTCTCTGCTGGAAGATCAAAAACCTCCCAAATACTTGACCCTGCACTTAGGTTTATTCATAGGCTGATTGCTAGCACCATATTGGGCAGAGGGACTAGTTCTGGTGCTGTGGGGAAATCTGAACTATTTATGTTATGGTGTGCATTTCACAAAGTTAAGGTTTCTCCTGGTTATTTCTTTTGTGAGCATGTGCTGCATATTGCCACCAAATCCATAGGTGACATTGTTTTGGGTGGGCTCATAACTGTCATAGCCAAGCATTTTGGTTTTAATCCTGCAGAGCACTCAATACCAGCACTTGTGGACACTTTATATTTTGATACTGCACACTTAACCAAAACAGGGTTCAATTTGTCATATTTTGATACTGCCCAACCTGCAGCAGAAACTGAGCCCATTGCACAACCAGAAACCCAACCTTTCCCATCAGTCCCACAGCACCCTACTACACCTACCCCACCCCCTCCACCTGCACAGGAGACCCCAGCAGCTTCTGCTCAGCCCATACCTCCTACAGCTGAACCTTCCTCATCCACAGCCCCTCCTGCATTCAACACTAAAGCCTTATTCACCTATCTTGACAGGCTTAGTGATGATATATACTTTGTGGATAGGAAGCTTGACACTGGTCTTGATACACTCAAGGATCGTCATGATCACCTATTTGACCTTGTCATGGAAACCAGGGACAAGCAGAAAGAATTGAAGGAAATGGTGAAGCAACTCATGATCTTTCTGGGCATGCCACCCCACCTCCATCACCTCCTCCAAAGACCATCATTTTCGACAGTGGCAGCCACCATCCCCTTAGCAACATCTTTGGACAAGGGCAAAACAATAGAACTAGATTAGCTTCTGTTTTACTTTTGTTCAATCTTGTAGGACCTTTTCTTTGTAAATATGTTCATACATTTATAGTTTGCTTTGAATTATGTTTGTTTTGAATTAGTTTGTTTTAAATTCTGTTTTTCTTGAAGTTTTATTGGATAGCTATTACATTAGTCTTCTTTGATTTTCATTGCACTTATTACCCTTTTGTACATATTTGCCCATACTCTGTATATATTTTAATGCTTCTACTGCTGGTTGTACATTTTCCCTTGCCAATCCTCATGCAGCAACTTTTGTATACACTGCACAGGCTATGAATTTCCTTATGCAACTGTTTTGCATAGCCTGTGCAACCCTTTCTGATACTTATGCAGAACTGCACAGGCTGTAATCCCCTTATGCAAATGTCCTGCATAGCCTGTGCAGCCCTTATAGCCACTCATGCAGAACCGCACGGCTTATGCACCCTACTTATGCACCTATTCTGGACAGCACTTTACTCTGCATAACCTGTGCAGCTTTTCATGCATTCCCATTATCTCTTGAATTCTCATCTGCTCTATACCAGGTAACTCTTTCTTTTTGCTCTTAATCTTTACAATTCCTGGTAATTACTATTTGCCTTGACATTTGATAATGCCTTGCATGAGACATTGAGAACAATGTCCAATTTTGAGTTTGGGGGTGCACATTCTGATTTTTGCTTCATTTTTCACATTTTGAGTATAGGAACATCTCATCCCATTTCATTTACATATATTGTAAATATTTTACATATACATCCACACATACATATACATAACACATTTACACACACATTATACATCACTTAGAAATTGTACACATTGCATACAAATAGACTTCCTCCATTTAGTTAATGCATTACTCATTTTAAGAATCATGCACCATGCATTAAAATCTTTTGCCAAATCCCTTGAGTATTGAAAAGCTGCCTATGAGAGTGATTTGACTCACCTTTTAGTTGGGTTTGTGGATTGAAAGTTTCCTAAGAGGTGCAAGGTTTTGAAATGTCTATCCCTTGCCTATATCTTCTTAGCCAAAAAGCCACCCAACTAGTCCTTTAGAGATTGGAGTGTTTAGAGGGAGTTATTGGATATAAGGTAGTCAAATGATGTCTCACCAATCCTAGAACAAATTTTCTAAACCTTTCAAGGCGAAATACCAGCTTGTACTTGAAAAGAGAGATGATTAGGCATTCTTTGATTTAAACCTTCTCATTTTAAACCTTTGGCCCTTTTTCCTAATTAAAATTGACCTTTGAAAACCCCTTTGAGCCTTTTTATCCCTAATTTTTCTTGAAATCCTTATTGCTATCTAGCCAATGAACCAAACACTCCAACCATTTTCATGAGAATAATATTGAATATTAGGTACACTTTCTAAAAAAAATAATAATAAAAATAAAAAAAAAATATACAATAAAAGGGAGAAGAAATGCTTGTCATCTTGTAAAAGTGCTAGTATATGTGCTTTTCACTATTGCCATTCAAAATGAAAGAAATCCACCCAAAGTATTAAAAGAAATGAGTTTGGGGGTGGCATTTTTAGGGACAATCATCAAAAGAAAATGCAAAATACAAGTTTAAAGTATCAAAATGTCCCTCCATTTTGTGTTTTGTAAACTATGCTAGCACTTGACAATTCTCATTGTGTACTTCTCTCCTCCATATATACAAAAAAAGAAAAAAAAAAAGAAAAAAATAAAATAAGAAGTGTACCTTATGTTGTTAAGATTGGAAATATTCTCATGCTTTGAATCCTTTTTTACCCATTCTTCTTCTTAGCCTCATTTTGAACCCCATGGCCCCATTACATCCCTAAAAAGACCTTTGATTTCTAGATAGTACTTGCTACATTAGTGGAGATGGGAGTAGGGAATTTGCCTATGGGATTGGAAAACTATTCATTCACTCATTCAATTCCATCATTCCATATAGAGACACTTTGACTATTGATTGTTCTAGAATTCCTTTTGAGCATGACTCTCTCTCTTGATTGGTTGATTTGGGGATTTTGAATGATAATTGACTTGATGGCTAAGCGGTGAAAGCTTGGATAAGCATTAAATTCTTTGCATTTTGAATGATGGGTATATGGATTGCTGGTATGGCTAAAAGGGTGTTAAGTTACCTTAATGGGTGATTTTCATAACTCTTTGGATAAGGCACCCCTAAAATTTTTGCATCACATTTTAAAGTTTGCTTGAGGACAAGCAAAAGCTTGAGTTTGGGGGTATTTGATGCATACATTTTGCATAGTCATTTAGGTCTAATTTCATAACCATTTTATTTGATTATTAGTCATTTTTAGCTAATTTCATTAGTTAATTAGTTAGTTTTTCATAATTGTAGATTTTGGATTAATTTGTAATTTTTACTTTGTTTTGTAGGAAAAATGGTGTTTTTGAAGGACTGAAGAGAAATTTGGCCACTGAGGAGTGACTTCTACAGCCAAAGATGTCAAAAACAAGTTTTCAAGCTGAAATATGCATTGACCAAATTGTGCATAACTTGCCGCATAAGCTATGCAGATCTGCATAAGGAGAAAAATCACTGTTCCAGAACCAACCGAAATGTGCATAAGGAGACTGCATAGCTTATGCACATTCTCGCCTCTCTTATGCACCTTCACGGAATTGTGCATAGCCTATGCACCAAGTCATGCAGTTTCGCATAAGTGAACCAGATCATCAAATCGCATAAGGGACTGCATAACTTATGCAGTCCACTTATGCAGTCCCATAAAGAGTTCATTAATGAGCTGGCAGAAGATTCCCTCAGATAATTCCTCCTAGAACATACCATTTTAGGGCTCCATGTCAGAAAAATGCTATAAATAGTCTCATTTTCCCATTTTAGAGGGGGAGATAAGGAGCAGAAAAGGAAAGGAAGAGGAGAGGCAGAATTTGAAGAGTCACTTTCACCTTCCACACCATTTTCAACCAAGATTTGCAGATTTCTTTCCTTCCTTACATTTTTCCTACATTTCTAGTGTTTAATTTCTTGTTTCTTAGCTTAGATTAAAGCCTATTTTCATATAAACTCAGATTTTCTTGTAAACATTATAGATAGTGAGTAGTTTCAATTTGATTCTGGAGTAAGAGTTGTAATATTTGAGATATTTTGTGGATTTTGATTGGGTAATCCATATTTTGTGGTCTTAATGAGTTTTATTCATTTCTTGTGTGCTTAATGACATGCTTAGTGTAGGATCCCATTAAGTAATGTTCTTAATCCATGGTTGAAGCACCGAAAGGAGAAGGCCTTGTGATAGATAATCAAGAAATTGGACTTAATTAACTTAGACCTAGAAATAGGCTAAGGATTAAGAGGATTCACAGATTAATTAAAGAACTTAATGGGTTTTAATTAATTCTAAGTCCACAAAAGTAGGACTAGATTGATTAAGGCACTCTTTGTCTCACTCGAAAGGGAATTCAAAGGATTTAAGAATTAATATCCTTAAAACCCATTAGTTTCACAAGATTGGATAACCAATTTAAAATCCCAAAATAGCTCGAATATGAAATCCCAAACTCCGGAATCGCCTTTTTACCATTGTTAATTTTCTATTGAATTTAATTGCTTGCCATTTTAAATCTTTCTATATTTGAACTTGCTTATCTCAATTTGATGCAATTTTAGTTAAATCATTACATAGTTGAATAGATTATTAATTTTGCACATATAGATTTCATACTCCAATACCCATTCAATCTATTGTTTTAATTTCGAAATTAGCTCAATTTAGTCAACTTTTTATATCAAAAATTCAATCATTAACACAACTCCTCGTGGGAACGATATCTTTACTGTATTACTTGTACGACCCGTGCACTTGCGGTTGGGCCACATCAAAAGTGCAACGAGTCAAAGACAAAATAAAATGACCTTATTCTATGTGCTTCAAATATTGATAAAAACCTTCAAATTGCAAAGGGTGTTTAAAAACAAAGACATCTAAGTATGCGATCAAAGACAGATATTCAAAAAGGCACATGAATTTTGTAAAGCGAATATAGCATGCATAAAACTCCCAGTCAATCATTAGGAACTAAGCATGGGGAAGCTTGGAATCTAACCTTTCCACTTGATTGTCCATAGCCAGAGTAATCATATCTGGATAAGACCATGCACACAGGAGAAGGAATTAGCCGATAGCCAAACAAATGTATTACAAGTTCCAAAAGTGGGGTAAAAAACCATCAAGAATATGGATATTAGTCTGCTTTTGAAGCAAAATGCATTCTGTTTTTGTTGGAGGCAATGTGTGTTTTATGTGCATGGCCGATCAGATTACTATACATATTCATCAAAAAATTTAGCAGTGTAAGCATTTAATACATGGAACAGTCTCATAGTTTTTATCAAATTAATATTAGGGAACGGTAACAGAACTAACACAAAATATGTGTTTTATATGTGGCCAATCTCATTAGTCAGACATAGTTTGACACGAAGCAGTTATTATTTGTAAGGCAGACCTCATATTAGTTCTGCAATCTGAAAAAAAAAATGAGGAGGAAGAAGAAGAAGAAGAAGCAGAGGGAAAAAGAACACTATCATAAAATCAACTGTAAGATGGTGTTTTATTGCTATCATTTGCAATACATAGACCCTGAATGCTAATATTTTACTTTGCACTAAACAAAGTGAAAATATCAGGAAATATATCATCAAGTCGAACTTTTTCTAACTTCTTATGGAATCCCTATACACAAAAACAACATTCACTAGAAGAACCATCAGCCTTCACAATAAGGTAGAAAAAGATCTTGAAATTCTCAATAGATAATAAGGTAGCCCTTTTTGAACAGATTCTACTCTGCCAGACTAGATTCCCTTTTTTTTCTCCAATAGTGAATGAAGTTTCTCATTATCCAGCCAAGGAAGTGGAGAGACAACACATCCAAGATCAAATGCCAATTGTCAAGTAACCACATCTCTCACACTGCTTACAGAAGGTCTTTAGACAGCAATGAGAATACCTTTCTAGCAATCTCTCAAGGTGTTAAAATTCCTATGGGCATCCAATTGAGGAGGAATCATGCTGGTTGATTAAGGATTGTGCAAGGATAGGATTTAGTTAGGAGTTAAAATTACCAAAAAAAAAAAAAATTATGGCCAAAGGTAGATGTAGAGATGCTTCCAGCTTCTATAAAACAGCATAATAAATTTCTCTAGTTTAGAGAAATTTTCATGGTAATTGATAGTAGAAAAAGGAATTAGGTTTTCACTCATGAGTTTGGTAAAATAAATTGCAGATCTGCATTTCACTCTTCATTGCTTGATAATTTGAAGAAAAGATTGAAAGTTTTGGGCCATACTTCTAAAAGTCTTTGGAATCACAATTCACACCTAAGGCCTTATGACCACTACACCTAGCTTAGGGGTTCCATCATGTTAATATCTCACATCGTAATGTGCCCCTTATAAAGCCTTAGGCACTCCTCTCCTTGAGCTAACTTTTAAGCTAACTTTAAGAGTGAGTTAGATTCAACCCATTTTTTTAGGATAATATCAGAGTCTCCTAAATGATGTTGGGCAACCCATGAGTATTTCACGCTAGAGGTGTTTGGTTAATATCCCATATCGCTTTGGAATAGAGATAATGTGTCCTTATAAAGCCTTGGTCACTCCTTCCTCTTGATACATGGTATCAAGGCCAACCTTGTTGTCCCACATCAGCCAGATATAAGGCAAGAGTGCTAACTATATAGACTTCGGCAATCCTCCCTTTAGCCAGCTTTTAAAATTGAGTTAGGTCTAGTCCATTTTCTCAACACATCCTAAAAATGGGTAAAGCTTCTAGAATTTCTCATCCATAAAAACTTTGATATTAATATGATACAGACTCTGAATACTTATAAAAGCAACTCGTAAACGGCTCAGTTTGTTTATAGCCCCACCAATAGCACTGACAAAACTAGAACTCATTTTTCCAACGTTGTATTTCTTGATTTCACTTTCCAATATAGTTAACTTCCCCATTACACAAAGCAACGATTGCAACAGAAACTCCCTCGAATAAGTTTGCAGATTTGAAAAACCAAAATTCTTTCGTTAACAAATAAATTAAAAGAACTTTTCTTCTTCTACATTTGCAGGCAGAAAGTCTCTCCAATAACTTAATTAACTGTTTCAGAACAATTAATTAATGAGAATTTATTTGGTACAATGAAATCCTCATATATACAAGGAATACACTGCACTGCACTCTGACAGTTAATTATGGTGAGATCTATGATCAATGGTCAAACTCAAGTCAACTCAACTCAAATCAATTCAATTCAATTCAACTAAGCTTTCACGAAAAAAAAATTAGTATCAGCTATATATAGATTTACTTTCTACACTCTACTTGTCTAACCGGAGACACCATGTGTCTACACTTTCCGTGACCAAGTAAACTCAACTCAACTAAACTTTCATAAAAAAAAAAAATTTAGTATCAGCTGTATATTCACTTTCTCCACTCTACTTGTCTAACTAGAGTCTAGGCTAGGCTTTAAATGATCAAACCACTCTAAACTTCTCTAAACTTCTCTGCTCCTACATTTTCTCTAATATTCTCCTTATCCTTATCTAGTCTAACATGACCGCTCATCGACCTTAAAAAAAAAAAAAAATCATATTAAAAGTAAAGAAAATAAAAGAAGAGAAGTTAATAATACCCCATGAGATTAATGCGAAGGCGTTTACTCAATTCGACGAAAAGCTCAAACATCTGTCCCAAATCAGCAGCATTTCCATGCGAATATAGCAGAGTTGCTGATGCTCTGGGATGCTTTATATGAACGGCCACGATTTCGTTTCCCCGTCGAGTCCGGAGTTTCAGAACATCCACCTCATCTGTCCTCGGGACCTCTGGAATTACTAGCCTGCCGGGGGTGGACTCGTCTGCTATGACAGTGTATGAGGGAGGATTTGGCGGGAAGAAAGCGAACTTTGCAGCGATTGACGAGGTGACTCCGCCCATCTTGTAATCATCAGAAGCTGTGGATTCATAAATTATTGCTGCGTTCCCTCCTCTAAAGTTTCAGATCTTAGACAAATTCAGAAACCAGAGAGAGATGGTGATCAGGGAGAAGTGGTGCTACTGCTGCTGGTTATGGTGGTATCGGTGGAGTTGGCAGGGATGGTGATTAGAGAGAGAAATGAAAAATAAGATAGTATAAATAACGAGAAAAGAAAAATAGAGAAAGTAGACAGAAAGAAGATAAAAAAGAAGGGAAAGAAAGGGAAAAGGGCACAAATGGAAGATGGCGGCGCGTGCCAGTGACAGGGCGGCGCGTAGAACTAAATGAAGAAAGAATCGCGTCAAAATTGGGCAAGGAATTCCAACTTTTTGAACAATCAGCATTCCATTATCATTTTGGACTGTTTTTAAGACTCAGTACAGACCGTCGCCTGAGGACGATACCTTCCATACCGAAACGACACTATAGTGTGCTGTTATTATTAGAGTATATGTACAGAGTGGTGATATACAATATAATTAATTTAAATAAATTCTTTCATAAATAAATTAGGATTTTTTTTTTAACATTCAATAATTGATCATGATTATAATTAAATAAAATCTTTTAAAAAATAATTTGTATAGCTGACTTATCCGACTTCTCCTTAAGGAACAGAGTTTTTCATGTATCATACGAGGTGATTGTATTATAAAGTTGTAATTTCAGAAAAGTCATATATAATACTATATTTTAGAAAAGTCATTATTTCAATTTTAAACAAAAATGTTCATTTTTATTTATTTTTACTTTTAAAATATACTTTATTATTTAAAAAATAATAAATAAAATAGACTAAATTGATAACTAAATGATTTTATTATTATTATGTAATAATTTTCAATGAAAATATTTTATATTAATTTTTTTTTATAATTTATTCGATCCTTTCAAATTAAGAGGTGAAAATCAATATCAATACATAGTTGAACTAGTGGAATGTGGATGCTTATTGATTAAGAATTTTTAATGCATGCTGGTGTACATATATAACAAGTTAATTACTCGACTTTTTGGTAATAATCAAATTATAAAACCTTCGGAATTTCTTGTTTCATTATCTTGGAAAAAAAAAATTCTCTCCTTTTCTTGTTAAGTTGATCCTTCGTGTAGCACATGAGTTTTAAGGGTCGTTTTCCAATTGACATGAAGTGAGTGTTAACAAAATCTTATAAACCTTCTCCAGAAAGTGGAGTGAAAATGAAGACAGAAATGGTGGATCGGCCCCAAAGTCAAGTTGGGATTTTGTTTACACAGTTTAATTTTAATATTTTTAAACATCAATTAATTAATAAGTCTATAATATTAAATTAAATTATTAATTTAATGTGACTAACTCATAATTTAAGCTGATAGGAGACCAACAGTTATTGATTATTAATTATGTGAAGTCCGACTAATTAAATAATTAGTAATACAAGTGGGTGTTATTTATTTAATATCTGAAAGTATCTATTAAAAATATACATGAAAAATAGAGTAGTGAATAAGTAGATAAGGGGAAAAAGTAGTATGAGTGGGTGGTTGTGGAAGTTGAAAGTGATTACAAGTAGTTAATGAAAGTTGCAAGTAGTGAGCTAATGAAAAGAGAAAAGTGGAGAAGATAGTAGACACCAAACAAAATTTCTTTATAAATTGATATACTAGGCAAAGTAACAAAGACATAACCAATCAATAACACTTGACAAATACAACGTCTTAGCTTAATTTTTTTATAATTTAGCAATTTTTACATTTTTAATATGTTTTTTATTTTTTCAGCCAAATAATCAATCTTTTATTTTTAATTTAAGTGATCAATTTATATTTTCTTTACACATATTTCAATTGTTATAAATTACTTTTTTAATTTTCAACCT
Organism: Hevea brasiliensis; assembly: GCF_030052815.1. Classification (NCBI taxonomy): domain Eukaryota; kingdom Viridiplantae; phylum Streptophyta; class Magnoliopsida; order Malpighiales; family Euphorbiaceae; genus Hevea; species Hevea brasiliensis. Next base: position 20,420,755 of record NC_079501.1, on the reverse strand, counting down.
AAATTATAATTTTTTTGTCCATATTTCCTTTTAAGCAATTAGCTCATTTATTTTTTCAATCAATTCACTTTCTAAGTAATGATTTAATTTCTTGTCAAGCGCTCATTTACTTTTCATGCACATATTTACTTTTTCAAGTGATTAATTTACTTTTCTATAAAACAATCAATTTACGTTTTCAATACATATATTTATTTTTCTGCAAAGCGATTAATTTACTTTTCTTGCAAAGCAATCAAAATACTTTTTCAATGCACATATTTAATTTTTAGTCAAGTACTCAATTTACTTTTTTAATGTAATATTTACATTTTTTGCAACAATGAATTTACTTTTCAATCATATTTTAACTTTTTAATGTACAGATCTCCTATTAAGTTTTCTTAAGCAATCAAGTTCTCTTCGACTATTTAAAAAGCTGAATAAATAGAAATCTTAATGAAGTGCATCATAGTGGAGTTAGAGAATCAAGAGAATATTCAATCATATTTTTCCCACAAAATAATCAAATTACTTTTTCAATGCATATATTTAATTTTCAGTCAAGCACTCAAATTACTTTTTCAATATAATATTTATATTTTTAGCAATGATCAATTTACTTTTCAATCATACTTCAACTTTTCAATGCACAAATCTCATGTTAAGTTTTCTTAAACAATCAAGTTCTCTTCAATTATCTCAAAAATTGAATAAGTAAAGATCCTAATAAAGTGCATCATAGTGAAGTTAAAGAATCAAGAGAATATTCGATCATTTTCTTTCCATCAATCGTTCTGTTCAAACGTCAAATTGGTGTATATTTATTTCATATTGGGATCGTATGTCTCTCTGGCATGCCCGCAATCTAGTTCACACGTGAGGAAAAGTTATATGTGTTTTTGATATGTGTAAATTGAATAAAATCAATTTTAGGAGAAACATATTTAATTTTTTTTAATTTTTTTTCTAAATTAATTTAAAAGTTTTAATTTAAACTTAATTTAATTAAAAAAATTAAAATTTATGTACTAAATTTATTGATTACTTGATTTAAATCTAAAAATGAAAAAAAACTCAATTTTTTTTTTATTTTGATATTGAAACTTTTTTACTAATTCAGATAAAAAAAATCAAAAATTGCTTAATATATGAGATTGTGTTAACGTTTGGGTTTGGGCTCACAATATGAGCAGATCAAATTAATAGTTTTGGGCTTTTGTTGTGGTTGTAACTTGCTTGGGGCTAATTAATTAGATACATGGTCATTGAATTTATTCCTACCTCTTAGCACGTTTATCGAATTTTAAATTGCATTAATAAATGCTCTAAAATTGTTCTTAATAAAACAATGTTACATTATATGGTTTGTTTTAACTAAAATTATTATTATTTTTTTTTTATAGAGATTTAACAAATTTTTTGTGAGCTAATTAAGTATGAGAGTCATATAATCTACTTGTATTTGCAAAATTATTTTTCATATGCAGAATTATACTATACTTTAGTAATATGCAGTGCATATTTTTATTGAAACCAAAATTAAATTTGATTATTTTATTGTTATTTTTAAAGAACATAGTAAATACTACCTAGCTAATAATTATTGCACACAAATATTTCTTAATTGTTTTTTATTCTTAAAAAAAATTTGTAGTATTAGAGAAGAAATTGCTGCAAACAATTAATATTTTAATTTTGGTGTCAATCATTCTCTAAATATATAGTTTCACCCGTTAGCGTTTGGCACTGCTTTTAAAAGTCAAAACTGTTTTTCTGAATAAAAGTATCATTTTAGATATTATTGAAAAAAACAATTTGAAAAAAATTATTTTATTATTTTAATATTCTCATGACTAAAACATATCAAATTTAATTTTAAATTATTTTTTAATACTCTCTAACATGTATATTTAAAAAAGTAAATTTTTCAATAGCAATTTCAACAACAATATCAAACAAATCTTAAGTCTTTAGAAGACGGATTAAAATTTAGAACTATAGTTATATTTCATAGAGCGTAACGTAATTTAATATAATCAATTATATAATATAATTAAAATTATAATGTAATATAACTGTCATTATATTTTTCTATTTGATTACAAAATAAAAATATAAGTAGCATGATGTAATAATAATTTTTATTTTAATATTTAATTTATTTATAATATTAATAATAAGTGGTAAAATGTATGCAGTAATTGGTAGTGAAGTGGTAGTGATGGCTAAGTTGTGGTAGTGGTACTCACAACGTTAATTAAATAGTGGTGGTAATCATGGCGACAAGATAAGATAGTGGTAATAGTAGTGGCTAGCTAGTGGTAGAGGTGACATGACAATAGCTAAATGGTAATAATAGTGGTAAAGTGATGGTGGTGTTAGTGGTAGTGGTAGTGGTGACAGAGTATGAATGATAGCGGTAATAGTATTAGTGGCTAAGTAATAATAACAGTGATAGTATTGACAATAAATTAAGAAAAAAAACAAAACAATTAAAACAAGTGATTATATGTTTATTTTTTGTATATAATAATTATTATGTTAATTTAAATATAATTAATTATATTATATAATTATCATTCTATTACGTAAATTTTTTTTTTATATTATCAAATAACGTAATTAAATATGTAATATAATTGATGGCCTATAATATGTTGGATTATTTGAGACGTGCTTTTAGGGAAAGAAATATATTTTAAAAAAATGACCATTCATTAAAAAAAATAAAATATAGGCCTCATTAAAAAATAATCGATAATCTAATTCAAATATTTAAATTTTAGTAAAATTAATCAAATTTCTAAAAATTATTAAAATTTTACTCAATTTTGACAAATTGAACTTTGAATTCCATTTTTATCCTTGTTTATAGGTACCATTAAAAATTCAATTTTACCATATTCACCAATTTTTCTATAATTTCATTTTAATAATTATTGAGCATCCAACAGTGATGAGAGAGAGTGTGACTAAAATCATTTAATTTAAGAATATCAAAATAAAGTTTGAAAGTAGTTATAACAATGGTAAGTTGAATCAGTTATAAATAAAGTGTTAAATATATTTAAAAAAATTGGATAAAATTATAATAATTTTAAAATTTTTAAAAATTTAGATAAAATTTTTATGAAGTTTAAAATTGGATTAAATAACAAAAACACAAAAAAAAAAAGTTTAGATTTTTTTTTAATAAAGTAGGCCTAAAATGTACCATAAAAGTAACATTTTTAATCTTTAATATTTTAATGTAATTTTTAACATGATTAACATGTCCTCATAAGCATATTATACCTCTAAAAAACTAATTTCAACTACAATAATTGCATTACTTGCTAAGTTTGTGTATAATTTTACCATTAACCTTATTATATTATTATATAATATAGCCAGGCTGAACTTTGCAGTTTAACGTCCTGTGAATGTAAAACAAGCAAAGGGAAAGCAAAGAGCCAAAGTTGTTTAGCTTCCTTCAAAGCAACAAACGAGCGGACCTTGGTCTTCCCAAGTTAATAGCCCTTAAGTGTCGGTAGGCAATTGCCAAAAAGAACTTCAAACAGAGTTTATGTCTTTTTTTTTTTTCATTTGATTTTGAGTATAATTTTAGAAATTATTTTAATATGATTGAATTAGAGATATGAAACAAAGCAAGACGTGTGAGAGATTTTTATAGGCTTCCAAATACCCTCAGCCACAACAATATTAATAATATGAGGGAGGAATTCAATACACAAAGACAGAAATAATGAGAGAAGGGATTGCCTTGTCGGACATCCCTCTGTAATTGAAAACTATTAACTTTCCTCATTTTAAAGAATAGACATAGAACACCAAGTAACACAGGTCGTGATTCTTCTAATTCAATTCGAAGAGAAACCAACATCTTCTAGATTAACTTCAATAAATAGCCAAAAAAAAAAAAAAATTTGTTATAGGTTTTTTTGCAAAATCAATCTTCAAAACTATATAACCAACCCCACTATTCTTAGATTAAATAGAATGAGAAATCTCTTGAAAAATAACAATATTATCTAAAAATTATCAACATAGTATAAAGCTAATTTGCATAGGTGTAGAAAAGTGGTTGATGGTTCCCATGGCTAGTTGAGACTGAGATGCTACAATCTCTGAGTCTCTTTTCTCCTGAGTCCTAGAGCTAGAGCGCCCTGTGTATCCTCCTGGAGGCATTGTTACGTTTGATCGGGCTATAGGATTTTTCTCTCTTGGCCTTGGTTGGCCTTGCCCAACCATGTATGACTTTTGGTGGAAGGAATCTCCCCTTTTCTAGCCTCCTGTGTGTATCATTGGTCTAATTGTTCCTGACTTTGGTGGTGTCGCACAAGCTCTAGGAACCATAGGTCTTTCTTGATGGGCTGGCTAGTTGTGTTTGGATATTTTATATGTGATTTATACTTTGGACCTTAAATTATGTAATTTTGTCTTCTGGATTTTTATGCAATGAATTATAGTAACTTCTTCTGTTAAAAAACATGTGACATTTTTTCCCTAAAAGTTTCTACTTTTTATTCCAGATATTTTAATTACTAACCCAAAATATTATCTTAATGTACCTTTAACCTCAAAATTAAATCAAATCTATATTTAAACCCCAAAATTGGTAAATGTGGACCACATTAAAAATGGCAAGATTTATTTCAAAAGTACAGACCACCATTTGCCAGATGCAACCCCGCAATTAAAGTATCAACAGTTCACCCAATTATGAAACATCCACGACCACCAACACATGGAAGCTGCAACTCAGACAGACTTTATATTAAAAATTATTAATTCTCACATATCTCTGTCTGGTGCTCGTCCTCATGATCAATAGCACCTTCTTAAATTAAATAATTATATACAAATAAATGAGAATCAACCCAATTAATTCAAATCCCTATATTTTTGTATCAAAATGTGTAGAGAATGATAAAAAGCACTTTCTTGTTCTTTCTCTATTTTCTTCTAGACTACTCTATTCTTTTTTTTTACTGAATTTAAATTAGAAATTAAATTTATACTTATTACTTTTATTACGGTTTTGAAAATGACTCTGAGCTGCCCTATTTCAATGCTGTCCAATTCCAACAACCCTAAAACGCCCAAATTTCTCATCGTCCGTTATCGTCCAAATGCTCACTCATGCTAAAATGCGCCGACTTGACACTGCACCCACTTTCCATAGCCGCTGTGTGAACATTTAACGCTTATGCCAGCAACAAGTCAACAGCACCGGTACACGTTAGCAAGATATTAACACCTATTTTTTCACTTCGGATTTATAAAATTTTTTTTACATAAATTAAATGATAACGAAATAAATATTAACAGAAAAATTAAAATAAAAAAAAATTCTAAAATGCCTTATGAAATAAACAAAATTGGAAAATTATTATCAATTACCCGATTTGATTTTTTTTTTCCAGATATTTCTCTACTCATGGATGGTTACCAGCACTGGCCGCCAAGCTCTCCTCAGTAACCTATACCTAAACATACCCGTTACTGGTCTCAGCGAGCCACCTCCACCGCGCCGAGCAGCCAAACCTCCACCTCCAAAACTTCCAGCGCTACCACCACCACTGCCATCATCACTATCGGTAACGGTTAACAATTCTACTTCACCATCAGCACCATCCGGATTATCCTTCTCTTTATCTTCAAAAGGTGGCGACGAAACGAACAAGTCCTTCAATTTCCTTCTAACTTTCTTCTTTTCCGGCGAATCTTTCTGGAGCTCGGGCTGTTCATCACGGCGGGGAAGCCGGCGGCGGTGATGGTCAGCGGAGCGAGAGAGAAGCATGCGGAGTGTCTTGCGGCGGCGGAGGTGGATTACAGGGCTGGTAGTGGGACTTTGCGTAGGGCTTCCGGCTACTGCACATTGAGTGGCGAGGAGCTTGAATTTGTGAAGGGAGGCCATTGAATCCGTCGATTGCTGGGTACCAATTGAAAATCTGATTAGCAGAGGAAGTGAGATCTGAGAGAGATTAATGTATTTGCCATTTGATTTTAAATTCCTAATTGAAATTTTATTGGAAAAATAACAAAAACCAGTGATGGGAATAAGAATAAGAGCGGGTTTGGAATATATGAGGATGGGTCTCTGTGTGGGTTGCTTTGTGTCTTTTCGGATGGGTCTTTGGAACTGTAAGTTCTTATTGCGTGTGCACACGTGGCATTCTGTGGTGGATTTGGAACTTTAAGCTGAATGAGTCCAGCGAAGTATCGAAAATGGAATTTTAATTTGGGTTTGTTTTAAGGATGATTTTATATAATTAAGTCTTAGGTTTTGAGAATTACATGTGCAAGTCCAAAAGTTTTTATGATTATTATTAGTAAATTTTATTATGGAAAGAAATAAATTAATGATAATGTTATTTTCTCCAATACACATTAAATGGACAGGTAACAATAACGTATCAGAATCTTGCTCACATGGAGAGCAAGTGCCAACTCTCTAGCTGCAAAGAACTAATCTGTTCAACAGAAAGTGTGCGGACTCTCTTGCTTGACCCATTTGTGGTTATCATTGGAAACTTTCGAATTCTTCTGTGACCATGCTAAAGATTCTTTGTTCGGTTCCATGTTGGGTTTCTCTCCTCAAGAAATGGCTTTGGCTTTTTTTGTTGATCGGTGGCAGAATCTTATTAATTTTCTGAGTTCAGTTGACAGTAGACGGCTTGCTTTGGCTGGTTTGATGTGTTGGTATATATGGAAGGCGAGAAATGATGCTGTTTTTGACTCCATTCAACCTGACCCCATGTCCACTATTACCAAGGCTCAGAATGCCGATGATGAGTTGCAAAATATGGTTGCCCATCAACATCATTCTTTGCCATCTTCGATCATCCCTCGATTGCCTCATCAAGTTCTTTGGAGTCCTCCTCGTCGGGATGCTGTTAAAATTAGTGTTGATGCTTCGTTTGACAGGTAGTCTTCTGCTGGGTTTGGAGTTATTATTAGAAATTACTTCGGGTATGTCATTGATGGATGTGTTACCACTTTTACTTGTCTCTTCCCTCTAGTAGCTGAAGGCTTTTCCCTCAGCTGCATTTCAGTTTGCCATATCCCAAGGATTTTCTGCGGTGTTTTTCGAAACAGACTCTCTCCTTTTGACTAAGTTGCAGGCTTCCTCCTCAGCTCCGACACCTTGGGAGTTAAGAGGCTATTGTTCATGACATCAAGAGTTGGCTACATTCCTAGAATTGCTAATTGTTGTGCTAATTGGCTTGCTTACAATGTAAGATTAGGCTTTCTTGTGCCGGTTGGTTTACCAATCCACCTTCCCAGTTAGCTGATATGATTGATCAGGATAGGTTTTATGGATGTTCCTCTTCGTGAATGATTATTAACTTTCCCGTTAAAAAAAAAAAAATCAAGGGACAAACTCTGGTAAAATTAATTAATCACAATTATATACAGATACAGAAACTTGAGAGCTCAAAAAAAAAAAAAAGGTTGTACATCTCCCGGTTGCTGCATCCCAGACCAGCGAGGACGACGGATTCCCATTATTAAGGATTGTTAGTGTGCCTTGCAGCGCTACTTATTGACGAAAAGGAGCAAATTTTGTAGCAGAAAAAGCCTCAAACATGAGCAATTGCTCTGGAGATCACAAAACTGGAATCATATTTACCAAAATTACTGATAAATATTGCCATCCTAGCTCGCAAGAACTCTGGTCACAGCGTTCTCATCATCTTCCCCTGTTACAAAAGATACACAAAGGAACAAAATTTTAGAATGTCTTCCACCAGGTTCAAGTGCAAATTACTTCTCCGAGTCAAAACTCAAATGTATATTATATTCAAAACCACCATTAAAGAGGTACAAATACATCCCATTGAAGAATAACATTGCGACTGGTTATCGATGATTCAATATGTACACTGCCTGAACTTAGTCTACTAAAAACAAAACCAAGCAAATGGAAAGATAGTGACACTTTAACCCACTCAATGGGGGGAAAAAAAAAGGATGGCAAATCTCAACTACTAGAAGTATTAGTAGTAGTAGTAGTAGTAGAGCTGCTAACCCATTTGTCAGTCGTCCCAATCGAGTCTGGTGAAAATGGAGGTACATTATTCAAAAGCCCAACATCATCCTCCTTAATATCCACAACATCCGCTTTCTCTGATACAAAATTTTCTTTCTCAATTCTTTTCAGTGCCTCTAAGACTTCTCTCATAGTAGGCCTCATATCCCTCTCCTGTTGCAGACATCGGAAAGCCAATTCTGCAACTGATGTTGCCATCTTCCTCACTGCAGAATCCTTTTCAAAACCAAGACATGGATCTATCAACTCATTTACTGCATGATTTTGGATTTTGTTAACTGCCATGTTGGCCAAATTGATGTCAAGCCTATGCCTGTTAGTGTCCACTGCCTGTAAAGATGATATCAGCTCAATCAAGACCACACCAAAGCTGTAAACATCGCTCTTATCTGTGAGTTGGTAGCACTGATAATACTCTGGATCAACATAGCCAGGTGTGCCTTGTGGAGCAGTTGAGACATGGGTTACATCATTGGGGAACAACCGTGACAATCCAAAATCAGCCACTTTCACTTGGAAATTGTTGTTTAGCAGAATGTTGTTGGTTTTGACATCACGGTGTATGACATCTGAAGCATGAAGATAAGCTAGGGCATCAGCTGTCTCTATGGCAATGCTCAGCCGAACAGGCCAAGAGAGCAAACCAGACTTGGACCGGTTTCCATGAAGATGATCAGCAACAGTTCCATTAGGAACATATTCATAGACAAGGATCAATTCTCGGCTACGTTTTGAGGTGCATCCATACAGTGACACAAGGTTCTTGTGCCTTAAACGAGTTAGGATCTCAATTTCATTCATGAACTGCTCAGCTCGCCTCATATTGTTCTCAAATAGACGCTTGACAGCAACCACACGCCCATCGTTGAGAACACCTAATCAATCAAAACATTCAAAACAACAATCAAGAAAAGTTACACCAAAAAGCATTTGATGCTAAGTTGTACAGCTAACAACACAACATAAAATCGGTTTCATCTTCTAACCATAATAAACAGTGCCAAAGCCTCCATCACCAAGTTCCTTCGAAGGGTTGAAATTGTCCGTGGCTTCAACAAGTTCTTCATAGCTGAATACCCGAGTTCCAAAGTAGGTACTTCCCTTTTCAAGGTCAGAATTTAAAGAGGGATAAGTAGGGGTGGTTTGAGAGAAATTAATTATTGGTGCAGGCTCGCCTTTGCTTGAAGGAGGTGTAGGCTGGCCTTTACTCTTTGTTTGGGCAGCAATTCTTTTCCTGCGTTGTCTGATAAGCAATAACCAACACCCCAAACCAATACAGACAGCTGCTGCACCTGCTATACCGATTCCTGGAAATGGTAAAAAAATATATCGCTAAGATTTTCTTTCTGCATTACTAGCCTTCATAAAAATGCGTTTGTAGGGAAATGAAATTATACCTACTCCAAGTCCAACTTTGCTAGATTTCCCTCCTGCAACAACCATAAGATCGAAAAACATCAGTTAAGACGTGAATGACCCAAATGAAACAAATTTAAGGAAATTATTTGGTCAGAAAGAATGACCATTCCTTCTAAAATGAGTTTTTTGATTGTTGGTTTTTTTTAAAAAAAAAATGATTATTGAATTCAATCAGATCATAGGCATGTTACTGGTTCAAACAGCCTGCTACTGCAAAAGATGCAGGGCATAGAGTCATATATTAAAAATGAAACAAAAGAGAACTCTTAACTTTCTACTAGACTGATGTTCTTCAATTAATGAATCAATCCTAGACATAGTGCCTTTACCTATACTTATTGACTGAATAAAATAGCAGATAGAATGTGAAATTTAAGCCAATCTTCAGAATGACCAACGAATATAATGAAATAACAAAGGATTAATTTCAGATTCCAAAAACAGGTAATTGCATCAAGGATTCTAATTAAAAAATTTTCTTTCTGTTCCGCAATATATGTTGCAATGGCGCCTCTATAGCAAATTTCAAGTTGTGTACAGATTTCAATCTCCAAAAAGAGGGTAAAATGGTACAGGTGAGTTGAATTCTTCTCCCAATTCACAAAAAAAAAAAAAAAAAAAGAATTCAACTCTCCAATTTTCTTTTTCTTCTCTAAATCAAGAGAAAATACCTTGGTTAGTGAAAAGCCAGTCATTTTTTACCTGGGCAAGGCCGATCACCGCAAATGCAACGGAAACTATCAGAGCTTGCACCGAACCCGCAAAACCCACCCTTGCGATAGCACTTGGCACAATCACCAGCGTAAGGATTCCTATAACTCACATTAAACCCTTCCCTCAGAACCTCCCCAAGTAAGGACCTATTAGCCTCAAGAATATGGACTAAACTAACAAGAATTGGCACCGTCATAGTAACAGTGCACTGAAATATATTCAAAATGGGATCACTGGGAACCGGACCAAACAAGTAATACGCGTCTTTCTTCCCGTCTACTTCACAAGTGAATAAGTTTTCAGCCTTAATTGGTATGATAGAATCGTTGCAACCATAAAACAGAGAAAGCATTTCATTGTTGGAGGCCAGACTGAAGTGGGTGCCATTGAAAGTGGTATTAGCTGATTGCTGAGTGCATGTAGAATTGTAGAGGTCTGATCGCGACAGAATCATAGTCTGTCTGATTTGGTCCAATTGGATAACTCTGTAAGTCAGCGAGTTAATTGTTAGAAGAGTGGTGGAATCGTCAGCACAAGTAAGTTGGAAGCCAGGCAAGCCACAGGATGGCGGACGTGGGCCGCCAGAGAAAGGGTAGTAGACGTCTGTGATATTCCCACAAGAGAAGGTCTGGTTGCAGCCGGAGAGAGTGTCATTGGAGGGAAACGACGCCATAAAGTCGACGAAGAAAATGAAAATGGTGATGGTGAAGGTGAGGGAGGTGAGCGGCTGCATTGGTGGAGGGGAAGAAGGAACGAGAGTTGTGTGTGAAAAGGCATAGAAAAATAATGATGGGGTGATGGAGTAGTTAGAGCATAGACGGTAATGGCTGCCTTCGGTTGACTTGGACCCAAAGTGATGTGTTTTAAGGTTCTCTTACACGGAGGCTCGTGGTTAGAAATTGACGAATCCATGCAACAACCTGCAAATGGCGGCTCGGGTCCAAGTGTTTTTCTATTTTTCTCCATTAATCTTTTGTCTGCTTATTTGGGTTTGGATAATTAAATAATTGATGAGGATGGTTGAAATCAAAAGCAAGAAATATATATATAAATATGTTTAATATAGTAGTGGTTGGAATACACATATGTCAAGCGCAATGGTTGTTGAAATTTCTGGTGTGTTTGGATGCCCAAAATTGAACAACCTTTCCACAGCCACCATATAACCTTCTGAATAAATAAAATAATATAAACAGCCAATTATTAACTAAATAAATAATTGGCATCTTTAACAGAGCTGATGTAAAAAATTTTTGATATGTTATTCCATAATTGTTGTGGTACAGAAGTGGAGTTTAGCTGAACTACTATCTCATTTTAATAGGGTAGAGCTGATGTCATGTTCAGCCCAGCCAAGTTCAGAGTATATGAAGTTTTGTGAAATTTTATTAGTTGTTAGTAAAATTGATTTGGTCAAAATACAATATATTCTAAATGATGTACAAAATTAGCAGTCATATTTGACAATGTTATATTATTTTAGAAAACACATATTCATCATTGACAAAAAAATAAAATATTAATAATATAATTAAATTACACAAGAAGAAAAGTTAGAATCTAGATAACTACTATTACTAGTCAAACAAAAATAGTTTTCTATTTCCAGTTTGATTATTAAATTTGTGAATGCATAAGCATTATGTAGAAGAAGCATTAACATGTTCAAGGCTTCTATTCAAAGAACAATTGTTTTAATACAAAAGAAAATTGTTAATTTTTACAGCAAAATAGCCTAATTAAATTAAATTTCTTTTTCCTTTGTAAGGTCTAAGTCTATTTAGTGAAAGTATGATATTAAATTTCTAGGATGAAAACAGCATAAAAGTAAGAATAATTTATCATAGCAAATATCTTATGCAATATCCTTAAATTAATTCCCGATTCACATTATGTGGAAGTAATTTTATAAGAAAATTCCGATTATCAAAATTTCAAAAACAACTTGTGGTTCAAGTCAATACCCTGCCAAGCCCAACTCCTCGGAAACAGTGGATGGGCCTATATTTTAATGTAAGTTCAACCCAACTTGAAACTATGGTGGGGGAAGAAAATGTGCTAGTAGAACAATTGAAAACTTATTAAACTCGAAATTACAGACTATGATCTATATTATTAATGGTTATGATGGCCGTAAAAAGTTGGATGGCAGAGATGGCTTATTAGCAAGGATTAATTAATGTTGGTGTATCAATGACAACAATAACAATGCAGTGATCAGAGCAGTGGTGATATCAATAAAAATAGAAATTAGTAATTACTGTTAGCAAATTAGCAATAACCATCATCAATAGGAATTCACAAGCACTGGTAGAGGTGCTATACTGTTTATAATTCATCATTAGGATTGATAATGACGCGTTGAAATTTACTAGCAACTGTGAAGTGTGAAGGCAGGTGGAGTTGTTAGTGATTACAGAAACCACTCTGATGGGGAAAAATAAATTAAATATATGCTCATCTATGTTTTCTAATTTGAGTGATTTTTATTATAGATAGGATAAACTAAAACATGGCAAATTCTAATTTTTAAAAACTATAATAAGACTTGGCAAATTTATCGTGCCAGTGAAGTAATATTCAAGTTATTGTTAGCAAATTATTATGTATCAATCCATATGACACACATGGGATGGTAATGTATTATTAAATTTTATATAGCAGCAGAAATCTTAAAACTCCGTCTATGGAGTTGAAGTCTTCAATCTGATCTAAATCAGATTAAAAAAAAAAAATCTTGATTAGAATTGGAGCAGGGCTGAGTTGCCTCCAATGTAGAACTTCATAAATTTCACAAGTTAATTATGAATAGTTTCGGGATGAAGCATATATGCTTTTTACTAAATTAAAAGCTATAAGGAAATTTCAGCTGGCTTATCCTAATGTAAAACGGATGCCAAATTTTGTATGGGCTTAAGTTTGATGAACGTTTGAATGTTGCCTAATGTGTTGCTCTCTCTACCAACTCATTAATTAATTAATTAATTAATTAATCAAAGGAACGGTTCTAGCTTCCGATTCAATTCTGGGGTGGTTGGATGGAAGAACAGTCAAGGATGCCATACCCAGCAACAATTTCAATGTTTGATCTTAGTTGTGCATCCCCTAGCCTGGAAAAATGCATCTTCATGGGAGCTTTCTATCTAGCTTTTAGTACCCATTAAAAAGCATTTATGACAATAGCTATACCTAAGTATTCTAATGAGTGATATTTCGAGGAAAAAAAAAATTGAGACGACGCACCTGATGATTCTGGTTGATTTGGTGCAGATACTCCACAACTAAACTGCTGAGGCTGATCAGCACAATAACAAGCAAATAAACTAGTACTCGTGTTGTAACCACACGATCCACCTGACAAATTACACGTCTCACAAACGGAATTATTCGCATCCCACTGCAACCCAAAACCTTTTTCCAGAGCTATAACCAAATTATCCTGGGTTAGACCGCTCTCTAAAGTGCTAACGGATGATTGAGTCGCCGGAACAATAACTCTATTGGCGCAGGATCCCAAGTTGTTGAGTATTGTAGCACTGAAGTTACCTAGGTTCCTAGTTAAATAAAAACCTCCGCTGTCGCTGTTGTTTAATGTGCAAGTGAACTGAGTGGAAAGCCCTGGAATTCCGGCTAATGGATTTAAAAATGATGGCAGCTGGGGGCAACCATAGTATAGGGTTATATTCTGAATATCGGAAGCATAACTGAAAAAGGAAAAATCCAAAGTGGTGTTTAAAAGGAGGTTTGGACAGATGCCTCCTATGTAATCTCTTCTAGCAACTTTAAGATTATATGCCTCGCTGTTGACTTCAAGAGCTTGGTAAGTTAAATTCTTGATGGTGATCAGCGCCTCTTGGTCAGTGCAATTAAGCCAGAATTTCGGGTGGCCGCAATAATCAGGTCGGTTCGATCCCCAAAAGGGATAGCCGATATTTGTGATGTTTCCGCAATCAAATGTTGCGGTGCAGTTCTGATGTCGCTCATCAACAGCAGACACAAACAGAGGACAGAGGAACATTATGGTTATGATGAAAATCAAAGGCATGGTTGGGAAGAGATGGGGTTCCATTTTCAGAGGCAGACAGGGAGATGGAGATCACAAACAATTTGAAAGCAGTTTACATATGACAGAAGAAGAAGGAAATCTAATTTGAAATTTGACAAAAATGCTAAGAAAGGCAGAAAGCTTGCAATTTCAGATAAAAAAATTTCTGCTCACATAATGAAATCGGCTGCAATTGACCAAGAAGGGCGTGAAATTTAGCAGAGGAAGCTTCTATTGAATGGTTTAATATTGGACTTGGTTGGTATACAAATTGGAAATAATATTTGCAGCAGTGACTAAGCACCTTATTTTCCAAGCTTTTGTCGCAGGAATCCTCAAAAGATAGCTGCAAAACTCAATACGCGGAAGCTCAATGGGCCTCTTGGAGAGTCAAAATAAAACAGCCACTTAGAAAATTTAGCCTAATCGTATATTGAAAATTAAGAATTTCGAAATACATTTTGTAAAGATTTTATAATTCAGAAACCAATAAAGTCAATAAACTAAGACCTACGTTTTTGATATATTTTAATCTATTTTTTTGTAAAGTATGTTTACGACTTGTAAGTTAATTAAGAAAAACTTAGCTATACACATCAGCACATATATATAATAATACAATGTCCTGCCCCAAATAAATGTTTTTCTTTGTTGTACAAAAGTTTGGTTGGTGTGATTGGTAAATATGAAATGGAAGACTAGAAGCAGGACTAATTTCATGATGTGAAAGGAACTATCCAAGAAGACGAATTTCAAAGAGATGGGATGAATGCTGCCTTTCATCTGGGTTTTGTGGGGTAAGTTCCCTATATATGAAAGAGATCGAACATATTTTTAAAATATTGAATAATTTCTTATTAATAAAACATTTATTTTGTTAAATACTAAAATAACTTTTAATATATTATAATAATGATAAATAAATTTTAATTTAATATAAAGAAGTAAAATTCTAGATGATGTAAATTTTTTAAAAAGAAAAAGAAAAAAAGTACCTTTCTTTTGTTGTCACCAATAGTTTCTTGCAAAAGAAAATAGACTTCCAGAAAATGTGTTTGATGATTTTCAAATCTTGCATCATAAAATTAAAACCTCGCAGAGTTTGGAGAAGTAGACAATGATAGGTTTCTGAAACTAGCCCCTCCTTCCATAACAAAGCGACTCAGAACACAATTGGTGATGGTGGTAGTTCCCTGAAAATAAAAACTCTACGGCAAGGAAAGTTTGAGAGTGAATTGGTGATGGTGTCTCGTCTGCATATGAGAGTGAATTTGAGAGAAGATGGAGAACTAGTTGTGAAAGTTTTATAATAAACGGCAAAAATTCGCGATGTCAGGAAATGGTTAGTTATTGAAGCCTCAAGGGTTCAGTTTTCTTTTTTTTTTTTTTTTTTAATAGAACACACACTTGGGTCAGTTAACTTAAATCAGATGTTGGGGTGAAATTAATTATTCACCCCAATTTTAAGAATTTTTCAATGCTTCGGCCATTTTTATATAGCTTCATTGAAGCTAACTGAGCCCACTGAATCACAAATAGGCCCCCATCCGGCCCTCCCAGTGGGAGGCACGTAAAGAATTAAATTAGTTGCCATGCTTTTGTTTATTGTCGAAAAACAAATTGAATAGTTTTAATTTGGTTTTTTTATTCAATTTTAATTATTATTTTTAAAGAATTTTGATTTCATTAATTTAATAAAAAAATCAAAATAACCGTGGATCAAAATTTTAAAATTATAAAAAATTATGAAAATATATAAAAAAAATAAATATGAATAATAAATATAAATTAAAATAAATATAAAAAATAAATAATAAAATACCATTAAAATTTATATAAATAAATTCTTATAAGATAAAGATTATCTTAGTGATATTTGTGCAAATTGTTCTTTTTTTTTTTTTAATGCATTGGTTATTACAATATCATTTAGTAAATTTAAGAGAAAATCTTGATTGAACATGCATTGTATTTTCTATATGCATTAAGAGGTGACTAATTTGATTTTTGATACATGATATTGGTTTATATAATTTATAACTATGATTTTTAATTTTTCTAATGTTAATTAAATTGTAATTATTATCATAAATTTTTTATTATAAAAAATTAAGTACATAATTTTATAATTATGTGGAAAATCAAAAGATCACTTTGGTTTATATAATTTATAATTATGACCCATAATTTTTCTAATATTAATTAAAATTTAATTATTATTATATATTTTTTATTAAATGTGTTATAGATCTATTGGAATTTACATATCATTATATATTATCAATTGATATTGTAAAATTGTTAGGGAAATAAGGGTAAAATAGATAAATATGAAAAAAAAAATTAATAGAGTGTAACTTCTCATGAAATTCATTTTGAAATCAATTTTATTATATTTATATAGATTTTGTTTTAAGTTCAATCATGTTTCTTAAACCTAGTCACTCCAACCCAAAAGACAAGCTTAATGCCCAAGAGTCAAGCCTTATTATTAAACTCTAAGGAAGTGTTTGGTACAAGATTTTTACTCCTATAAATTTTAAAAGAGTAATTATTAAGAGAGTGAATAATAATTAATAGTATAATAATTAATAATATTTAATACAGATTAATAAAAAAAAAAACCTTTAAATAAAGCATGATGTTATTCTATTTATTAAATTTTATTAACTTAATTTCCAAGTTAACATTTAACCTTCAAAGAAAATTTTAGATGTTATAGGGTTAAAAGTTAAACTATATTTTTATATCATCCAATGTTAAAAACTCATAAAATAATTAACCCTTATTTTGCCTGTTAATTATTGTTCTGTTATTGAAAAGGGACAATAATAAAAAAACTAAATTATTGAATTATTTAAAGCAATTAAATAATTCTACTGGGTTGTATATGTAAATTCAATTGAATTCAAATTTTATTTATTTATATTTTAATTTTTAATTATTATGATTCGATCATTTGTACAGCTTTAATGGCAATAGTTAGGAAAAATTATATCATAACACAATGAGACCATATACACAAATTTATATGAAATGATAAATTAGTGAATGAATTACACATAAATAAAAATAATTGTTAAATTTTAAAAATAAAAAAAATTATTATATAGTTATTTGATAATTATAATTTTAAAAGATTCACTTTTATTTATTTATTTATTTATATATATATAAATATTTTCAATTCTTATTAAATTATCATTTTATGTAAAATATCTTGCATAAAATTACCGTTAGCCCAGAGAGTAAAAGAACGACAAGGTGAGAACCTCGTTTATGTAGCCTCTTTCATATTATGTGATTTTTTTAAAATAATATTTATGAGAAATTTATTCTTTATATCTTTTTAAAAAAAAAATTCCGATTTTTTTTGTATAAATATTTAAAAAAATTTTATATTTATGAGAGGTAAGTAATCTTAAGTATGTTGGAGTCAAATCTTATGTTTCCCACTGCAAATCAAGGCTGCCTAATCTGAAAGCCAATTGGAGTTAAAGAAGAACAACCCCTCATAATCTAACAGAATCTCTTTATTTACACATTTTCAAAATCTCTAACTACATGGATGTGAGAAATGATGCATATGCACATTAGGTACACTTAATAATTTTTTATATAATGACTAATTATTAAATATATTGAGAATACTAAAAATAGTACTCTCTCATAGAAAAGTTAGCTCTCTTATAATATAGAGAGTAAGTCTTATATGATTATAAGAGATGGTGCATGTACACTTAGTATACCTAATAATTTTTCATATAATGACTAATTATTAAATATATTGGGAGCACTAAAAAGTAGTACTTTTTTCCTTACAGAAAAGTGAGCTCTCTTATAATATAGAGAGTGGATCATATATAATTGTGAGATATGTTATATGTATATCAGATGTACCTAATAATTTCTCGTACAATAGTTAATTATTAGATATACTGAGAGCACTAGAAAATAGTGCTCTCTCTCATAAAAAATGAGTACTCTTATAATATAAAAAGTGAATCTTATATAATTATTAGAGATATATATACACCTAATAATTTCTTCTTCTTCTTTACGGTTAGTATTACATTTCTCCTTCATAATCTTTAATTAAAAACAGAACAAAAAGATACTACCGCTGGATTTATTTTATTAATTTTTTTTAATTCCCTGCCAAATTTCAAGTTCTGAAGATATTTGACGAATTGCCTCTTGCGAGCGAAGCGTGGCGATAATTTTAGTAGAGAACTAATTTTAAAAGAGCACTAAAATAATGGGGTTGAAAGTTGAAACAACTCATAGGCCATAGCATTGCCAAACCTTGAGTTAGAAGGGAAAAGTAGGACTTTTCTAGGGTGCGAAAGCGACCAATGTGAGCAAAACCAAATTAATCATTACTTGCAGAGGTATTGCAATCTGTGGCTGCTAAATGAAACATTGGCTTTGGCCATACGAAACATTAAGAAAAGGAGACACGCACCTGGCCAGGAAGAACATGAAGTTGCGGTGGGTTGATCTTGGCAAAAACAAACAAACTCATTTGTAGTCCTATTAAATCCACAACTCCCACCAGAATCAATGCACCTATTGCATTGATCATTACTTATTTGCCACTGCAATCCAAACCCCTCCTTTAGTGCATCATTAATTGTTATTCTATTGTTGTCTAAGGCCTGAGCACTTGTTTCCGGAATGGGGACAATGACACTGCTATTGCACGGATTGAATGGCAAATCTCCAGTGACGGTGAAAACGTTGATGTTTGTTCCGTTTACGAAGCAATCAGGTTGACGAAGAATTTCTGAGAACGGAGCTTTGGGCGTAGAAGAGCAACCATAGAGTAAGGTCACGTTCCTGAGGTCTGGGGCATATCTGAAGATAGCGGAATCTAGGGAGGTGTTATAGAAGTGATCAGGACAAATACTGGAGTAAAAATCCTCCCTGGCTACTGTAAGGACTTGATTTTCAGGGCTGATGTCAAGAATTCTGTAGGTATTAGATGCCTCTTTGATCATTGGCACATTGTCTTGGCACTTGAGCTCAAACTCTGGTTGACCACAGTAACCTGCTCGGTTTATACCCCAGAAAGGATAACCAATATTTTGAATGTTTCCACATTCAAATGCCTGATTACAGTTAGCATATCTATAATCATCAGCACAAAAGGATGTCTGAATGTTGGTTGAGATGAGAAAAATGAGGAAAAGGAAAAGAAAGGTATTGGTTTGCATAGTTAGCGAGAGGAAAAGGGCTTGAAGGCCTGGTACATAAAGGATACTAGGAAAGGGATGATTGGAAATTGCAAATCAAATGAATTCCATTTCTTGTCTGCATGAATAACCAGACATCAACAAGTGATCATTATGAAATTTTAGTTCTGATTATGTCAAAATGGGAGCTTTTGAATCCTGTTTTGGAATTTCTGCTCGTTATTAACTAAAAGAGACTGGAAAGAGTCAAACTATGAGCAACTCAGCAAAAACAACCAAGAAAAATCCTCTGTTGAGCACATGGCAAAGAAATGCTAATGTCAGTATCTTTAGTAGCTAACAAACGTGATAATGGGACAAAGTAAAGACCATATCCTCTGGTGTAATATTCTAGGACTAATAAGTTCCGACCGCAAAAGTTAAAAAAATGACCGTAATATTAGAAGTCAAAAATGAAAATTTAGCCAGAATCACCAAATCCAGGACACAGGGAGCAACCAAACATCCTAGTTGGAGTGTAAAAATAGATATCAATAAATAAAAAAAAAAGTGCATGACTATTGATTCTGCATCCTACAACTTTCAACTATTTAACTTGCATAATTTTGAATTTTTATAATTCAAAGGTAGGAAATAGAAGAGTTACTCAACTTTTATGTTATAGTATAATATAATAGTCTTTTTTAGATGTTCTTGATTAAACATGTTACTTGACCTTAGCTATGGGTATTATACTGTGTTAAAGGTCATTGCCATTGGATAATTTTCCCCAGTCAGCAACAAGTAAAATGCTTGATGCCAGAAACACAAATTTCTGTGCTGTGATAGAAATTGACAAAAATCTGCTACCAAAATTTCTTTTGACTACTTGGTAAGATAGCGACACCATTGAAAACAATTGAACAACTATAATTTAGTAATGGAGGGGTGGCCATTAATTGCCTCTACCATACGTAAGCCTAAATATTCCTTGTTAATTCAGTCTAGTTTCAGAGTTTGATTCTCTATAATAGTCTCAATAAAATAAATAAAGAAAACTGGAAAGTAACTAATGAAGTGTGCTAATAGATGAATACCTGGAATATCAGGAACAATATCCGGCGAAGAAGTGCATGTTTTTGTTGGTATAAATTGACCGAGACAATAGCAAGTTGTTTCTTTAGACAAGTGATCATAACCACAAACTCCTTTGGACCCGATGCAATTGGTACATGTTGTGTCATCCACTTTCCATTTCACCTGGAATCCTTGTTTTAAGCTTCCTTCTAAACTTGACAAACTGATTATTGCCGTTGCCAAATTCAATTCAGAAACAGGCACAAAGACACTGCGATAACAATATCCAGGGCCAACAGCATCCGGTAACACATAACCTTCTGGAGACGCAGATCCACTTATGCGGCAATTGAATAGTGCTGGTACTACAGTTATCGGGCAACCATAAATAATTGTAAGGTTCTTGTAACCGGGAACATATTCAAAAAGCTGAGGATCAAGCGTGGTGTTCTTTAATTGAGGTTGACAGAGTCCATCCATGTAATCCTCTCTTGCAATTCTCAGAGTTTGACTTTGCTCATCGATTTCCAAAACACGGTACGTTTCATCTTTGATCTCAATTGTGGGGGTATCATTCTTACACTTGAGCTTCAAGCCTGGAATTCCACAGACATCTGGTCTGTCTTTCCCCCAGAAAGGAAAACCAGCGGCAATACTGCCACAGACGAACTGAGAGGTATTGCAGGAAGCGTAGAAGTCAGGGTTGCTTAAACAACAAGGAATTCTAGTAGCAAACAAGAACACAAAAATTGGAAGCCACAGAAATGGAGGGAATGGGAAAAGTGAAAAATTCATTTCAGGCCTGGAATGAAAATAGAGATGACTGAGCTAGAGTTTGGTTTTTTCAGCTTTTCAGGAGCTACAGAAATGGTACATTTGAACGGGAATTAAAGTAATAAAATTGACAGAAACTGGAAGAAAAGAATCCAAAGATATCTGAGACTTGAGATTATTGAATGCCTTAATTTTTTTTTTTGGTTTGGCAAAGGATTATTGAATGCTGTTGTTGACTTAAAATACGTGTAAGCATATTTCCACTCGCGTTTCATAGTCATGGGACAGGAATAGTTTATTATATTTTCTAGTGTCTAAGGGCCCAAGGGCCAAGGCCAATTGAACCTTGATAAGAAGAAGAAGAATCGGCGCATTCAATTACAATAAAAGCAATGACAAAGAAATTTTAATGTATCCCAACTTCCACCTGTTTATCCAATTCCAAACACCTAATGCTAATAATATTAAAGTCTTTTATAAAATACACAACTACCATGAACCATATTTCGATTTAAAAAATATTGCAAATTTATGAAATTTGTATTCGTTGGAGTTAATTAATCTTAAATTTCGTTCATTCCTGTATATAGTTTCCTCATCGAGATTCGGATATTAGGGTCAGAAAATGTTTATAGAGAAGGATATCAAGCTGGTTCTGCGAGGCTAACTGTTTAAAAAATGTGTCAGTTAGTGCATTTCTAACTTTTAATTAAATAATTGTAAAAACTTAAATACACTTATTTGGGCTTATCGAAATCTTATAACAAATTGAAAGCAACTTATATTGCTTGCTTGAAAATTACATTTAAATTTGAAGGAAATTAAATATAAGACTTAGAAAATTAAATGAAAGATAAAATAAATGATAAAAAACTATCGGAGTCTTGTTAAATTGATTAGTTTGCTGTTCGATTAATTGAGTAATAGGGGCTCTTCCTGTAGCACAGCAATAATTATTTATAGCTACAGCTTATAACTTTTCCTAACTCCTTGTCTTCCTATTATTAGTTAATTTTCTCCACATTATCTACACCAAAATCAGTTAATAAATATTTCCTAGGTCCCATAATTAAATTAATAAAATAAAATTAATGACATTAATATAAAAAAAATTAATTTAATTAATCATGACTTGAACATAAAAAAAAACTTTTTTAGTGTAAACACAAGCAATAAATAGACTTGCTAATTCCAGGTTCCAGCCTTAGCTTGAAGATGGAGGTAATAGAAAAGAAGGGAAAAAAAAAATGGTTTTCATGTCCGGCCTGGTATAAAAGCTAGTGAAGGCAGAGGGTTAAAATTTAAAATTCAATTAGAGTTGATCCAAGTTCGAACTGAACTACAGCATAAAATTCTATATGATAATATTATTAATCTAATACAAATTATCGTATTTAATATAAATATCAATAAATAATATTTTATATTATATTTAATTAAAAAATAAATATAATATAATTTTTTCATACAAATCATATTTAAAATAAGTCATTATAATATAATAATGACTTAAAAATTAAAGAACAAAAGGGTTGAACATTTGAGCTGTATTTTTTTTTTTTTTTTTTATCTTTTGAATATAAGGATTTAACAATTTTAATTAAATTGGCTTAATGGAAATAATAATGAAGACATGTTCAACCCGTTGAACCAACAATAGGTCGAATCGATATTAACTGATTTGTCAATTTTTTTATTTTATTTTAACGATATTCAAGTTTTAAAAGTGAACTAAATCATTTTATTAATAGACTCACGATTTATTTTCACTGTTGGATCTGGCTGAAAAGTTCCAAATTTCAAAACTATGGGAAAAAATCTCTTTGGAATGTGGAGAGTGGACAGGAGAGTCAGGTCGTCTTGAAATTATGATTTTTAGAAGGGAAAAAACAAGGTTTTAAAGGAGGGAGTGGAAGAAGGCTATTTGCGCTAGTTTCAATTTCACGTTTGCACATTTTGTACGAGCCACGAAGCTTCCCTATATGACTCTATATAGAGGGTATTTATAATTTTTATAATGTACAGAAAAATTTTATAATTTTGTATTTTTTTTAAATAAAATTCATAATCAAGAATTTATATTTGATACAATTATGGTACATTTAACGATTTAATTATAATCATTAATCATTGTGAAATCAATGTGAAATCTATCATAATCAACGATTACCATAAAATTATTGTATATACATCAATTTTATTATATAATTTTTTCATAATCAGACTAAATTACTAGATTCAAATTTTACAGAATTTTCAATTTATTGATTATCTAGTCAATTTATATCGACTCAATTTTTTAAAAATCAGAGTGTAAGGTTTTTTTTTTTTTTTTTCCTTTATAAAAGAGTTTAAGGGTTAAATCAAATTAAATCTGGTTAAGATTGCTAGTTAAACCTTTCGGACCAGCTGATTTAGGTTTAACAAGAATGAATAAAATATAATAAAAGAAAAATGAGAAAAATAGATAAATACATTAAAAAAAAAATTCTGTCTAACCCCATCTAAGTGGCTTCACCGCAAACTGTGTTTTGGGACTGAGGTGCTATAGTTATTAGTTATTATAAATATTTATGTAATAAATTGAAAAATTAAAAATTATATTAAATAAGTCATTTAAATTTTAAAAATATATCAAATAAGTCATTTTACTATTTTATAAATAAATAAAATTTTTAACTTTTAAAAATAAATAAAAAAACTGAAATATAATTTATCTTTAATATAAATCCAGGTAAGGCTATAAATCCAGGTAAGGCTATGCATTAGATCTTTTAGTAATGGATACCTCATCAGCAATCTTGTGTATTTGATTTATAATATACTAATGGAAATATGCCACATGTTAAAGCAGATTAATAAGTTGTTATTTATAAAATATTCAAGAAGCTTATCTACAAAAGTTTTTTGAACCATAGAGAAGTTTCTTAAATCATTCGGTGAAAAATAACTTATTAATTATATGCTTCAAAATGAACTAGATACTTACTATGATATTGTAAATTAGATACACAGGATTACTGATGAGGATTATAGTTAATTTTTTTTAATATATTTTTAAAAAGTAAAGGATTTATTTATCTTCAAAATAGTAAAAGAACTTATTTGATCTATTTTAAAAATTTAAAGGACTTATTTGAACTTTTTTAAAACTTAAAAAGCTTATTTAGATTCCAAAACGTTGTAATGACTTATATAACTATTGGTCTATACTTTAAGGGTTAAAAATAGACTTTTTACCTAAAATTACTCTAATACTATTGAATTAAAACTTATTAATTATTGTTATCTATATGTTTGTGTGCTTATCAAATTGATTAATTTTATGAAAATTTAAAATTACCTTTTTCTTGTAATTTAATCGTTACATGATGAAAATCACGATGGAGAACTTTGTTTTAACAGTCGAAATCATATTGATAATATTATGAATTATGACTATAAATCGGTAAATTTAAAAATTAACAATTTTCAAACATGCATTGAGTATATAGGACTAGGGTGGTATAATTTTTTTTTTCCTAATAAAATCAAAATCATTTGCTTTGGGGAATATGCAATTTATATTTGTGAAATAAATAATTAAATAATGATGAAATTAATTAAAAATAAATAAAATGCATTTATATTAAGATTATATATTATGATAATGTAATTATTATTAACTTTTATAGACTAAACAAATCTAATAATGCTACAATAGTGAAATTTCAATTTATTTGTAGCCCAATAAAATTATGTTGCACTAAAGAACTCTGATGAAAGAAACTACTGAAATATTATTTAGTTTGCCCCATATGATCAGTGTCTTTGAGAGAGTTCTTTTTGTGCCCGCTTTAAAGACTTGGATGTAAATTCTCCAAACCTCTCAATATACATTGATATTATAATAATATCACGAAATTAAAATTTATCTCCAGGTGAGTAAAGAATTCCATCAAGTATAAGAATTCCATCAATTTATTTAAAAATCCCAATCACCCATTTTATATCCATTTATTAGTGTTAGGTGGATAAGATATTCTAATAATATTCTTTGTTGATAAAAACAACAATGTACATATTGTTATAATAGTGCCTGCGTCCGCGAACAGTACTCGCATGTGGACATTATTCCTCACTTGTAAAATCCTTCCCTTTCAAGTATATTTTCACTTCTCTTAACAATCTTCTAAATCATGTTAAGTCAATAATTAATCAAGAAAGGACTAATTAGGCAAATGAGCAAGCTTCTTATAATTATTTATGAATAAATACGATTGCTCTTTTGCATCATCACTCATATCATGTGAAAAAGAAACGGGAAAGAAAACACAGGATAGGAAAGCAAGGGGATTCCTGTGAACTGTGATGAATTAATAGAAAAAGTCGATATATCAGGAAGCAATCTCACTGAAAATGCCATTAAGCTTTCTTTCCAGGACTTCAGAGCAAATCTGGCCCATCATGTGGTAGAAAGACAAGAGATCAGACAACTGCTCTACTGACTTTTTCCCCATCACTTTTTTTGCTAGTCTTTCACTTTCCTCATTCAACTTCAATCTCTCAATGTAGGATCCACCGTTTCTCACTGTTGCTCCTATCTGCTTTAACCTATTCTCTTGTTGGAAGCTCAGAGCTGTGTTGGACTGCAATACATATATAATAAATCAAATGATATGTATAATAAAAATAAAATTCCGGAAAGAATCTAATTAACAACTTCATTATCAAATATATATAATATTTACCTCTAGAAATTCTGCTCCAGCTTTCAGTTCTGATTCTTTTGATGGGTGCAGCTCTTGGCCAGTGGTGTACATATTTCTTGCAAGTGAGAAGCTTCTGAGTATAACTTTTCTTTTCTTCTCCATTTCTTGATTTAGCTTTAGAGGCTTTGGCACAGATATGGTGCTATTAAGCTTCTTCTGATAGGCAATCACTGCCTTCACAAATTCCTGTATACGTGCATATCTTTATGTTACTCCAAAAACATGGACCAATTATACATTAATTTATTAAATTTGGTCACATAGATACCTGATAAGCCTTTGGACACCCTGGATAATCAAAATGATCGGTATCTGCCTGCCTCATTCGCTCTGGATGGAATTGGAGTCCCATTATAAACTTACCCTCTTCAGGGTTATAGGCATCTGGATCATAAAATCCCTCAATCAGTCCTTCAGGTGCAAACGCCATAGGCACAAATCTTTGGGCCAAACTCTTAACGCCTTGGTGGTGATAACTATTAACAGAAATCTCCATTTTACCTTCTTCCAAAGAATCCTTGAACCAATGGTGCAAAGGGCTGCTCTCAACTACCTTAACCATATGTCTATGCCCATCATAATTATCATAATCAATGTGCTTCACTCTTTTGGGCTCCACACACTTGTTTGATACCTCCTTTTCTATGTCTAGATAAAGGGTACCCCCGCAGGCAACATTTAGAACCTGTGAACCCCGGCAAATTCCCAAGTAAGGTATGTTCCTTTCCAGACAAAGTTTAGCAAGCCTTAATTCGATTGAATCTTTCTCTTTGTCAATAGCTGTATCGCTTGCGTGCAGCCTCCTGATTTCTTCCAACTCTTCTGGTGAAAGATTAGTGGTTTCAGATTCATACAGAGATGGATCAATATCTTCTCCTTCACAAAGAAGAACACCATGGATCGGCTCGAAACTGTCCAGCAACATATGCACCCCACTAACACGAGGCACAATAACTGGTACGGCACCGTAGCCTACTATAAGATCAAGATGATATTCACCTGAAATATTATAGCAAAAGAAGAAATCAATAAACATTGCAAAAAATGCAGGAGGGTATATATTCTATACATTAAAGACAGAAATAATGGAGGATTCAAAATGGAAAATCAACCTACGTACCCACAAAATCTACGAATTTGTTCTTTCGAACGCTACGTCTAGAGACGATGAGGACACGAGGGAGGATCACAGAGAGATCAGAAGCCATGAAAGTAAAGAAAGCAAAGTGTGGAACTGTGTGTAAGATTATTAGTTCTGAACTAAAGTTGGATCCAATCTTAACAAATTGGTTTTCATTAAGCTTTGTTAGCTATTTATACGCTACAAATGGAGGAAGATAAGGTGTCTAATTGTTTATGCTCTAGAAAGAGGGAGTGCGTAACACGTGCGCATAGTCGTGGCGCCTCGTTGAATTCACATTTCCAAGAACTAGGGTTTAGTATATAAAATTTTGCTAGTGGGTTTTGATATAGTTATCATCTCTAATAACCCAAAAAAGGAAAACATTTGTAGTTATCATCACTTATGTCAGCATGAATGTAATTTTATTTAATATAATCAGATAATAGTATGAATTAGTTTCCATTCTAATATTAGATTTTCTTTTTTCTTTTTTACTTCAATTAATCTCTAATATACAATTTTGGATGAGGATAGAACAAAGGTGAAGTGGCTTTGGATGAAAATGCATGTGCTCATTTTACAGTTTTTTATCGTAATATGGTTTTAAAGTATGTAATTGATGAGGTCATATTTTTAGATTAGTAGTATTCAATGTTATTTTTATAATATAAAAGAATTAGAATTTGAAATTTTGATTATTTTTTTAATTAAATTATATATGAAGAGGAGAATTGGAATTTGAAATCGTACTAAAATTAATAGGTGACTTACAATAAGCTAAACTTGTGGGTGCCAAGATTAACTATATTGACAAAATTAGAAGGGTAACAGTAATAGTAATAAGTTGGCTTGGATAGCATGCAATGTAATATGATTACAGGAAAAGGAAAATTGGTTACAGCTAATATATACTGGAAAGTAATTAAAGAGATTGGAAAGCAAGTGTTAATTATCTTGGGGAGGTACGTCTAAGACGGGTCAATGCTGAGGAGGAGATGACCTGGGATGGGAATATTAGACCTTCAATGGTTTTAATTGGATCAGAATATATGATGTGGAGTCGGTTGGTCACTGCCCTACTTACCCACTTTTTGTCAGAGTATTCTGGGTGAGGCATGTTAGGAATACAAATCGAATCGTTTCTTGGCTTTATAAATAATTAATGCAAGTCAAGCCATCTCCCCACAGAATTATAGACCACCACCAAGCTCCTCATTTAATTCATCCCATAAAAAAATTTTGTTAGTGAGCCATAGTGAATTTCATGATGTCGAGGATATGGATACCACAATCAATTCATCCATGAGAGATAATTTTTCATCTCAATGTTGGAGTAAAGATTTGAATTAAGATTTTAATACGTTCAATAATTAGCGAAGAATCGGCTTTCTCGACCATAATACAAGAATATTAAATAATATTGAGGAAAATCCAAAGAAGAAAAGGTGGTGGGGTTGGGTTAGGTTAGGTGAGCTTGTGCCTGGGATACTGGTGAAGTGAGCTCTTAATTCTCATGACTCCTCAGGCCTCCTAGGTTTCCTTACGATGAATTTAAACATGCATCCATGCAGCACGCCCACGTGACTATCACCAACGAGGACCCTGTTCGATGCACCCCACGTGTCTTTCCATGTCCATGTGTCATACAGCCTGGCAAGTAGAAATTTGGTACCGCCTTCATCTACTTATTATTTCATATAGATATAGTCCGTGATGTCCAGACTCAAATAAAAGAAAAAAAAAATAAATCTTTACAATCATATAAAAACTAATTTATAACTCCCAATAATATTTATTTACATATAAAAAGAAATTAAAAATGATAAAGTCTGATCAACCACTTTAATTAAACGAAATGATAAACAAGATAATTAACAAATTTAAAAAATAAAATGTTAGAATTTTATTTTAATTAATTAAATTTCGCTTGTAATTTAAAATCTAACAATTCCTTAGTCTTATCACAAGACGACAAACTTCTTCTTTAATTTAAGTCTCTCATGAGTTTATTATTTTTATTTATGTTGGGAGTTCTTCAAAGGACAGAATATAATCTTTAAGTGATTACGCAACTTTTCGTGTCTCATATAAGTCAAAAAAAAAAAAAAAAAAGAAAAAAATTTCAATAAGCGAAATTTATGAACTTATGTTTATTCAAATGTGATTTGTCATGTTTGAATGATTTCAATCATTGAATTTAAAATGAATAATAGGGAATTTACCTTCACATGTATAATTAATACTATTATTTAAAAAATTAAATTATAATTTTTAGTAAAACTCAACTATTTATTTTAGATTTAAGAAATGAGATTGTTCAAATATGATAAGTTATGTTTGAGAATTCAAATTCAAAATTTATACGTACACTTCGACTAAACTTATCTAATGAATTGAAAAAAAAATTGCAATTATGATTAACACTGAGTAATTAAAAGACCAAAAATCTAACTCTAGAAGACCAACCAAACCAACACAAATGTATGGCGGACTGCAAAATATATAGAGTTGTCACGATTAAATAATGGATTGTTTCATTAATTTGACAATAATTCATAGGTTTTTCCTCAATTAGGGATTTCAAACGTCGACAAAAATAACGGGAGCATTTTATATATATATATATATATATATATATATAAGGATGATAGGATTTTATTATACCAAAATTTATAAAAAAAAAAAAAAAATTGATTCATTGTTTATGTTCCACGAATGGATTTCATCGTTAATTATGATAAGATTTGAAACTCGTTATAATAAATGACAAATCATTGTAGACGCAACAGTTATAAGTAGACCCATGCCAGCATACTTTAGAATTAAAGTGCATGAATTCATGCTAAATAAAATTTCTTGTTTATTTTGGAAAATGATTAAAACACAAAAACTGCGCTAATTCTGCTGTGCCTCTCCCTTAATTTGTGCTAATCAATTATCCATTGAGTAGTATTTTAACTCTTTTTATTAGATAATCCTGAAGCTGTGAGACTCGTTTTCCTTTTTTCTTTTTTTTTCAAAGATAGAAGATTATTTCATTGATTAGTCAAGTATTATAGGCTCATAATAGAAACGTAAAAAAAAACAATACAAACACTTAGAGGGTGTTTGACTCACCTTTTAAGCGTAATTAATAGTTAATAGACATTCAAATAGGTGAATTAGAATGCTTGGTAAATTAAAGAAAATAGAGTTGATAATTGATGAGTAACTGATATGATACCTATCAGTTGCAGTTTGCATTAGTTCTATTTTTAGAGCTATTTCTTAATAGCTGATTTGATTTTATTTTTTATTTAAATTATATTATTATTTTTCATGTAATTTGAATATTAATATTATTAATACTTTTATTTTTTTATTTACAATCTTAAAATCTTAATTAATGCAACTTTGTTAAAATATTTTTATTAATAACATAAAATATAAAATACTTATTTATCATGAAAAAATACATTTTTTACATCTAAAAACTTAAAATTAGTTATAAGTTTTTTTTATCCATAATAATAATTACTTTATTATTTTGATAATTACAATTTTAAAGTTATTTAATTATTTTTAAAAAAATTTAATTATTTTTTTATTTCAATAATAAAATAAATAATATAATATATTAAATCAGTAATTAAATATTTATTTTAATAATATAATAAATAATATAATATATTAAATTAAAAATTATATATTTAATTTAATAATAAAATAAATAATATAATATATTAATATTTTTATTTTTATTTTAAAAATAAAATAAATTATATAATATATGCCTTTATTATTTATTTTACATAATAATATTAACAATTAAATATAATTTTATCAAATATTAAATATAAATTAATTATTATTAATTAGCAATTATCAATTAATAATAATAATTATTAATTAACAATTATAAACTGTATCTACAGTTAAATCAAAACCTCCACTCCAATCAAATATTGCAGAAAACACATTTAATAGGCCTAAAACCCACAAACACTAAACAAAGCCCAAGGCCTACAATTGAGGAATCCTAGATCAGGCACAATGAAGACCAAGGATGGTAAGCTTGCACCACTTTTCTTCTACACCTAAGATTGGGACGTCAGCAAGAAGTTCATACACAGAATTAAACAGCTCTTCAAGCATTAGTAGAGCCCGCAGAGCTGTTTATTGACCTTTAGAATCTAAGCAAACTAGAAGCATAACAATACCCAACAAGAGGGGATGAAAAGCAAAGCCCTTATGGATCCAAGAATCGCGCACCGTAGTGGAGGCGAAAATAGAGAAAGAAGAGAAAGAGCCCTTATAGCATCTTGTTCTCTTTTGGCCAGAGAGGGAGGCGATGGTTTAGGATGGGTTACCGAGACTTGAACCCTCGGGGTTCTTTTCTTCGGATCAACTGATGAAGCTATATCTCCTCGGCGATTCAAAGACACATACCTAATCTGCAAGCAAAAGCAAAATCAGAGAGCACAAAAACCATTGGCAACCAAGATTTCCCTCCATCTTCATCATTGCTGCCCACTAGACCAACCAAAAACTATTTACAACCCATCCCAGTAGGGGGGAAGGGGACCCACTAACCGAGAATGGGGAAGGCAGCCCAGAAGGGCAGGAGAAAACCGTAGAATATGGCAGGAGTAAGAGCTAACCTTAGAAGAAGAAAAAGCAAATCTAGAGGAGGTTAGGAGCAAGCCTGTTCGACCAAAAGGCTATTAGCGTTGCTCGATTCTTTCTTGGGCAACGCCTATTATTACTGTAGATAGTACTCCACCACATATGTACTTTAAATGTTAAAGTTTTTGTTAAATTAATTAATTTAATAATATTATAAAATAATTGTATATGATCTGTATAGAGATATTCATGGGCTCTATAAATCGAGAAATTTTATAGTGGCTATGTGATTCCCATGTAAGACAAATACATGGAATGACAGGTCATTAAAAAATTAACATAATTAAAAATAAAATTAATTGATAATTTTTCTTTTTAAGCCTCACTTTTATATTTATAGGATGTATAATCATTGGTATATTTAATTTTAATTGACTTATTATTTCATATAAAATTATTTTATATGAAACCACTGCAATAACATATAATTTTTCGCATAAATCTCACCAATCCATTCCAATTTTTTATCTCTGCCAAATTAATTAAAAAAATAAAATTCCTCAATCGGTGGTCTGTTGTTTTATTGTAAATCCGGAAACACTTGAACTTAAATAGAGGCAATCTAAAATGTTCAAATGATTATGTGTTCTTTCCCTCTCTCCCTCGTAAGGATATGTTTGTTTTTTTATTTATTTTAAATTATATATCACTTTTTTAAATAATATTTTATTTATTTATTTTTATTTATCGTATTTATATTAAAAATAATATTATTTTTTTTAATTTTATCTTGTATTTTTATTAAATATATTAAATATTTACACAAATAATAATTATGTAAGATAAAGGGTAATTTAATCAATTACTAATATTTTTTTATAAAAAAAAATTATCCAATTATTTTCTTGATCGCCATGCAAAATCTAAATGTAATAGATAAAAAATGGACAAAGCTAGTAATTTACTCTTCCATTTCCAAAAATTTTTATTTTTACATGAATTAAAAAATATAATTAATATAATTAAAACAATTTTATTTAATATTTTTTTAATATACCCTCCTCTCATATTTGCCCCATTTAAAATTAAAAATAACTCATCTTACTAAATTATTCTTAGAACTAATAGATTTTTTTTTTTAATTTATTTTCAAAATTCGTTGTCTAAAACTATTTGTCACTTTAAAAATATTACGGTGCATTAATTTTTTTTGTCAATTTTGCTATTATCTTTACTTAGTATAATAATTATTTATATAATTTTTTATTTCTCATTTTTTTTTCTTAATTATGTGAGATAAAGAGTAATTTAAATAGATTAAGAGGATTTTGTTATAATTTAGGTGATTTGATTAATTTTTAATCATTATGCAAAAAATCTTAAACAATAAATTAAAAATGAACGATGGTATTAAACTTCAATTTTAAAAAGTAACCTGGTCTACAATTTGAGATAGATTATTAAATAAATGAAACATAGAAAGTATTTATTAATTTATTAATATGTACTATTTAATATACATTGAAAAAATAATTTGTTAATTTAAAGAATATTTAATAATATAAGCTATTTAATTTTTAATGAAGCAATATAAATAAAGAAATATTAAAAAAAATTAAACAAAATTTAGTATTTTTTAAATCTATATGAAAATAGAAGTAACCCTATTGGAAGTAATTTATATTTGAAAAGTTAATTGTATAATTTTTAGCCTACCAACAACCATGATAGATGTAGCAGCTTCAACTCGATCACTTTAATAAATACCAATGGTCTTTTTCCGCCTGACAAAAAATAAAAATAAATAACTAAAGCCAGGCAAAAGAATTTTAAGGGTAAAACTGCAGAAATCGATATTTGTATTCTGTCCTAGCTAGAGCATTTAGAGTTAATAATAAAAAGATGTTGTCACATTTTACATCTTACCCCTCCGTAAGGTATAACATGATCCCATGATATACCTAATGAATTACAGAATTTCGTCTACCGATAACTCATTAAATATACTACAAGGGATTTTAAACCAAATTCAATTCATTATTAAGATGTAAAGTGAAGTTGAATTACTATTAAAAGTCTTTAATTAGAGTTTAGGTCACAAGTTTGAATTTTGATTAATTCGACATTTTGAAAATTTTATAAAAATTTTGGCAGTTATCGACTGTAATTTGAGAAAATAGTTCCTCAAAACCTATTAAAAACACTCCCAATATGTATTTCAACCACAAGTCCAATAATTTCCAACACAATTCACCTCAATCGACACAACGCAACACATTTTCAATAAACCTCATGGTCATTTAATTTAACTCAATTTATATATAAAGGTCTCAATTTACAAAAAGGAAAACTAAAGATATTATTAATACAAACTTTAAGGTACAACTGCTCATAAAATTCTACACTACATATGAACAACTAATTTGCACCAAAATAAATCTACAATGGTATAAAATTTTATACCCGTATAAGATTCACAGCAAGATCTCTTCACTGCAGTTAAAAGCAGCTCACTCTGCTGCCTTATCTTTCTCCCTATCTGCGATAAAAAGAAAAAGTCATCGCTGAGTACTATACTCAGTGATGGACAATAAAAATTTTAAATTGTTAAACATAAAAGCATACATCGATAAACAAATATTTAAACCCTTTCACAGTCACATTTCATGAAATTGATGTCAATGTATATAATACCATTTTATCAAAATAATTTATAAATCATAGTGTTGCCAATCAATAACACAACTTAGGTCATGATATAAAATTTTCAATCAATGTCGTATTGTACACCACGACAAAGCAATCTCAACCCTACTTATCGAAATCAATGAGGTAGGTGGCTAGCTAGCTATATGAGTACTCATCCAATCTCAATCTCAGACTGGCAAGTCAGAGAGGGAGGAACATAGTCAATCTCAACCCCATGAATGGAGGAAGTGTTAGTAGTATGCCCTAGAGCATATCATTTAGTATGTATCTTATACATGTTTTATTAATAAAAAGATAATTTCACTTTTTCTTTTATATAATATATTTATGTGTAATAGAAAAGGTCAATTGATATTTTATTAGAAATTCTATTCTTAAGTTATTAAGAATATGAGTGACAGTATTTCTAGCACAAAGTATCATAAATTGGTTCACAATCGAGGATACTTCATACAGGACATGACTTATCCAGAAAGATTGTATTCATATTTGTTCCCAAGGTATTTATATGAGATATAAATAAGATGGAATGGTGAGTCTCATGCCATATAACAAACATGATAGACACTTATACATGATAAGTAGGCCGAACTAGTGACACTTATGACAAGCACGTGGAGTTTACTCTTGTCAATGCATTATCATAAATCATATCAGTGCATATAACCTTTAGACCTGAGATAACATAGTTATCTTGTATATAGGTGGTTTGAGTTTGATAATGCTTTCATACTTGTACTGTGTATGGGTATATGGGCATGTGTTGGCTCCTACTAGTTATATATGGAGGTAGGTATTGATCAAGATGGAATCTGTTACCCTAAGTAAATAGGGATAAAATTCTATATTCATTTAATTGTTCTTGATGTTTTAAGTTCTTGGCTAGGACAGACATATTTAATCAGAAAAGAGTTTCTGATGATAAAATCTTTTTAATAAAAAATTAGAATTAAAAGAGAACATAATATTCATAGCAAATGGGGTTTGACATAAACCATGACTCCAGCTCGAATTGAGATTTTGTAATAGAGAGATTTTAGTGCATGGTAACATATGATTATAGGTTCATTTAAGGTATTCCTTATTACTAATTGGGTGGCTATGGCATGCTATGCTAGGTGTTAACCATAGTCTATGAGGTGCCTAAAATGATTTAGAGAAATCATTTATGGTAAGAAAAAGTTCTGATGATATTAAGAGTTGATATCATATCTTATTGCCAATTAGTGATGAGCCTAGTGAGTCACACACATGCACAAGTAATCACCAAGTTAAATATGATTTAATTAATTAGTTAAAGAGTTTAATTGATTAATTAAATATATTTGGTTTGCAATTAGATTGCAAAGTCCCTAGCAAGGCTTGAAACCAAATTTAGGTTATTGGATGTATAGTATAAGTTAAATTTATATTTAAAGTGTTTAAATATGAATTTAATTATGAGAAATTAATTAATAGAGATTAATTAATTAATTAGTTTATATTTGATATAAATTGATTAGAAGATGAGAAATAATTATTTTGGGTTGAGAACTCAAAATTGAAACACAAGGGTAATTTGGTCATTTTATAGGGTGACATATGGCACCATGAGATGGTGACACATGGCACCATATAAGCTTGCCATTTGTCTTCTAATCATGTAAGATGATTAAAGTCAAGATTAAATCTAGTTTAGACACTTAGCATAATGTGATTGGGTCAATTAAACTAAAATGCAATCAGAAGATGACATGTGGCAAGGTTTTTAAGTGATGGCCTAATTATAAAAGGGAAAGGATGAAAGAATAAAACACAATTCTGATTTTTATCAAAAAGGTGTCGCCACCCCTATTCTCTCTTCCTCCTTTCTTCTTCATCTCTCATCAATTCAAAGAGAATTGCCCATATTCTCTTGAATTAAAATTGCTAGAAATTATTTCTAATGTTTTATATACATCTACAACCTCTCTAAAGGCAAATCCCTATTTTCTAATTGGTTGGAAAGGCTTAAGAAGCTGTTCAAGGGGCTGTCATTAGTGATCTTGGTGTGGACAAGCTAGAGGGACAACATCTGGGGTCCTACGTGCTTTACAAAGGTACCAAACACATCTACAATGCATCAAAAAGTTAGTTCACATGTTCTTGTATTAATCTAGGGTTCTAATGAATTAATTTATTAATTCAAAAATCTTAAATGGCAAATGTAGATCCTAATACATATTAAAAGTGTTTTAATTTATAATTGAACATTGAAATCAATTAGGTAAATAATGAATCTTGTATGATGCATGAGACCCTAGAAGAAAATTTTTGAATTTAATGTTCTAATCTAATAATTTTCATGCTTCCACTCCTTCAAGAGGAACACAATGATATTGCCATGCCAAGTGTGAATCCAAAACCAAATTCAAAATCATATTATTCAAACATTCTATGCAAAGCACTAAGCAGTTTTCATTCTAATATTTTATTTGTAAAATAGGCAACACAGCATTTCTCAAAGTTATAATAAATACAAATTGTTCACTATACATATTCAAATAAATTTTCAAGTAGCAGCAAGAAATAAAAAATTATTGTGCACAAATCTCATATATTAGCTTTTCCTTAATTCACTCCAATCTATTTCCTTCTTCGGAATGCTCCTTTCCCACTGAAACACAAAATTAATGTGTTTCAAGATTTATCCAAATTATTTCTAATAATAAGTCCAACAATTGAATATTTGTACACTAATTTGACTTATAAGTTTTCATAAGTCAAATTCTTTGTGTTTTTTATTATGGTGATTACTATTCATTTGGCTAATTAGGTAAAATGTTGACTTTTTCATACTGAAGGGGTATACTAGTTCTAATTGCACTCACATATCATATTTTGGGTTACAATTATGTTGGCATTGGTTGCCAATTGAAATTCCAAACTCCCTAAGAGAAATTCCAAAAATTCAGTTTTGGTCACTTGGATTTACTGTTCCGTTAGACCAATCTATAGTGGAAATTTGGCTAAACTTCCTACACTAAAGTTGTTCCTTATTGTGTCTAGTTTAATTCCCTTTTTAAATCACTTCATTTAGAGTTTTGTAGCTCGAGTTATGCTATTTTTACTAAGGCTGGCCAGATTGGTCAAAACCCAGAAATTCTGGGCAAATTTAGGTCTAGCAGATTTGGTGACCTAAGTTTGGTTGGCAATTTGACTAGGTTATGGTCAGAATTTGGATTTGTATTCATCATGAAAGTTGTTCTACTATTTCTAAGCTTTCCAATGGTATAAAAATCAGGTCGTTTGGACCTTTCTACACCAAGTTATGACCATTTGAATATATACTATTCATATGGTCAGTTTTGTCCAGTGGCAGGGTACCTAATCTGTATTTAACCAAATTTTACACCAACTTGTAATTGGTTTTAGGGCAAGGTTTCTACATGAAAATTGTTGCTTTGGGTCTTAACTTTCATCTCCAATTGGCCTCACACCAATTGGAGCAACAGAATATCAGTTATAGCCATTTGAATGGGCAAGAGTCAAGCTGTCCAGATTTGGGCATTACACCTGCATACTTCAATTTAATTCCATGCATTCAATTACACTCATAAACACACCAATTGACCAAATTAAGCATCAACATTGTCAATTGTTCATCAATTTACCAAAATCCCTAATTTCCAACCAAAACCCTAAGTGCTAAGAACCCTAATTTCTAATTGTCACAATTCATGAAACTAAAGTGTATCACAAACACCTACTCATTCAATTGGTCTTGTATACATGATTTATTGAATAAAAACACATTATTTCCCCCAATACCCCATGGCTGCCTAAATTCATAGGGTTCCCTAACTTGTCATTTTTGTTTCATTTTCAACAAATTATAACTTAATTTAAGTGCCTACTCTTGAATATAGAGAGAAAATTGGAAGAATCTTTACTAACCTCTTTCAAGCTCTTTTCCTCTTCTCAAACTCTTCAATTTTCCCTTCTTTTCACTTTCAATCTTCAAATCAAGACTCAAAAACAAGTTTTACTTTAGGGAGTTAGGAAATTTATGGCTAAAATTTGGGTTTATAAAAGCTTGAGATGAGCTTTCATGGTGGAAGAAAGAAAATGAGAGAGAGAGAAGAGAGAGAGTGGATGGCTAGAAGAAGATAGAAATGATTTTTCTCTTTTTTTTATTTGGTCTTTTATGTCAACATTTATTCATAATTTCAAAATTTTAAATTATAAATTTTTATTACATCATTGATGATGTCATAAAGCTTTTACTTTTTGAGTTTCTTTTCTTTTTGTTTTCTTTTCTTCCATTCACCTCTTTAATTTAATTCTATTTTTCATTATTTTAATTTCTTACATTTTAATGGACATTTAGGTCAAAAGTTAAATCTAAAGGTGAATTGACCATTTTGCCCCTTATCGGTCTGATCCGTCTTTCCAATAGCATTAAATTGCTTTCGGAACTCTGGTTCAATTATTTGAGCTGGTTCTCTATTATTTTCTGTGATTTTCACAATACCATTAACTTTGCAATAATCCTTAGGCCTGGGGTGCCATAAGGTCCCACTCGAAAATAGGGCAGCGGCTGAACTTACTATCACTTCCCAGTTCGGTTACCCATCGCTGTTGCCTCGGCTCATTTAACCCATTATGCCTTGTTTTCTTCATTTCCATTTTACCTTCATGTAGTTGTTGTTAATTCTCATTCATGACTTTTCTAGGTGACTTAAAGATGGTTTTACACATCCCAACTGTCCGGGCAGACACTGGTCACTGGAACAGTGGAATGTACGGAACTACTGAACATAGGAGTGTTACAATTCTTTCCCCCCTTAAAATAAATTTCGTCTCGAAATTTTACCTGGTGTTAGTCTCTGAACAACTATGGGTGCTGCCTCCTCATGTCCTCCTCATGTTCCAAGTAGCTTCTTAGCCTGAATGGTGGTTTCACAGCACTTTCACCAGTGGTATCTGTTTGTTCCTCAGCTGCTTCATCTCATATGCCAGAATCTCTATGGGTTCTTCCTCATAAGTGAGGTCTGAATTCACCTCAATCTCCTCTACTGGTAACACATGAGAGGGGTCTGATCGATACCTCCTTAATATAGATACATGAAAGATATTATGTATCTTTTCCAACTCTGGAGGTGGTGCTAATCGGTATGCCAAAGGACCCATTCTTTTTAGAACTTTATATAGTCCAATGAAGTGAGGACTTAGTTTTCCCTTTCTGCCAAATCTCATAATTCTCTTCCAAGCGAAAACTTTGAGGAATACCTTGTCACCCATTGTATACTCAATGTCTCTTCTTTTCAAATCAACATAGGACTTTTAGTGATCTGATGCAGCCTTGAGTTGATATCTGATAAGCTTAATCTTCTCCTCTGTCTGCTGAATAATTTTTGGGCCAATTAGTTTCCTTTCACCCACTTCATCCCAACACAGAGTAGTTCTGCACTTCCTACCATACAGAGCTTTATAAGGAGGCATTCCTATGCTTGATTGATAGCTGTTATTGTAAGCGAACTCAATCAGAGGCAAATGCATATCCCAACTACCTTTAAACTCAATTACACAAGCTCGTAGCATATCCTCTAATATCTGAATCGCCCTCTCAGACTGGCCATCTGCCTGTGGATGGAATGCCATATTGAAGTTCAATCTAGTTCCTAGGGCTCTTTGCAAACTACCCTAGAACTTAGAAGTGAACCTTGGATCTCTGTTTGACATAATCAATACTGGCACTCCATGAAGTCTCACTATCTCATCCAGGTACAGTTTAGCCAATTTGTCCAAGCTATAATCCATCCTCACAGGCAGAAAGTGAGCAGATTTGGTCAATCTGTCCACAATGACCCATACTGCATCATGATTCTTCTGTGTTCTCGGAAGTCCCATCACAAAATCCATCGTGATTCTTTCCCATTTCCACTCGGGTACTGGCAGTGGATGTAGCAAACCAGCTGGCACTTGATGCTCTGCCTTTACTTGCTGACAAGTTAAGCACTTGGCCACATACTCTGCTATGTCCTTTTTCATCCCATTCCACCAATAATGTTCTTTCACCATTCTGTACATTTTAGTACCACGAGGGTGCATAGCAAAAGGAGAATCATGTGCTTCTTTCATAATGACTTGCTTCAATTCCACGTCATTTGGAACGCACATTCTGCCCTGGTATAACAGTAAGCCATCATCATTCACTGTAACATCTGGCTTCTTACCATTCTGAGTCTCTTCCATCAATTTCGGATACTTTTCATCATTCTGTGCAGCTATTTTTATTTTATCAATCAACATTGGCTTCACTTGCCAAGCGGCTATCATCTGCCCTTCCTCATCTATCTCCAGATTTGCATGTAGTGCTCTTAACTCATGCATTATAGACAAAGGAGAAACCCTTAAACTAGCCATAGTCTTACGACTTAAGGCATCTGCCACTACATTTGCTTTTCCTGGCTGATAATCTATCAAGCAGTCATAGTCTTTAATCAGTTCTAGCCATCTACTCTATCTCAAATTCAACTCATTTTGTGTGCCTAGATATTTCAAGCTCTTATAATCTGTGTAAATATAACACTTTTTCCCATGCAGATAATGTCTCCAGATCTTCAGAGCAAATACAATAGCTGCTAGCTTCAAGTCATATGTAGAGTAATTTCTCTCATGTGGCTTCAGCTGACGTGATACATAAGCAATGACATTTTGGTCTTACATTAGTACACAGCCTAACCCATTGTGAGAAACATCACTATAAACAGTGTATTCTTTACCCGAAGTAGGTAAAGTCAGGACTGGAGCTTCGGTCAAACATCTCTGCAACTCATTAAAACCCTGTTGGCATTTATCAGTCCACTAAAATTTTACATCTTTCCGAAGTAGCTTGGTCAGTGGAGATACTAACATAGAAAATCCCTTCACAAAACGGTGATAGTAACCAACTTTTAACACCTTTATGTTCATAAGTTCTATACATTTCATTGTTCTGGTGACCAGTGCCGGTCCGGACAGTTAAGAGGCTTAGAACCATATTTAAGTCACCTAGAAAAACTATAAACAAAAATTAATAGAAATTATATGAAGGAAAAATGGAAATAAGAAAAATAAAGTATAAAAAGTTAAATGAGCTAAGGCCACAGTGATGGGTGACCGTACCGGAAAGTGACTGCGAGATCAGTCACTGCCCTATTTTTGAGTGGGACATTGTGACACCCCAGGCCTAAGAATTATTGCGAAGCTATGGAAAATGTGAAAACCACGAAAAAGACTTGAGAACAATGTCAAATAATTGAATCAGGGTTCAGGAAGCAATACATTGTTATTGGAAAAATAGATCAGACCGGTAAGGGGCAATTTGGTCAATTCACCCTTAGAGGTGACTCATAGCCTAAATGTCCAATAAAATGTGGAAAATTAAAATTATGAAACATAGATTCAAAGTGAAGCGGTATGTGAAAGAAAAAGAAAAAGAAAAAGAAAATTTCAAATGAAAAAGCTTTATGACATCATCAAGCTTATGTAAGCATGACTCGATTAATAATTTTAATTTCTAATTTTTTTTAACTTGGGATAATGCCTACATAAAAAGACAATTAAAAGGAAAAAAAAATGCCCATTATCTTCTACGTTTGGCCGTCCCTCATCTCTCTCTCCTCTCTCTCATTTTTTTTCATTTCCTCCATTGAAGCTTACTTTAAAGCTTCTTAAATTGAGTCATAAATTTCATAAATTCCTTAAGTAAATCTTGCTTTTGGACCTTGCTAGGCAATTTGGGAACAAAAGGAAGAAGAGATTTGGAGAATTAAAGACTTGGGAAAATCCAACAAAGAGGTTAGTGATAGTTCTTTCAAATCTCTCTCTATATTCATGCTTAGGCACTTCAACTAAGTTAGAATTTGGGTAAAATAAAACAAAAATGACATGTTATGGAAACAATGAAATTTTAGCAGCCATGGGATGTTGGGGAAGATGGTGTGTTTTATTTCAATTAATCATGTATATAGGTCCAATTGAGTGTGTAGAGGTTATTGGAATAGTTTAATTTCATGAATTGAGCTAATTGGTGAAATTAGGGTTCTTGACATTAGGGTTTAGTACAAAATTGGAGATTTTGGTAAGTTGATGCCCAATTGACCTAATTGATGCTTAAATTGATCAATTGGTGTGGTTAGAAGTTTGATTGAATGTATAGATTGGATTGACATGTGAATGTGGTGTTGCCCCAATCTAGATAGTTTGACCTTGGTCCACTTAGGTGGCCATAAATTGAATTCTGTTGCTCCAATTGGTGTGAGACCAATTGAAGATGAAACTTTAGATCTAATGCAACAATTTTCATGTAGAAACCTTGCCCTAAAACTGACTACAAGTGGGTGAAAAATTTGGTCAAATATGGATTAGGTGTCCTGCCACTAGGCAAAACTGACCATATGAACAGTACTTATTCCAATGCTCATAACTTAGCATAGAAAGGTCCAAATAACCTGATTTTTATACCATTAGAAAGATATGACATAGTAGAACAACTTTCATGAAGAAACCAAACCCAAATTCTGACTAGAACCAAATCAAATTGCCAACCAAATTTGGTTCACTAAAACTGCCAGAACCCTAAACTTACCCAGAAATCTGGACTTTAG
Source organism: Hevea brasiliensis (assembly GCF_030052815.1). Lineage (NCBI taxonomy): Eukaryota > Viridiplantae > Streptophyta > Magnoliopsida > Malpighiales > Euphorbiaceae > Hevea > Hevea brasiliensis. The sequence goes on along the minus strand of NC_079501.1, from coordinate 20,377,714 downwards.
TCAATCCGGCCAGTTATGGTTAAATAGCCATAACTTGAGCTACAAAACTCCAAATGAAGTGATTCAAAAGGAGAAATAAACTAGACACACTAAAGAACAACTTTGATGAAGGAAAGTTAGCCAAATTTTCACTGTAGCATAGGCTAATGGAATAGTAAACCCAAGAGACAAAAATTGAAAATTTAAAGTTTCACTTAGAGAGTTTGGAATTTTAATTGGCAATCAATGCTAACATAATTGTAACTCAAAATGTGGTATATGGGTGAATTTAGAATTAACATACCTATTAAAGATGAAAAAAGTTAATATTTTGACTTGAATAGTAAAATGAATAGTACCACAATAACTAAAAATGTAAAGGACCCAAATTTTATAAATCGTATTGTGTAGATTAAGTCTATAAAAATTTAATTGTTGGATTACTTACTAGAAGTGATTTGAATGAGTACTGAAACATTTTAAAATTTTGTGTTACAGTAGAAAGAGACATTGGGAAGGATCAAGAAAAAGTGAGTCAAGGCCAAGAGGTGACTCATTTGATGTTTGTGCACAACAACTAGTTCATTTTCAAATTTCAATTTGGATTTTGATTTGAATGAATTCTGAAATTAAATTATTTAATTTATGACCTCATTTATATCAAATATTTGAAATAATACAATTTATGTCTTGTTGGCCCAAATGTTGGGAAATTAGTTTAAATGTGGATCAATGGCTATTTTGATGTTTGAAAATTGGTTGAAATGGTTTAAAACCACAGCAATCGTGATTATTTGTTTGAATTCCTCATTAGCTTGCTTAGTGGGATGAATTGATTTGAATTCTCTCTCTGGCTGAAGTGTTGAGGTATGTGCCAGTTGAGGATGAATTGAATGATTACTCATATATTTGTGCTACCTAGTCTTGGTATTCCTTATTAGCCTTTGGCTACTGGGATGAATTGGATAATTGGGTCATGATTAAGCTGCGAGACATTTCAAAAGAAATTGTTCTGTGATTTGATTTATTTTAAGAAATTTTCTGGCTTTAAAAATAAAATATGATTTTATATGTGTTAACATCTCAATTGATTTAATTTGAACAAGTGTGATTTATTTGCTGTTTAATTTATTATTTTCTTTAAGTTGTGCACCACTGAGTCAATGGCTCAATGATAGCTTTTTATTATTGTCGTAGGTAAAAAAACGGATAAAGTAGCAGAGTAAGCTGCTTGAGACTGAAGTGATCAGAATTTTTGTATTACTTCCGGGTATATAAATTATGCCCTTGTAAATTGTTATTTCGATGTATATGTAACTGTATGTATGTACATAAGACATGAGCAGTTGTAAAACAAAAATTTTGAAATTTTGTTGTTGATCAATGTAAATTCTTGTAATATGAAACTGCTATTCCCCAGCTATGAAAATTCCTGAGTTTATGTTTGAAAATTATTTTTTTTTATAATGAATTGCTTGAGATTGTGTTGTTGAGATTGAGTTAAGTTGAAAATATCAGAGTTTGGGGTTGAGATATATATATTGGGAGTATTTTCACAGGTTTTTAACGAACTATTTTCCCAAATTATAGGCGGCACTCTGATGAATTTTTTGTAAAAATTGCAAAAATTTTAAATTAATTAAAAATTTGATTATGAATTAACTTCAATTAAAGGTTTTTAATACCTGTTCAAAATTTTCCACCACTTTAAAAAGAAATGAAAATTGATTTAAAATTCTTTATAGTGTATTTAATGAGTTATCGATAGGCGAAGTTCAGTAATTCATTAGGTATACTGCGGGATCATGTTATACTTTACAGAGGGATAAGGTGTGACACAGCTAAACCCATAAAACTGTGAACTTCTGTAACATTCTTGGGTGGCTTCCAATTAAGGATTGCTTTAACCTTGCTGGGATCTACCTTTATACCTTCAGCTAATACAATGTGCCCCAAGAAAAAAATTTCCTTCAGCCAAAATTCACACTTCGATAGGTTAACATACAGCTGTTTCTCCCTTAGAGTCTGTAGCACAATCCTAGGGTGCCTGTCATGCTTCTCTGCATTCTTAGAATACACCAAGATATCGTCAATAAATACCACAACAAACTGATCTAGGTATGGCTTGAAGATAGTGTTCATCAGGTCCATAAAAGTAGCTGGAGCATTGGTTAACCCGAATGGCATAACCAGAAACTCATAGTGGCCATATCAAGTTTTAAAAGCAGTATTTGGAATGCTCTGCTCTTGCACCTTCAACTAATATTACCTGGATCTTAAGTCAATTTTGGAGAACACAGCTGCACCGTTCAACTGATCAAACAAATCATCTATGCGGGGCAATGGATATCTGTTCTTTATTATCACCTTATTCAAATGTTTGTAATCGATGCACAGACGGAGAGTACCATCTTTCTTCTTAATAAACAGGACTGGTGCTCCCCAATGTGACACACTGGGGCGAATGAAGCCCTTATCAAGCAATTCCTGTAACTGTACCTTCAGCTCTTTCATTTCAGCAGGTGCCATTCTATATGGGGTAATGGAGATTGGGTCCACACTAGGCATAACCTCTATTTCAAATTGCACTTCTCTTTCCGGAGGTAGCCCTAGTAATTCTTCAGGAAACACATCCGGAAAGTCACATGCAGTAGGAATATCCCTCACTGCTGGACTCCCTACCTGAGTGTCTCTCACATGGGCCAAATATGCTTCACACCCTTTTCGAATCATTTTTCTAGCTAGTATAGCTGAAATGAGATTTGATGGCAATAACTGCCTCTCCCCATATATTACCACATCACCATACTGAGGAAGGCCAAAAGTGATTGTCTTTAGTCTACAGTCAATCATAGCATAATGTCTGGCTAACCAAACCATGCTCAAGATGATGTCATAATCTCTGAAGGGCATTTCTATCAAATCTGACAAAAAAGTATGTCCTTGGATCATCAAATGACAATCCTTATACATCCTGTTTACCCTAACCTCTTGTCCCAAAGGACTAGTCACTAACACCTCAAAATCCATTTTCATATAAGGGACAACAGTAAAGCAAGCAATGCTGGCACTGACATAAGAGTGTGTAGACCCCGGGTCAAATAATACATGCACATCTTGGTTAAAGATTAAGAAAGTACCAGTAACTAAGTCAGAAGTTTCGGCCTCTTCTCTCTATTTTATAGTGTACACTCTGACTGAAGTACTCCCCTGTTTTGGCTGGTTTACTGTACTCTGGCTACTAGGTGTACTACCTCTACCTCTACCTCTACCTCTGCCTCTGCTAACTGATGGTGAACCTTTGGGTGTAAAAGCTTGGGCTGATATCTCTGACATAGCAGGTGGTCCAGAACGGTGAGCACTCGTACAATCCTTAGCAAAATGACCAGTCCCTCCACAATTAAAACATGCTCCTGTGGCTCTATAGCATACCCCACTGTGTGTCTTACCACAAGTTTCACAAAGTTGAACCGACAGGGCATTTCTGGGTGTCTGCTGAATTTGCTAACCGAATCGGGATGGTCTCTGTCCAGAAGATCTGCCTCTACCAGACTTACGTGAATTGGATCCTCCAAATTTTTTTCTTTTTCCTGACCCACTATTAGAAGCTTGACCAATAGTCTTTCCACTTTTCTCTTTCTCTTCTGTACCCTTTTTAGGTACCCCTTCCAATTCAATTCTCTCTAGTTCCAGAGCTTGCGAAATCAGTTCTGAAAAATTCTGATGTCTGAACCCAACTACTTGCATTCTCAAACTAGGCCTTAACTCGATCTCAAAACGTTCACATCTGTCTCTAGCAGTGGCAAGCAGGCTTCCTGTATAGTGACTCAGCCTGGAGAAGTCCCTTTCATATTCTACCACTGTTTCTGTCCCCTTGCTTCAAGCTCAGAAATTCTTGCAACTTCATGTCAACATATGTGTCAGGGACCCATTTCTACCAAAATTTCCTCAGAAAATCCAACCATGTGAGGACTGGAGGCTACACTAGACTGTGGGGGATGGTCTTCCACCGCTCATATGCATCCCATTGCAGCAAAGAAACAGTGTACTCGAACTTTAATTCTTCTATACAGTGTAGCTTCTTAAACACCCTTTTCATTCTCTCCAACCACTGCTCAACTTCTAGCGGATCCACAGTTCCCTTGAATTCAGTAGCCCCATACTTTATTAACTTATCATACTGTCTGGCTAGAGGTTAGGGTTGCACTGCTGGTGTTTGAGTTGGGACTTGGGTGGGCATACTTCCGGCCATTTGTTGAAATAATGCAGCCATCTGCTGAGTGAACAGAGCAGGAAACTGTGGCATGGGTGGAGCTAGTGTAACTGACCCACTAACATTCTATAAAGCTGGGGCTTCCTCTTGTGCCTCAGCCTCAACTGATTGCTCAACAGAGCGGTCTCCTTCCTCCATTTCACTTATAGAGATTCTCTACTCCCTGTCAGCCAACACAAGGAGGATTATCCTCATTAGTTCATATTCATGATGTAAATATATCATATGTATCAATTAAGAACACTTGAGCAGTTGTACTTATCAAAGAAAATAATTCAAATGCATAGTTCAAAACTCATTCAAAACATGGCTTTGATACCACTAAAACATGTCACACCTTACCCCTCCGTAAGGCGTAACATGATCCCGTAGTATACCTAACGAATTACCGAATTTCACCTACCAATAACTCATTAAATATACTGCAAGGGATTTTAAACCAAATTCAATTCATTATTAAGATGTAAAGTGAAGTTGAATAACTATTAAAAGTCTTTAATTGGAGTTTAGGTCACAAGTTTGAATTTTGATTAATTCAATATTTTGAAAATTTTATAAAAATTTCGACAGAATGTCAGCTGTAATTTGATAAAACAGTTCTTCAAAACCTGTTAAAAACACTCCCAATGTGTATTTTAACCACAACTCCAATAATTTCCAACATAATTCACCTCAATCAACACAATGCAACATATTTTCAATAAACCTCACGGTCATTTAATTTAACTCAAATTACGTATAAAAGTCTCAATTTACAAAAAGGAAAACCAAAGATATTATTAATACAAACTTTAAGGTACAACTGCTCATAAAGTTCTACAATATATATGAACAACTAATTTATACCAAAATAAATCTACAAGGGTATAAAATTTTATACTCTTACAAGATTCACAGCAAGATCGCTTCACTGCAGCTAAAAGTAGCTCACTCTGTTGCCTTATCTTTCCCCCTATTTGCGACAGCAAGAAAAAGCCATCGCTGAGTATTATATTCAGTGGTGCATAATAAAAATTTTAAATTGTTAAATATAAAAGCATACATCAATAAACAAATATTTAAACCCTTTCACAGTCACATTTCATGAAATTGATGTCAATATTTATAATACCATTTTATCAAAATAATTTATAAATCATAATGTTGTCAATCAATAACACAACTTAGATCATGACATAAAATTTTCAATCAATGCCGTATTGTACATCACGACAAAGTAATTTCAACCCCATTAATCGAAATCAATGAGGGAGGTGGCTAGCTAGATATATGAGTACTCATCCAATCTCAATCTCAGACTGGCAAGCCAGAGAGGGAGGAATATAGTCAATCTCAACCCCATGAATGGAGGAGGAATACAATAATATTACCATGTCAAGTGTGAATCCAAAACTAAATTCAAAATCATATTGTTCAAACATTCCATGCAAAGCACTAAGCAGTTTTCATTCTAATTTTCATTTGTAAAATAGGCAACATAGCATTTCTTAAAGTCATAATTGAAGGAACGAAAGCGTGAAAAATACAAGTTTATACCATTGAATTCAAAATTTTCATTTAGGGTCACATGCATCATGCAAGATTTATTTTTATCTATTTGATTTCAATGATAAACAACATATTAAAACTCTTTTAATATGTTTTTGGATCTGTATTTGCCATTTAAGATTTTAAAATTAATCAGATTAATTTTAGAACCCTAGATTAAATCAAGAACGATTACACTAACCTCTTGATGCACTGCAGCGTGTCTGCGCCTTTGAGATTTGTCTTCAGGACACCAGATGTTGTCCCTCTAGTTTTTCCACACCAAGAACACCTATGGCAGCCCTTGAACAGCTTCTAAAGCTTTTTCTATTAATTAGAAATTCAAGTTCTGCCTTTTAAGAGATTAGAGATGTAAACAGGACACTAGAAACAATTTCTAATGTTCTTAATTCAAGAGATTGATGGCTAATCTCTTTGAATTGATGAGAGATGAAGAAGAATAGATGGAGAGCCTCAAAATGGCGTGACAAAGGAGAGGAGTCGCTGCTGGTTGTTTTTCTTTTTCATAACAACACTTATATAGCTAGGTTAACACATTAAACCCTTGTCACATGTCACCCTTTGATTAGCTCTAGGTTTAACTGACTCAATCACATTGTGCCAGGTGTCAAACCTATATTTAATCTTGATTTTAATCATCTTACATGATTAAAAAAAAAACATTTGACAAGCTTATGTATAATCCCATGTGTCACCATCTCATGGTGCCACGTGTCACACTGTGAAATGACCAAAATGCCCCTGTGTCTTAATTTTGAGTTCTTAACCCAAAATAATTATTTTTCTTCTTCTAATTTATATCAAATATAAATTAATTAATTAATCTCTATTAATTAATTTCTCATTAATTAAATTCATATTTAAACACTTTGAATATAAATTTAACTTATACTACACATCCAAAATCTAGATTTAGTTTCAAGTCATGCTAGGGACTTTGCAATTTAATTGTAAACCAAACCTATTTAATTAATCAATTAAACTCTTTAATTAATTAATTAATTCATATTTAAATAGGTGATAACTTGTGTATGTGTGTGACTTACTAGGCTCATCATTAATTGGCAATGAGACATGATATCAACTCTTAATATCATCAGAACTCTTTCTTACCATAAATGATTTCTCTAAATCATTTTATGAACCTCATTGACCATGGTTAACACCTAGCATAGCATGCCATGGCCACCCAATTAGTAATAAGGTTTACCTTAAATGAACCTATAATCATATGTTACCATGCACTAGAATCTCTCTGTTACAAAATCCCAACTCAAGCTGGAGTCAACTCTATTTGCTATGAATATTATGTTCTCTTTTAATTCCAGTTCTTGATTAAAAAGATTTTCTCATCAGAAACTCTTTTCTGAATAAATCTATCTGTCCTGGCCAGGAACTTGAAACATCAAGAACAATTAAATGAACATAGGATTTTATCTCTATTTACTTAGAGGAACAGATTCCATCTTGATCAACACTTACCTCCATATATAACTAGTAGGAGCCAACACATGCCCATATACCCATACATAGTACAAGTATGAAAGCAGTATCAAACTCAAACTACCTATATACAAGATAACTGTGCTATCTCAGGTCTAAAGATTATATGCACTGATATGATTTATGACAAAACATTGACAAGAGTAAACTCCATGTGCTTGTCATAAATGTCACTGGTTCGGTCTACTTATCATTTATAAGTGCCTATCATATTTGTTATATGGCATAAGACTCACCATTCCATCTTATTTATATCTCATATAAATAACTTGGGAACAAATATGAATACAATCTTTCTGGATAAGTCATGTCCTTATTATGAAGTATCCTCGATTGTGAACCTATTTATGATACTTTGTGCTAGAAATATTGTCACTCATATTCTTAACAACTTAAGAATAATATTTCTAACAAAATATCAATGGACCTTTTCTATTACTCATAAATATATTATGTAAACAGAAAAGTAAAAATGCCTTTTATTAATAAAAATATGTACAAGATACATACTAAATGATATGCTCTAGGGCATACTACTAACAATCTCTCACTAGCACTAGAGCCATTCATTACAATATCTTAGACCTACCTTTTCAAGATGCCAGTCTAATTGAGTTTGTGATATAGGCTTAATGAATGGATCAGCTGGATTTTCAGCTGATGCTATTTTCTACATGGCTACATCGCCTCGCCCAACCATTTCTCTGATAATGTGGTAGCGCCTTTCTATGTGTTTGGATTTCTGGTGAGACCTTGGTTCCTTAGCCTGTATGACTGCTCCATTGTTGTCACAGTGTAGTGGAACTGCTGACTTAATGGAAGAAACTACTGTAAGTTCTGTCACGAACTTCTTTATCCAAACAGCTTCCTTTGCGACATCGATGCGAGAATATACTCGACCTCTGTAGTGGAATGCGCAATCGTGCTCGCTTGGAACTCTTTCAACCGATCGCACCTCCATTACAATTGAACCCATATCCAGAGGTAGACTTTCTATCATCGATAACTGATTGGAAATCAGAATCAGTATAACCATCCAAGTGCAAGTCTCCACCTCCATAAATCAAGAATAAATCCTTAGTTCTTCTCAAGTACTTAAGAATATTCTTGACAGCTATCCAGTGTTCCAAACCTGGATTGGATTGATACCTGCTAGTCAAACTAATAGCATATACGATATCCGGCCTAGTACACAACATTGCATACATTAAACTTCCAATAGCCGAAGCATATGGAATCCTGGCCATCTTATCTCTTTCTTCAGGTGTCTTTGGAGACATCTCTTTAGAAAGGTGGATACCATGTCTCACTGGTAACAATCCTCTCTTGGAATCAAGCATGTTAAACCTCTTTAACACCTTTTCCAAGTATAGACTTTGGGATAAACCAATTATTCTTTTCGCTCTATCTCTATAGATGCGAATCCCAAGAATATAGGTTGCCTCCCCTAAGTCTTTCATGGAGAATGTATTTGACAACCATACCTTTATAGTTGTCAACATACCTGTGTCATTACCCATCAATAGTATGTCATCCACATATAAGACAAGGAAAGTGATAGCACTGTCACTAACCTTCTTATATACACATGGCTCATCCTCATTTTTGATAAAACCAAAGGATTTAGTGGCTTCATCAAAACGGATGTTCCAACTCCTTGAAGCTTGTTTCAACCCATAAATGGATCGCTTTAGCTTGCATACCTTGGAACCATCTTGGGATTCAAAATTCCTAGGTTGTTCCATGAAAATGTTTTCTTCAATGTATCCATTGAGAAAAGCTGTTTTGACATCCATCTGCCAAATCTCATAATCATAGTATGCAGCTATTGCTAATAAAATCCTAATTGATTTAAGCATGGCAACAGGGGAGAAAGTCTCCTCATAGTCGACTCCTTGCCTTTGGCAAAACCCTTTCGCTACTAGCCTTGCCTTATAGGTCTCTACCTTTCCATCAGAACCAATTTTCTTCTTGAAAACCCATTTGTTCCCTATAGGTACAATACCTTCAGGTGGGTCAACAAGATCCCAAACTTGATTCTTATACATGGAATCAATCTCGGATTTCATAGCATCAATCCATTTTGAAGAGTCTATATCTGATATAGCTTCTTCATAGGTAAGTGGATCATCTCCATGATCTACTTCTTCATGAGTAGACAACTCTTGTTCTTCTTCATGAAGAAAACCATATCTCACTGGTGGGTGAGATACCCTGGTTGTTCTACGAGGAACAGCTGTAGATGTTTCATCAATGGGTATAGGTTGACTAGATGGATCTATATCCATCGATGCATTGGTTGGTCGGAATTCTCCAATTCTAACTCTATTTGCCTTCCTTTGCCTCCTTCTTGAACAAACTGTTGTTCAAGAAATGTAGCATCTCTACTTATCACAACCTTTTGTGAAGTAGGCAAATAAAAATAATATCCAAAACTATCTTTTGGATATCCAACAAATCGACCTTTTTCTGATCTGGTCTCCAATTTATCAGTGTTCAGCTTTTTGATATAAGCTGGACAACCCCAAATCTTAACATGCTTAAGACTTGGTTTTCTTCCATGCCATATCTCATAAGGTGTGGAAGAAACTGATTTTGATGGAATCCTATTCAGAATATACAAAGCTGATTCTAATGCAAATCCCCAAAAGAAGATTGGCATATCAATATAGCTCATCATACTACATACCATATCCAATAGGGTACGATTTCTCTTTTCAAATACACCATTCAGCTGTGGCGTTCCTGGAGGAGTCAGCTGAGAAACAATGCCATGCTCTCTCAAGTATTCATCAAATTCAGTACTCAAATATTCACCTCCACAATCTGATCGAAGAGCTTTAATACTCTTGCCTGTTTGATTTTCTACTTCAGATTTAAATTCTTTAAACTTTTCAAAGGATTCATGTTTGTATTTCATCAAATACAAATACCCAAATCTTGATTTATCATCAGGAAAGGTAATAAAATAATGAAAGCCCCCTCTAGCCATTTCTTTAAATGGACCACATACATCACTATGTATTAGCTCCAAAATATTTTCAGCTCTTTGCCCTTGTCCAACAAAGGGTGATCTAGTCATTTTGCCCTGAAGGCAAGATTCACAAGTTGGAGTAGGCTCAGAGCCCAATGAGGATAGAATCCCCATTTTCTCCAGTTTTGCAATCCTATCTTCTGTAACATGACATAACCTTAAGTGCCAAATATATTTTGAACTTGAGTTGGTTTTCACCATGGCATTACATTCTTTTAGATCACTTGCATTCAATTTGTGTTTGTCATTATTATCCAAATAATAAAGACCATCATTCATATAACCCGAACCAACATATTTATTTTCAAAATAAATATTGTAAACATCATCTGTGAACTGAAATTCATAGCCATTTCTAGTCAAACTAGATATAGAAATGATGTTCTTAAAAGCATCAGGTACATATAAAATATTATCCAAACACAAAATATGTCCAAACATGTAAAAAGATTTAGATCCTGTGGCTAAAGCTTCAACAGTTGAGCCATTGCCAATCCGGACTCTAATATCTTGAGAACGCAAGCTGCTACTATTTGCTAGTTCCTGCATATCATTAGAAATGTGAGAACTGGCACCAGTATCTAAAACCCAAGCTGTAGATGAACTATGAGTATCATCAGAATCTAAATAATAAGATATGGACATACCTTCCGAAGGTGTATCCTTCTTGTCCTTCAAAGAAACAAGATACTCTGGGCAGTTCCTTTTCCAGTGCCCATCCTTTTGGCAGTGGAAACACTTTCCTTTGCCTCCATCAGCTTTAGTCTTCCTTTTATATTTAGCAATTTTCTTGGAAGGACTAGGAATCTGAGGTTTCTTTTTCTTATTGCCCTTCTTCTTGTTGGACTTTCCAGCAGAAGAAGACACAATCAAAGCTACCTATTTTCCTTTATTGCCCGGCATATTCTTTTGGGCAATAACCAGCATGTTGAGTAAACCAGTTAAGGTGCATTCCTGTTTAGTCATATGGAAATTTGTCACAAAATTCCCAAAAGACTCAGGAAGGGACTAAAGGATCAAATCCGTCTGTAGTTGGAAATCCATGTTGAAGTCAAGAAGTTCCAACTGCTCAATCAGCCGAATCATCTTGTGGACATGATCCCCAACATTTTGTCCCTTAGACATCCTCATACGGAATAGCTGTCTAGATATCTCATACCTAGCATTCTTGCTGTGCTCACCATACAACTCTTGTAGGTGAAGGAGGATCTCAGTCACACTCAACATGTTCTCATGCTGCTTTTGTAACTCATTACTCATGGAAGCAAGCATGTAACACTTAGCTCTCATATCATGCTCCTTCCACTTATCTAAAGTTTCATGTTCCTCTTGTGTGGCCTCTGGAGGTAAGGGACCAGGAACATTTGAATCTAGAACATATCCTATATGTTCAAGGTTCAGGACAAGTTTCAAATTTCTTAGCCAATCAGACAGATTAGGTCCTATCAACCTACTACGATCAAGTATGCTTGCAAGGATATTGGATGGTGGTGGTTGTTCTGTGCTCATTTTTATCAGAAAATTAACTGCAGAAAATAACCAGATTAATTAGTAAATATATCATGTAATTAACCAAAATGATTATGGTCTTTTAATCAAATTGGTCCTCCCACTAACTTAGCAAATCCTACACTTCCAAAGTAGAAAACGGAAATCCTAGTTGGATGGATTTCTAGTGGGTGATTGAATTCTCATAATTCTATTAATCATCCTCAGGTATATTCATTATTGGAATTACAATAAACTATAAGTGAGCAACTCCTTGCCCATCACATCTCATGTGAGGTTTAATCCTTTACCTAGCCCCTAATGCTCAAAATCTCAGGTACATCAATTATTGACTTATCTTGCATTAGTTAAGTTGATCCCATTGAGCCAGTAATTATGCAAATAATTTTAATGTCCTCAGGTACATCCAATATTGGCCACCAAACTATTTACATATTTACAACATCTCATGCTTAACAATTATTCTTAAGAAAGTCTCTTAAATTAATTGCATCTTATGCAACTATTTAAAATTTCTTAAAATAATTACCCCAATGGAGGGCTTATGTTATAATTACTTTAATTATAGCATTTCCAAATTAATCATTTGTTTGAAAGATTTTATGGTCATTCTAATTACTATTAAGGTCTCACTTTGCACATTATCCAATTAGCATGCATATATCATATAATAGCATACATTCCCATACATCTCATGCATTCATGGATAAGCAATAAATATGGTATGATCATGGACTTTCTAAGAGATTCAATTCTGAGCCACCAAGAATTGAATCAGGGCATTCCTAGGTGCATTTTATTCATTCATTTTACAAGAGTTGCTGAAGGAGTACATAATCAACACTTGATCTTGAATTCCTCCCACTGGTCCCACCAATGCTCTTGACCTCCTTGAACTTCTTGCAATCCAATATTACATAGTAATCTTTGGCATACCAAGGCGAATTTACAAGAACTTAAATAAATGAAATTACAACCCAAAAATTATTACAAACTTAATAATACATGCCCAAAATAAATTAAAATAAATTAATTAATTTATAATTCCAAAGAAACATAAAAGAAATAAATCCAATCACATTGGTCTTTTATAGTCCATGATCATCCATCATGCATATTACTATTTAACAATTAAATAAAACATACATACTTAAATTAAATTGAATATCTCATATTCAACTTAAAAATCCAGATTTGAATATGATTCAAATAAATTTAAAAATTCAGATTTGAATCTCATTCAAACAAATTTAAAAATTCAGATTTGAATCACATTCAAACAACTTTAAAAATTCAGATTTGAATCACATTCAAACATTTTTTAAAAAAATCAGATTTGAATCACATTCAAACATTTTTTTAAAAATCAGATTTGAATTTTATTCAATCAATTTTAAAAAATCAGATTTAAATATGATTCAAACAACTTTAAAAATTCAAATTTGAATCACATTTAAACAACTTTTAAAATTCAGATTTGAATCACATTCAAACAATTTTTTAAAATTCTAATTTGAATCATAATTTAATTGTGTGATAAAAATTCTAATTAAACAATTTAATTAGACATAAAATGGATCTTAGATCATACAACAATTGCACATTCACCATCCATTTACCTTTGCACACCATTGTGGTGCATCAACCATGCGCACCATGGTGTTCATCATTTGCGCCGTCACCTTGGCTTTGCAACCAGTAATGAACTTTTGATCTCATGATCAAACACACAATTAAATCATATAAACATCAATCTAAATGGCAAATATAGTGGCTCTGATACCAATTGAAGGAACGGAAGCGTGAAAAACACAAGTTTATACCATTGAATTCAAAATTTTCACCTAGGGTCACATGTATCATGCAAGATTTATTTTTATCTATTTGATTTCAATGATAAACAACATATTAAAACTCTTTTAATATGTTTTTGGATCTGTATTTGCCATTTAAGATTTTAAAATTAATCAGATTAATTTTAGAACTCTAGATTAAATCAAGAACGATTACACTAACCTTTCTGCGCCTTTGAGATTTGTCTTCAGGACACTAGATGTTGTCCCTCTAGTTTGTCCACACCAAGAACACCTATGGTAGCCCTTGAACAGCTTCTAAAGCTTTTTCTATTAATTAGAAATTCAAGTTCTGCCTTTTAAGAGATTAGAGATGTAAACAGGACACTAGAAATAATTTCTAGTGTTCTTAATTCAAGAGATTGATGGCTAATCTCTTTGAATTGATGAGAGATGAAGAAGAATAGATGGAGAGCCTCAAAATGGCGTGACAAAAGAGAGGAGTGGCTGCTGATTATTTTTCTTTTTCATAACAACACTTATATAGCTAGGTTAACACATTAAACCCTTGCCACATGTCACCCTTTGATTAGCTCTAGGTTTAAGTGACCCAATCACATTGTGCCAAGTATCAAACCTATATTTAATCTTGATTTTAATCATCTTACATGATTAAAAAAAAATATATATATTTGGCAAGCTTATGTGTAATCCCATGTGTCACCATCTCATGGTGCCACGTATCACACTGTGAAATGACCAAAATGCCCCTATGTTTTACTTTTGAGTTCTTAACCCAAAATAATTATTTTTCTTCTTCTAATTTATATCAAATATAAATCAATTAATTAATCTCTATTAATTAATTTCTCATTAATTAAATTCATATTTAAACACTTTAAATATAAATTTAACTTATACTACACATCCAATAATCTAGATTTGGTTTCAAGCCATGCTAGGGACTTGACAATTTAATTACAAACTAAATCTATTTAATTAATCAATTAAACTCTTTAATTAATTAATTAAATCATATTTAAATAGGTGATAACTTATGTATGTGTGTGACTTACTAGGCTCATCATTAATTGGCAATGAGACATGAAATCAACTTTTAATATCACCAGAACTCTTTCTTACCATAAATGATTTCTCTAAATCAACTTTTAATAACACCTAGCATAGCATGCCATGACTACCCAATTAGTAATAAGGTTTACCTTAAATGAACCTATAATCATATGTTACCATGCACTAGAATTTCTCTGTTATAAAATCCCAACTCAAGCTGGAGTCATGGTTTATGTCAAACTTCATTTGCTATGAATATTATGTTCTCTTTTAATTCCAGTTCTTGATTAAAAAGATTTTCTCATCAGAAACTCTTTTCTGAATAAATATATCTGTCCTGGCCAAAAACTTGAAACATCAAGAATAATTAAATGAACATAGGATTTTATCTCTATTTACTTAGAGGAACAGATTCCATCTTGATCAACACCTACCTCCATATATAACTAGTAGGAGCCAACACATGCCCATATACCCATACATAGTACAAGTATGAAAGCAGTATCAAACTCAAACTACCTATATACAAGATAACTGTGCTATCTCAGGTCTAAAGATTATATGCACTGATATGATTTATGATAAAACATTGACAAGAGTAAACTCCATGTGCTTGTCATAAGTGTCACTGGTTCGGCCTACTTATCATTTATAAGTGTCTATCATATTTATTATATGGCATGAGATTCACCATTCCATCTTATTTATATCTCATATAAATAACTTGGGAACAAATATGAATACAATCTTTCTGGATAAGTCATGTTCTTATTATGAAGTATCCTCGATTGTGAACCTATTTATGATACTTTGTGCTAGAAATATTGTCACTCATATTCTTAACAACTTAAGAATAATATTTCTAACAAAATATCAATGGACCTTTTCTATTACACATAAATATATTATGTAAACGGAAAAGTGGAAATGCCTTTTATTAATAAAAATATGTACAAGATACATACTAAATGATATGCTCTAGGGCATACTACTAACAATAACAAGCATAAATTGTTCACTATACAAATTCAAATAAATTTTTAAGTAGCAGCAAGAAATCAAAAATTATTATGCACAAACCTCATATATTAGCTTTTCCTCAATTCACTCCCATCTATTTCCTTCTTCGTAAGGCTCATTTCCCACTGAAATACAAAATTAAGTTGTTTCAAGATTTATCTAAATTATTTCTAGCAATAAGTCCAACAATTAAATTTTTGTACACTAATTTCACTTATAAGTTTTTATAAGTCAAATTCTTTGTGTTTTTTATTATGATGATTACTATTCATTTGGCTAATTAGGTAAAATGTTGACTTTTTTATACTTAAGGGGTATACTAGTTCTAATTGCACTCACATATCATATTTTGGGTTACAATTGTGTTGGCATTGGTTGCCAATTGAAATTCCAAACTCCCTAACAGAAATTCCAAAAATTCAGTTTTTGTCACTTGGATTTACTGTTCCATTGGACCAATCTACAGTGAAAATTTGGCTAAACTTCATTTACCAAAGTTGTTCCTTATTGTATCTAGTTTAATTCCCTTTTTGAATCACTCCATTTAAAGTTTTGTAACTCAAGTTATACCATTTTTACTAAGACTAGCAGGATTGGTCAAAACCCAGAAATTCTGGGCAAATTTAGGTTTAGCAGATTTGGTAACCTCAGTTTGGTTGGCAATTTAACTAGGTTATGGTCAGAATTTGGGTTTGTGTTCCTCATAAAAGTTGTTATACTATGTCTAAGCTTTCCAATGGTATAAAAATCAGGTCATTTGGACATTTTTACACCAAGTTATGACTATTTGAACATGTACTGTTCATATGGTCAGTTTTGTCCCGTGACAAGGTACCTAATCCGGATTTAACCAAATTTTATACCAACTTGTGGTCGATTTTAGGGTAAGGTTTCTATATGAAAATTGTTGCTTTGGGTCTTAATTTTCATCTCCAATTAGCTTCACACCAATTGGAGTAACAGAATTTCAGTTATAGCCATTTGAATGGGCAAGGGTCAAGCTGTTCAGATTTGGGCATTACACCATACTTCAATTTAATTCCATGCATTCAATTACACTCATAAATACACCAATTGACCAATTTAAGCATCAACATTGTCAATTGGTCATCAATTTACTAAAATCCCTAATTTTCAACTAAAACTCTAAGCACCAAGAACCCTAATTTCCAATTGTCACAATTCATGAAACTAAAGTGTATCACTAACACCTACTCATTCAATTGGGCTTGTATACATGATTTATTGAATTAAATCACATCATTTCCCCCAATACCTCATGGCTGCCGAAATTCATAGAGTTCCTTAACTTGTCATTTTTATTTCATTTTCAACAAATTATAACTTAATTTAAGTGCCTACTCATTAATATAGAGAGAAAATTGGAAGAATCATTACTAACCTCTTTCAAGCTCTTTTCCTCTTCTCAAACTCTTCAATTTTCCCTTCTTTTTCAATTTCAATCTTCAAATCAAGACTCAAAAATAAGTTTTACTTAAGGGAGTTAGGGAATTTATGGCTAAAATTTGGGTTTATAAAAGCTTGAGATTAGCTTTCATTGTGGAAGAAAGAAAATGAGAGAGAGAGAAGAGAGAGAGTGGACGGCTAGAAGAAGATAGAAATGATTTTTCTCTTTTTTTTATTTGGTCTTTTATGTCAACATTTATTCATAATTTCAAATTTTTAAATTATAAATTTTTATTACATCATTGATGATGTCATAAAGCTTTTACTTTTTGAATTTCTTTTCTTTTTGTTTTCTTTTCTTTCATTCACCTCTTCAATTTAATTCTATTTTTCATAATTTTAATTTCCTATATTTTATTGGATATTTAGGTCAAAAGTCACCTCTAATGGTGAATTGACCATTTTGCCCCTTATCTGTCTGATCTGTCTTTCCAATAATATTAAATTACTTTCAGAACTCTGGTTCAATTATTTGAGCTGGTTCTCTATTATTTTCTATGGTTTTCACAATACCGTTAACTTCGCAATAATCTTTAGGCCTGGGGTGCCATAAGGTCCCACACGAAAATAGGGCAGCGACTGAACTCGCAATCACTTTCCGGTTCGGTCAGCCATCGCTGTGGCCTCGGCTTATTTAACCCGTTATGCCTTGTTTTCTTCATTTCCATTTTACCTTCATGTATTTGTTGTTAATTTTCATTCATAACTTTTCTAGGTAACTTAAATATGGTTTTACACATCCCAACTGTCCCGGCAGACACTGGTCACCGGAACAGTAAAATGTACGGAACTACTGAACATATGGGTGTTACAGATGTACTATAATTAATAAAATTTTAGAAGTTGAACTTTTTTTTATTAACCATATCTTTTAATTAATACTAGCATAATGTCCATGCTATGTATGAATAATTTATAATTTTTATTTTTTAATTTAAATTTTAATTACATTCTAAATAAGATAAACTATTACTATTAAATTAATTTTTAACTAAAATTTCCCTCTTGTTTAACTTAATTTGTAAAATTGTTATTTATTATAATAATAAATTTTTAATTAATTTATGGTGTCAATTTAATGCTTTTTATACATGTATTAATAGTAGTTTCTACGATTACTTTGATTAAAATGTAATAAAATTATTTTATTCAAAAAATAATTTAAATTTCATAAAATTTTTATATTTTATCTTATAATTTACATATCTAAATTATAGAAAATATATTAAATTAATGAGAAAATAATTTTGTTTAAAAAATATATAAATATAATTTTTTATTATTAATATAATAAAAAATATATTAAATTACTCATAATGAGTTGAATGATTTAATTTTACTAAGAATGAAAATATATAACATTATTATTAATTAAAAATAACATTTTATTATATTATTTTTTAAAAATATTATATCTTTAAATTTTTCTAAAGTATAAATTTTTTTTATTAATAATTCTTTCACAAAAATGGTTATCGTTTTACATAAATTTATGATATAAGATAAATATATTTCATAAAAATTAAAATTTTAAAATATCATAATTTTTTATTAATGTAATAAATATTAAAAATATATATTATTTTTTAAAAGACAGATTCAATAATTTTAATATTATAATTTTATTTTTTTAATCATCTGTACTTGCAGTTAATTTTTTGATGTAATCATATTTGCATTTTATTTTTAAAATTCTACTTCAATATAAAAATATAATTGAGAAATAATTTATGCATAAAAATTTAAATATTTAATTAAAATTTAAAAATATTTTTATTAAAAATTAATGATAATAAAATATAAATAATCAAAATATTAATTAGAATTGTATTCGATATATAATTATAATAAAATGAAATATTAAAAAATTTAAAAAATATGAAATAAGAAATTTATTAAAAATTTGTAATTAAATAAATAATAATTAAATATATTTAAATAAATAAATTTTGAGAATGATAAATAATAACTTTAAAAAAAATAATAACAAAAGAACATAGTAAATAAAAAAAAAAAAAGATTTGAGAGCATTTAGGTGAAATAAAAATATTTGTTGCAAGAAGAGTTATTGATATGTATCAAATATCTTATATGATATTATATATATGGACAAACAAATGAAAATCATTTAAATAAAAGTTTAATTTTATAATTAAATATTATTTAATAGAAAAAGGATAATAAAAAGAATTTAAATTTAATTTTGAAACAGTAATTTATTTGACCATTTTAATTCAATTGCCATGAGTTAGCGATGATGATGATGATGATGATGATAAGTATTAATTAATCATATGAAAGTGAAATAAAAAGAATATTAAATTATTAACATAAAAATAAATGCATATTAATTATAAATAAGTCAAATCTCTATATTTTATTTTTATAACTTTTTATGTAAACTGTACTTTTTATCTCTCAAATTTTTTAAGAAAGATTTTATAATAAAAATAAAAGAAAATTTAACAATATAATAAAAATATTTATTAAATGTATGAAATAATTTAAGATTGATTAAATTATATGATAGTTGATTATAAGATCATAAATTAATGGCAAATTTTCTTTAAGTTATGACCATCACTAACATTTTATTATTATTATTATTGTTGTTGTTGTTATTGTTGTTGTTAAATTATTTTTTATTTTAAATTATTATTATTATTATTATTATTATTATTATTATTATTATTATTGAGGGTGACATGTAGTAAATAATATTTTTACATAAATAAATTTATAAAAATAATAATATAAATAATTTTTAAATATTACAATTAATCACAAAAGGTTATAATTTTTAAGAATTAAATTTTAAAGAAAATAATAATTTAAATCGTAAATGTTAAAGTAGAATTATAAATAATATTGATAATTAAAAGATAAATAAAAAAAATTAAATAATTATTATTTTAAAAATTGTATAAAAGAGAGTTATTAATAGAAGTGGCATGTGGTAAACTTTTTAAAAAAAGTGCAATATGGGATTTCCTTGGAAATACCACTCTGCTTTATATATATATATATATATTTGTTTGGTGGTTAATTAAATAAAAAATATTAAATATTTAAATAAATTCAAATTTATATTTATAATTTTTTATTTTATATGAAATAATGATAAGATTTCTTATAATTGTATTCAAAGTTAAATTGAATTTAAAAAGTTAACCGTAAATTATAATATAGTACTTAAAGTTTTATTTAATTAATAAATAAAAATATTGGATATAATAGTGATTTAATATAATATATACCTTTGATATTTTAAGTCCATCGATTAAACAATATATTTAAAAATAAGTTTTAATTAAAACTTTATGCTAGAATTTTTTTTATTAATTTTAATTAATGTAATTATCTTTTAATAAATCAAATAAATCTATATATGCATCCGAATATAAAATGTAAAAATAAATTCATATATTTTTGCAAAATAATTTTATAAAAATAATATATAATTGAAAAGAATATATATCCCATATGTATTGTAGCATTTATTAAATAAAATATGTATTTTATATATAATTTACTTTAGTTAACATGTATATTTTATATAATAGATACTACAATTTAAGATCAATCGGTTTTAAGCATAAATTTTTTGCACTTATTTTTTTCTTTATCCTTGTAAAGAGAAGTGTAGAACCATGAATATTATTGTAATGAGTTTTTTTTTCCTCTTGAATTAGAATTCAAACTCATTTGTAAGTTTTTCAAAGAATTAGTGAATAATAATTAAAAACAAATATGTAAACCTGATTTATCATGTAGATCAAAATATATAATATTAAGACATAAAAATCATATAATTTATATAAGTTTTTCAAATAATAAATTTCGTGAAAATGAAAAAGTAAAATATATGAGTTCTTTACAAATTTTTATATAATTATTTTTTTCTTTTATTTTTTTCCTTTTCTTTGTGAAGAGAAGAATAGAATTATAGAACTATGTCTATTTTTGCATTGAGTTTTTTTTCAATTAAAATGTGAACTCATTAATAAATTTTTCAAAAATTTAGTAAAAAATCAACAAAAAATATTTATGTTTAAACCTGATTCATCATGAAATATAGTATGTATTAAGTAAAATATACATATTAATTAGTATAAACTATATATAAAATATATATTTTATTTAATGGATGCTACAATTTATGTAGTATATATTATTTTTAATTATATATTCTTTTTAAAATTACTTTTTTTCGTTTTTTGACTTGCAAAATGCATCACATGGCTCTCACAACATCCAGAGAGCATATATTAACAATTGAGATAGGAACATCCACAAGCCAATTAATAGGTAATTCATTTTTGTAGCATAGTTTTGCAAGATGGTGAGCCGCTTCATTTTCATTCCTTCTGATGAGCTTAAATTCCACATGCTGAGACTCTTCAGCTCTCTTCTTTATAGCACCAACTGTAGCATAAATTTCCCAAAACTTTACAGTGGGAAAAGCCTTCAAAGCTTGAAAGAGATTTGCAGCATCAGTGTCAACTATGATCAAAGAGAAACCCTTGCATGAAGCTAACTCTTCTTTTCAAAATTAATTTGTAAAAATATGAGTTTATTTTTACATTTTATATTCGGATACATAAATTTATCTATTTTTATTCAAAAGATAATTATATAAATTGAAATTAATAAAAATATTTTTTAATATAAAGTTTCAATTAAAAATAAACATAAAATAAAATTTATTTTTAAATATAAAGTTTAATCAATGACAAAAATGTCAAACGATTATATCCAAAACTTATATTTGTTAATCAAATAAAACTTCAGGTACTATGTTGTAATTGACTGTTAACTTTTCAAATTCAACTTCACTCTATTGGATATAAATGTGACAAATCTTAAAGATGCGTCTATTTCACATAAAATTAAAAAATTATGAATATAAATGTGATATCACATAAACATTTGACATTTTTTGTCCACTTGGCCTTCGTCAGTTCACTTTTAAAAGTTATTTTAGCCTTTTCGTTAATATTAGTGATTTTAGTAGTCGTTAGCTATTTTAATAGCCGTTAACTGTTTTGGTAGTTGTTACCGTTAGACATTAGTTATTAGTGGTCAGCTATTTATATAGCGATTTAAAACAGAAGTGTTCAACAAAAATAATTATTGGATAAATTTTTAAATGTGAAAATAGTAATACCATTTTATTAACTCTAGTTAAAACGCTCTCTCCACCTCTAAAAGTTAAGAGAAGTAACTTTGACTCTAGTTAAAATGCTCTCTCAATCTCTAAAAGTTAGGAGAAATAACTTTTCATGAATCACTCCTCAACCTCTAAACGCTAGTATAAATGCTATATTATCGAACAATATAAATAAGAAATGTAATATTTTGATTATAGTCAAAATATTAAATATCACCATAAAAATTATTACAAACAGAACCTTTATCTAAAATTATCAAACCATTTTGAGAATGTTAAGGTGCATTAATTATTTTTTTTTTTTTTATTTTTAATTCTATTTAGCATAATAATTATTTTTGCTCATTTTAAATATTTTCCTCATAAAGAGTAATTAAATTAAATTAAATATAATTAATTATTTTTTTAATTATGATATAAAATCTTAATCAAGTGAATGATAAGAGTAATTAAAAATAAACTATAAGAAGTTTTGCTAACCTATCTAGGGGAAAAAAAGTTGATGTCTAAAAACAATAAAGATGAGAAAGAGTAAATAAAGAAGAAAAGAAAAGAAAAACCATAACACATACTATTAAACACAATATTACTGAAATTAATTCATATTAGCCAGCCGATTACACACCTATTGTGTAACTTCCCTTCCACATCTTATTCCGTACAACATTATCAAACTCCTACTCTTCATTTTCATACAAATACATAATATATCACTCTGCTACAGCGACTGATATAGAAGTGTAGCTATTTTTTGGAAGGGGAGCTTCATTTTAATTAGTTTCCTAACAGCTAGGGAGGGTAACCCCACAGGCATTAGCAACCTTTTTGGCACCAGGTGAGTTTACGTACTGCTTCAGGTTTGGGTTCTTCAGGTACCCACAAAGGCACGGCTTCTGCTCTCGCAATTTGCTGCAGCAAGCGCTTGACGGAGCAGTCGACGACGAGATCGCCGGCAGGCATGAGCTCAGCTGCGCAACGTTGCATGTCACTGCATTTGACAAGCGCACCTCAGTTACAAGCATCAGCGCCATCACCAAAACCACCACCCATAGGGCTGAGCCAGAAACCTTCTTCATCTTCGCGAATGATGAATTCAATTCACTGAGTGAGAAAGTGCAAGTGTGTGAGAAGAAAATGGTGTGTTAGGCCAAGAGTGAGTGAGCAGAATTTATAGAAGGCGAGGAAGGAAATGGTCCGTTACGAAAGCTCACGTGTCAAATATGCAATTCAAAGGGTCCCACAAATTTAGGGTAGTGGGTCCCACAACTTTCAATTTGGTCATAGACATGATACGTGTCTAATTGATAATTGATGTCATTTTGGTCTTTGGTAACTGCTGATTGGCTATCCACTGGGCTATCAAAATTGACTTTATAATCTGGTATAATAGAATTATAATGGAACCCGGATCACATCATCCATTATTTTCCTTTTTAATAAAATTGACTTTAATTTGGATTTGAATTTAAGAGTTTACAACGTTAAGAATATTGTGATATCACTAAATCAAAGCTAATTAATTAGATTCATCTATTTAATTTTAATTTTAGTTTTTATTTGTCTTAATTAAATTTTAATTAAATTTCGTACGTAATTAATATTTTATAAAAATTTTATTTTTAAAAATTATAATTTAGCCTAAAATTAGACTAATTGATTTTAATTTCCATTCAAAATCAATTTTAATCAATTAAATAGAGTTTAATTAATTTTAATTTTAAATTAAATTGATCTACTTTTAATTTAAAACCATATTATAATTGAATATATGTGTATGATTCTATCGTTAATCAAATATCATTTATATGAAACTCATTATCATAATAAGAGTTTATTCAATATTATTAATAAAATTATTATTAAATAATTTAATATAAAGTAATGCTCTTAAAAAAAGAAAAGACATTTTAGTTTCCAAATTTATTCTGGATTAAAACTTCCTTCAACTGTAACATGGGAGAATGGAGAAAAATATCATATAAGAAGGGGAAAAATATTAATTAAAAATAACAAAAATTAATTAAATAATAAAATCATTTAAATTATTTTTTCATAGCATTTAAATAATATTTTTACTTCTTTTATTCTAAAACTTAGTGATTATTTATTATAAATTTATCCCTTTTCTGCATGCTCTTTCAAGAGGATAGCTCTATAGGATCTGTTTTTTTATATTGAAAATCTTTATAAACTAGCTCTAGAGATACTTTGAAAAGAAATGATAAAAGAGACTTATCTAGCCTCTTGTACTCCTCTCCTGATTTTTCCTCTTATTTCCCCTTGAATGATGTTTTTTTAAGAAAAATATGAAGAAAGTTTTCTTCCTTTTGCCACATTTAATATCCAAACTCTTTTCATTTCTCAGTGAAAATAGTTAGGTACTCTCATTTATAATTTTGACACATTCTGATAGAAAAACGTTTTCTTATAAAAATTATTAATTTAAAAAATAATTTAAAATTTTATTTTATTATTTTCAAATTTTTATAATTAAAGTATATTAAATTTTATTTTAAATTATTTTTTAATATTTTTAATTTTTAATACCTCTAATTAATATATTTTATT
Organism: Hevea brasiliensis; assembly: GCF_030052815.1. Classification (NCBI taxonomy): domain Eukaryota; kingdom Viridiplantae; phylum Streptophyta; class Magnoliopsida; order Malpighiales; family Euphorbiaceae; genus Hevea; species Hevea brasiliensis. The sequence goes on along the minus strand of NC_079501.1, from coordinate 20,352,776 downwards.
AATATATATTTTTTTCAACAGTATCCCTAACACAAAAGCAGACAACCATTAACACGGGCCCCTAATTTTATTAATATATATTTTTTTCAACAGTATCCCTAACACAAAAGCAGACAACCATTAACACGGGCCCCTAATAGTCACACATACAGAGTACAAACAATAAATTGTATTTATTTTCCCCTGTTAAAGTCAAAACATTAGAATTCGGTGTCTGCAGTGGGGCCGCCAAGCATCGCAAATAAGTTATGCTAAATATTTAATAATGATTATTATTATTATATAATATAAGTAATTTATAATCACATATATTTTATATTTAATTTATAATTTTAATACGTCTTTTATGCAATGGTAAAAAAAATAAGTGAAAAAAAAATCTAAAAAATAAATTTTCCCAAGATCAATATAAAAAAAATATATAATATATTTGATACACTAAAAATATTATACTTAATACTTAAATCAAAGTATTTTAGTTTTAAATTTAGAAAAATGAGATTCGTATTTTTTATGGGTGAACATATATTTATATGATAAATAGATTATAATTTTTTTAATATACAGAATTAATTAATTTTTTTAATATAAATATATTTTTTATTAAGAAAAAAGAATTTAATATTTAAATTTATGAAGATTCAATTTAATAAATATATAAATATATAAGGGTATTTTATAAAAGAAAAAAGATTAATTGAACCCTCTTTTATTATAGTGGATCCACCACTACTTTTATATAATCAAATTAGCTAGATTTTTTTTTTTTTTTTAACATGCTACCATACATTTACAATCCACTAAAAGGGCAAAAGGTATATTTTGAATTAAGATAAAAAAAAAAAGAAAAAAAAAAAGAAAAGTTTCAAAACCCCTAGGAAGAACAAAGAAAAGACTCTTGCATATGCCACCAATCACCGGTACCACCTTTACTCACCATCGCCAGAGAAACTAAATCTAAGATTGAAACCAGCAAACATTGCCAACATTTCAAGGGGCACCAAACATTACCCATCACATAACAGCATCTCCCAAACTTAGACCATCCATATTCTCAAACAACCATGCAACAAAACTCGAAATGCAGAAGGAAGGAGGCTGCCATAGAGCTCACCAACCTTCAAAGGCCAACAGGATGACCTTCCCAGCCTTAGTGTAGGAGCTGTTGTTATAGTGGGTGTAGAATAGGTTTTGAGGCGTGATGAATCACTATCTTTAAGGTATTAATTGCCTCCACTAGATTGTTGCAAGGTTATGGCAATATACCTCCAGGATACAACAAAACCTGAAATCTGCAGACAGCAACTCCTTAAGATTTCCCTTAAGAACTCTTTATACGAACTGAATTTAGAGAGACTAGAAGAAAAGAAGAAGAAGTAGAAGTAGTATATATATCTGGATTTAAAAACTCATCCATATTTATAAAGAATGAAAAGTCATGGCACCTTTACTAGATAGACACATCTGTTTATCTCCAATATATACAACTGTTTATGTAATAGACATGTCTGTTTATTAAAAGATACCTATACAAATAGTTGTGACTATTTATATAGACATATCTGTTTATTAACAGACACCTATATAAATAGTTATGACTTTTTGTATAGAATAGACATGTCTGTTTATTAACAGACACCTATACAAACAGTTGTGACTGTTTGTATAGAATTGACATGTCTGTTTATTAACAGACACATCCACTTGTTAATAAACACATCTGTTCGTAATTTATTTACGAAAATTACAATATGATAATTATTTTATTTCACACATATACTTATCAAGTGCCATAATAGAATAATATATATTGAATTATATATATATAATTCTATACATATTTCATTCTTGTCATTCCTTCACTTTCTTATATTTTAACAATATAGGAATTATTTCTCTCTATACTATCTAACATACAAGCTATTTATAACAATCCCCCACTTAGCTTGTATTGTTAGATCCTATTGTTTCATGCATAATGAAAAGTATCTTTCGATTTAAACTTTTCCTTAGTGTAAGTATTTCAAAATTCTAAAGAAATCATGGTGGCCTTAGCTTAAACCTAGATTCCTATTAAATAGAACCAGAAATACTACACACATGAATCAATTAGTTCGACTTAAAAGTTCACCAAAATTTTAGCATGAATATGGCCTTGTGCTATCTCCTGTTTTCATGAACATTTACAAAAGTTTTTCTTACTTTTGTTGAAGCTGCACCACTTCCTATGTTCATATAGGTGAAGTTTCCTTTGTAATAATTTTAAACTTCATTAAGAGTATAAATACTCATCCTCATTCCATTAACTTAGTACACTAAGTACTTAATTACAACATTTACTAATGACTTGTTATTACCCTTTAAATTTTATTTAGTAATAATACTATAAAGTAGGGTTCCCATCAGTGGTAAATTTAATGGAATATTCTAAATCCTAATCAGCACATGTACTTATGATCATAACTCTCGAGAGCCATTTTATTAAAGGATTTGCTAGATTATTATAGGATTTAACATAACATGGTAATAACACCATTAGAGACTAATTGTCTTACATTTTCATGTCTTAAGCTTATATGTATATACTTTCAATTGTATATTTTACTATAAGCTTTAACCATCGTGATTTGACTATCACAATATAAAGAAATAGATAGCACAAGTTGTGGCCACAACTTAATATCTGATAACAAATTTCTCAGCCATTCTACTTCTTTACCAACATTCGCCAATTATAAATTCGGATTCTATCGTAGAATGAGTTATACAAGTTTGTTTCTTTAATGCCCAAGAAACAAAACCTCCACCTAAAGTGGACACCCAACCAAAGGTTGACTTATTATCCTTAGTACTACATATCCAATTGGCATTTATATAACCCTATGATCTCCACCATATTTGTTTCACTAGTCAACCATATAATCACATGTTTATAACATGACAGTCTAGATTTGTACCTTATTTGTAGAAATAAATTGCTCCATAACTTATTTAAAATGAGAGTATCCAACAATAAAGAACCAAGCTAAACTTGCACACACACACAAATGCATACTCATTTGTCCTTTTGTCACTTCTTATAAATGACTTGTAAGACTCTTATATTTACTACTCAAAATGTACCAACCTTTTGGCCAATTAGTTCATCTCTTCATGCATGTAACTATTTAGAAGAATTGCATCTTTTCATTTAGTTACATCTTTTGGCCAAGGGACACAACTCTTTGCATGGATACAACTCTTTATATGGTTTTAGCACATTTGGAAATTTATCACAGAATAATCTATAGTTTATAATTCTTTTTTTTTAATATCCAAAAACCCTTGAAATTTCTTTCCAGTATTTCATACTAATATTACTAGTATAACTTGATAATTTAAATATTGCGAAAGCAATATCAGGTCTAGTGCAATACCTAGCATATATTAAGCTATCAATAGCATTAGTATACTCAATTTGAGTAATTATTCTACAAAAATTTATAGTCAATTTACAATAAATATCATATAGAGTATTCGCTTCCCTCAATATAATGAAATTAACAAAGAGTAAAACCCCCACTATGTTACAGCTAGGTAGTTTAGGCAGATCCCTCAAGGATAATAACCAAAATATAAATCTAGACAGTAATTTTAAAATTCTTTCAAGAATAAATTAAAGAATAAGAATATTGATTGTAGGTAAAAATGAAGAGAAGAGACAAAAAAGAAAAGTTAATAGATTTTTTTGTTCCAAACTGCTATTTATAAAGCATTTGCATCTCTTCAAACATATACAATAATTCACTTTGTATCTATTAGAATAGTTATATCTGTTCACTTACACCTTTTAGAATAGATACAACAGTTCACTTCGTATCTCTTATAACAATTACATCTATTCTCTTATACCTTTTACAACAGATACGATCGTTCACTTTGTATCTCTTAGAATAATTACATCTGTTCATTTATACCTTTTACAATAGATACAACTGTTCACTTTTGTATCTCTTAGTATAATTATATCTGTTCACTTATACCTCTTAGAACAGATACAACCATTCACTTATACCTTTTAAAACAAATATAATTATCGGTAATAAATAGTTCATTTTGATATCTTTTAATAAACAGACATAACTCTTTTGAAATGAGACAAATTTTTCTATCACTAATATTTTAACAATATCCCCACCTAGTTAGTGATAGACACAATCAATATGAATTAGGATTTATGCATATAAAAAGTGTTTTTCGACTTATGTACATAAATCTTATTATCTTCTTTAACACATTTACCATGAGCTTTAGCATCATAATATAACCTTATATTTCTTCTAATTATAAGCATGTCATCAACATAAAATAAATTATCACATAAAAAAAAAACTTTTAATATGTATGTATTTCTGAAGCTATTTAAGAGAGAAGTCGTATGTAGCATACAATAATTTCTTCCTATAATCATTCAAACTAGAAGTATGATGTGCTATTATTCCTCCTAATTGCAATGATTTAGGAACTACCACTTTCAAATCTTTAAACTTTGAAACAAAGATATGCAACTCATGGACTTATCCATAACAGGCATATTATCAAGTATTTAGAATTCAAAATATTTTATAATGAGAAATTTATCCATACCTTTTTTTTCTGTATTATATTCGAATTCTAACGAATTCCAGATTTCCTTTGGAGACTTGATAGAGGTAAACAAATCTTATAGCCTATCTGATGAGTTATTGAGAATATGATCTCGGCATGGCAATTCATCTTCTTTTCTTGATCTGCTTTCACCTTCTCAGTGAACATAATTTTTTTCCTTAAAATAATCAAGTTTCATGAACTCTTGATTCATCACGGAGACAGCCTTAGACTCTATTGCGATTAATACCTTAAAATTGTTGTTACAGTGGGTGTAGAATAGGCTTTGAGGCGTGATGAATCACTATCTTTAAGGTATTAATTGCCCCCACTAGATTGCTGCAAGGTTATGGTAATATACCTCCAGGATACAACAAAGCCTGAAATCTGCAGACAGCAACTCTTGAAGATTTCCCTTAAGAACTCTTTATACGAACTAAATTTAGAGAGACTAGAAGAAAAGAAGAAGAAGTAGAAGTAGTATATATATCTGGATTTAAAAACTCATCCATATTTATAAAGAATGAAAAGTCATGGCACCTTTACTAGATAGACACATCTGTTTATCTCCAATAGATACAACTGTTTATGTAATAGACATGTCTGTTTATTAAAAGATACCTATACAAATAGTTGTGACTATTTATATAGACATATCTGTTTATTAACAGACACCTATATAAATAGTTATGACTTTTTGTATAGAATAGACATGTCTCTTTATTAACAGACACCTATACAAACAGTTGTGACTGTTTGTATAGAATTGACATATCTGTCTATTAACAGACACATCTACTTGTTAATAAACACATCTATTCGTAATTTATTTACGAAAATTACAATATGATAATTATTTTATTTTACACATATACTTGTCAAGTGCCATAATAGAATAATATATATTGAATTATATATATATATAATTCTATACATATTTCACTCTTGCCATTCCTTCACTTTCTTATATTTTAACAACATATGAATTATTTTTCTCTATACTATCTAACATACAAGCTATTTATAACAGGAGCAAATCCTAGAGTTGCTGACCATTCAAAGTAATTGAAATCCTTCCTTTAATGCAGAGCACTCAACTTGACCCATAACATCCATTAAAATAGCTCCATAAGCACAAGCGTTAAATGCCCATACCCATGAAATCAAACCAACAGACTAAGGAAGCAAACTCAATCAAACCCATGAACTCTGCTTCCTCCTGCAGATCATCTCTGGAATCTCTCACCAGTACAAGAGCCAGATCTGCAACAAACCTTCAAAAACTAAAATTCTACAAAACCAAACTAGGGTGGGGAGGGACCCAAACCTAGTTGGTGAGAGCACTCTCCTTTTCCTATATCAAAGGACAGGGGAGGAACACAGGAGCAAACTCGAAGTCTCAGAGAAGGACATTGAAAAAAATTTCGAGATGGAAAACTTTTGAGAGCGACACCTATTTTTATTATTCACTTAATTAGCTAGATTGACAGATTGATAAATTGGTTAATTGATTGATTCACTGATAAATTCGGATTTTATATAAGTAATTAAACTATAAAAATAACTAATCAATACATTAAATAGGTTTTATCTAAATAACTAAATTTAAAATATGAGGAATTCAAATTTTCACTTTCTTTTAATAAAGAAAAAAAAAATCCCAAATGTAGGTTGGCATAGCTTCCAAACTCAATAAGTTTTCATATAATGTATGAAGCTCATGTCGATAAGAACTTGAATTCATGCATATAAGTTTTGCATGTAAATTTCTTTCATACCATGATGATATGTTTGTAATTGTCTTAGTTCTAATAAATTATTTGGAGCTCTATATTAAAAAAAAATTAAATAATACGTCCATCTCTTCTAATACATAAAAAATATTATACAATTTTATTATTTTAATTTATTTTTTTTATAAAAAAATGACTAACATGCATTGAATTGTGACATAATAGAGCCTGTGTCATAATTATCTTCTACCATCCCCCCACCCACCACCAGCATTTAATTGTGACATAATTAAAATTATTAATTAAGCTGCCATGCTATCAGACTGAGAGGACTAAAGGCATTCTTAATTTTGTTGACTACTTTATTAGCCGTATTGATTGGGTGGGTTCAGGTCCTTATATAATTTATAACGCTCTTTGATTTTTTCCTACGACCAAACAAAGATAATGTGGATTTTAAATCAAATATTAATTTCATAAGTTGTTGTTTTTGGGTGTGAATTATTTATTATTTTATTTTAAAAATATAATTTAAAATAAATTTTTATTATTTTATTTCTAATTATATTAAAAAATTTTATTAATAATTAAAATTTTATTTCAAATATTGATAAATAAATAAATTGATTAATATATAATGTTTTAATTACTGCTTAAATTAGTTGAAATAGTCATATACAAATAAAATAATAAACAAAATAAACAAATGCATATTCCATATGATAATTTTGAAGTTGGTATTTAATGTGATAAGTTAATTTTTTTATATAATAAAATAAAGATAAAAAAGAAGTTTGTGTGGCAATTTTTTAAATATTCTTATTAAGCTAGCAAATTTTATAAATAATTTTTATTGAATAATTATTTAAATATATATTATTATAATTTTTAAAAAATAATTTACACTTTCCTAATTTAATAAAAATTTTATTAAAAATTAATTGATTTTTACATATATTTCAGCGGAGTTTTATAATATCTGAAATTATAAATTTAAAAATTTTTAAAATTTTGAAAATTTGTAGTGAAAAAAAAAATAATTAACTTTTTTATTATGAAAATAATATTTTTATAAGTCAAAATTTAAAAACATTTAAATAAAAAATTGAAATTTAATATGATAAGTTAATTTTTATATAAAAATAAAAATAAAAATAAAAAAAATTATGAGACATAATAACTTTTTAAACACCCTTATTAGGTTAGGTGACACACCTTTATAAAGTCCTTTTTAAGTATATACATATATTGCAACTGTTTAGATAATATTATTTTTAATAATTGGTGTGTAATAAATTATACAAGAAAATTTTCAAGCTAAGTGGTATAATTTTATAAAATATTCTGTTCTTTAAATTAGGTGTCACATGGCAATATTTTAGACATTATTATTACGTCAAATGGTAAAGTTTTGTAAGTGTCTCAACTTACAAATATATATATATATTTTGAAATTATTTTTAAAATTATAAATTTAATTAATTAATTAATTTTAGTTTAATAGTTTTGTAGTAATGTTTAAAATACTATTTTTAAAAATATATTTTTTAATCTCTTAACCTCACTTTCAAATGAGACGTAAGTATTTGGAATTGACAATTTTGAATTCACAAAAAGTAAATGCATGTAAATGTACATTAGAAATTAAGGAATTTGGTTTGGGCTTTGAATGAGCCACGCCTCCCATTCCCATACGCTCCCCTTCTACCGAGCGCTGAATTTGGATCCAATGTTAGAGTTAGCATTTGGTTGGTTGGATTTGAACTTAATGAAAAATCAAATACATTATTATAAGTAATTAAATTAAATTAAATTAATGAAAACAGAATTAAATTGAACCGCAATAAATTAGTTTAATTTAATTCATCAGTTCTATAACTGGTCAAACAAACAAAATGAAGTTTATCTCTCTCCTAAATTAGAGCAATAATAATCACACAATCACAGTCAAAGCAACAATTAATAAACACAATCACAATCACAATTCACAATCTAAAGTTATCTAAAATTTCAAACCGAATTAAACTACTTAGATCAAAATGTCAAATATGTTAAATTGAATTGATTCATACCAAGAATCACTATCTGAGCAATGACTTTTTTTCCCTCATACATTTAATTTTTTTTTAAGATTATAATTAATTTAAATTTTTAATAGCCTTTCGTGTTTAAATGTGAAATAAATGAAAAAAAAATTTTTTTTTTAATATGGAATCAGGCTTTAACGTATAATATATTAAAAAAAATATATATTGATAATTGACACAACAGAAATGGCTTTTGTATTTGTTGAGAAATTCAATTTGGCTATTTTTAATTTTTTATTTAAATTGGTTAAAAAATTTTAATTTAAATTTAATTTAGTTATAAAAATAAAAAATTAAAATTTTTAAATTTTCAATTTAAATCAAGAAAATTAACTTAAAAATTTAAAAAATTAAACTTTTTATTTATTTAAATTAATAAATTTAGTTTATAAATTTTAATTTTTAACTAAATTAAGTTTAAATTAAAAATTCTGAATTAATTTAGATAAAAAGTTAAACTGAACTTTATAACATATATATCTTATGATCTCATGTATTTTTTTTGTTAAATATAATAATTTAAATCAATAAATAAATAAAATTATAAGTGAATTATTATAATTACACATAACAAAGTCAGTATTGCTAAATTAAGATATGTATACATTTGTATGAATTATTATTATTATTATTATTATTATTATTATTATTATTATTACAAAATTTCAAAGTTTATTAAATATAAAAATTTTAAAATAATATTTAAAATTTAATTAATTAAATAATAAAAATAAATAAAAGATTATATATTAAATAAAACATCAATATTCTCATCCAAAAGCACCGACACTTAAACTAGACTAATAACCAGAAAGGCAAGGCCTTTGCTTTCTCTTAATTATTTTATGGCACAAAAATACTAAATGATGGCACCCACACTGGAATTAATTATATAAACTATAAAGCATTCCACTTATGTGCATAGAAGTTTATATTTGTAGGCTTAATCTGATAATAATAATAATAATAATAATAATAATAATAATAATAATAATAATAATAATAATAATAATAATAAGAGTTTCTCAGCAACAATCACTAAATTTTAGTTTAAAATTAATTGATATGAGTTATACAGATTTTTTTAATTATTATTCAGTTCTATTTAAAATTAAATTCATACCAATATTAAAATTTTTTACACTATTCCTTTTTATGTCATTTTAAATCTCTCATTCTCCTTTCATATTATTTTCATCACTAACTTATTATACTATGGTGTTGAGTATTCTATTTTCTATATTGGATATAATTAAACAATTTTAATTGATTTTCTCCTATTTTATCTTCGGTATATAATATATATACTTTTTGACAAATGTCGATCATTCTTAATTTTATCCGTTACAGTAATACCAAATATCCATATCAAAATTCACATTTTTATCACTCATCTTTTGAATATGTTATGTCTTAGATGCCCAGAATTTAGTCCCAATCAACATAATTGGTCTACCCATAGTTCCATAAAATTTTTTTTTCATCCTCAAAGATAGAAATTCATTAAAGCCTCGACAAGGCAAATTACAAAGTTAGTATGATGGATAGGATTACAAAGAAAGGAGTAGTCTAAAAGGGTTTTCTTGGGCTAGAGCATGAGCCACCCCATTACAACATGTTTTAACAAATTCGAAAGCCATTTCGTCCGGCCTTGTTTGGAGGCAGTGAACATAATGAATGATAACTTCAAATTTCAATCTCTTGAGGACTATTAGGACGCAGACAGCTCTGGATGACCTCATGTGCATCTCCTTCAACGATAATTTTTCCAAATCCTCTGTTGATTGCTAATTAGATGGCGTTTCTGCATGCAAGTCCTTCAAGAATGAGGGAGTCGCTTATGTCAGGATAGCGCACAATTTCACCTTAATGGTTGGCCCTTGTGGTCTCTAGAATTCTGGAAGGTTATGAGGTTCCTATTCTTCCATATATGCCAGAGTAAAAATGCTACTAATGGAAGAAGTAGTTTAGCATTGAATTAATCCGAAGAAGGGATCTGATTGGCGAGAGTAACCAGACTTCTACTGCTCGCAGGCATTGAAAGAACAAATGTTTGAGTGTCTCTGTCTCTCCACATAAGCTGCAATCCTCTGAGAACTGAAGAATATGCCTTTTACTGTTATATGTTTTGCTGGCAAACATTCCGGAAAAACTTTCCAAAGATTTTAAGCTTGGTGGGGATTGGAAGTTTTCCACAGTTCTTTCCACATGGCTGAGTTATTACGTCGATAGGTAGGTCCTAGTCCCGCATCAGTTGTTGCATAAGTCTCTTTTTTCAGGTGGCTAGCTAAGTGGTACCCCAAATTGACTGCAAATTGACCATCTCTAGTGTAGTGCCAAACTTATCTTTACTTTGTCTGAAATCCTACGGTCACATGATACATTCATCACACATCTCCATTTCATCATTATGTTTTAATCCTATGATTTACATTCTCATATATTACTCTGATATTTTTGATATAATAGAACTACTAACACCAAAATGCCAATTATTTGAACCTCTCTCTATCTCTCGCGCGCGCGCACACACACACTACTTCCCCAGTTTCATCACTCAAACCCACACACCCACCTACCTTCACTAGTTTCACATACACAAATCTTCACTAGTTTCATATTAAATTTTTCTGTAACACCTCAAATTTTAAATTTATTATTTTATGAGTAAATAATAATATTTTAAATTATTTAAATTTTAGAAAATTATTTAAAATTTTTCGGATTTTCAAAATCGGATTTAATTTTTCGAAAATATAAAACTTTAATGATTTTTAAAAATTAATTTAAATACCACGTGGTAAAACTAAAAATATATTTGGACTCTACTAATTTTTCTGAGTTTTCTAGAATTTTTTCAGAATTTTTGGGCCTCGTTTTCGATCCTAAGGCAGAGTAAAAATTCAAAATCTTGTATCCTGAATCAGACCGGCCGAATCGAACCGGACCGGATCGGACCGATTGAATCGGACCGGCCTTTTCTTTTCTTCTTCTTCCCCTCCCGCGCATCCCGTCCCTCTTCCTCTCTCTCCCGTTTTCTCTCTCCTCCCTCCTTCCCAGGTCGCGCCGCCACCACCCAGCCTTCTCCACCTCGCCGGCGCATCGTCCCAGTGCCTTCCCACAGCTGGCCGACGCTCCAGGCGGTCGGAAAACGCGCGCGGAAACCCACCTGCGCTCGCGCGCAGCTTCAGCTTGCTGGCCAAAATTCGGCTACCAATTGGGCCGGGTTTTGTGTCAAACACCATTTACACCTCGAGAGCTTTCCATAGACACCAAGAACACTAAAATCCATCAAGCGGTTTGTCCAATTTTTGTCTGGAAAGTTTTAACCCATTTCAATTTTTGGGCTAGAAAACTGAGAGTACCAGAGCGCTCCACTAGTCGAGAGCTTTGCGGCAATATAAATTTCAAAATTTTTTGACACTATTTTTTGGTGGGTCCCACGAAACTTCGTAGTTTTTTTTCTGAGCATTAAATGAGCTTAGAAAATTTTGTAAAAATTATATACTAACTCCCGTGTTGTGGGCTTCGTGTAGGTACCTTCAATTCGAGGAAATTCAACGGTTACCCGGGTCTGTGAATTTCTGGCCAGACAGACCGGCTACCGAAAAGGTCTTGAAATTGGATCGAAATTTTGGCTATCCCACCGTTGCCAGACATCCCCAGTGCGTTTTCGAGATCGGAATAGGCATAGGTAAACCCGAACCTCACTTTTTCTTAATTTTCTAGTACTTGAATGGGATTAAAAATCCATAAAATATTCGTGGTAGCTCATAAAATTATAATTCCTTTTGCACTAGCTTAGTAATGATGCTAAGGACCGCGGGGCAAAGTTTTAGAATTTTTAGAACTCATTTGGGTAGTTTTTGCAAGAGGGTTAAATTATGAGGACTAAACTGTAATTTTACATGTTATGATTGATAACTGTTTGGATGGACCCAGGAGGGGCTGTGTGATGTGATTGAGTTATAGATATTTAGTTTGTGGATATGGAAGTGTGTTTTTAGCCTTTTTGCAGGTTGAGTAGGTTGTAAGTATAGGGGAGACTCTGCCGGATTTTCAACACGACTTAGGACATATTTAGTATTTTCTTGGTTTGTATTGAGTCAATTATATTAAATAATTGTAATAAAATTATCAGGTAAGCCGGGACAGCCTTTGATGCATACATTTTGCATAATCATTTAGGTTTAATTTCATAGCCATTTTATTTGATTATTAGTCATTTTTAGCTAATTTCATTAGTTAATTAGTTAGTTTTTCATAATTGTCAATTTTGGATTAATTTGTAATTTTTATTTTATTTTGTAGGAAAAATGGTGTTTTGGAAGGACTAAAAAGAAATTTTGCCATTGAGGAGTGATCTCTACAGCTAAAGATGTCAAAAACAAGTTTCAAAGTTGAAATATGCATTGGCCAAATTGCGCATAACTTGCCGCATAAGCCATGCAGATCTGCATAAGGAGAAAAATCACTGTTCCAATACCTGCCGAATTGTGCATGAGGAGAGTGCATGGCTTATGCGGATTCACGCCCCCTTATGCAATCTCACGGAATTGTGCATAACCTATGCACCTGGTCATGCAGTTTCGCATAAGTGAGCCAGAAACAGTAGCGCATAAGGGACTGCATGACTTATGCAGTCCACTTATGCAGTCCCACAAAGATTTCATTAATGAGCTGGCAGAAGATTCCCTCAGAAAATCCCTCCTAAAACACACCATTTTAGGGCTCCATGTCAGAAAATGCTATAAATAGCCCCATTTCCCATTTTAGAAAGGGGGGGAAGAAAGAGAAGGAAGAGGAGAAGAAGGAGCAGCAGCAACTGAAGAGACACAATCACCTCCCTCACCATTTTCAACTAGATTTGAGGATTCCTTTCTTTTCTTACATTTTTCCTACATTTCTAGTGTTGAGCTTTTTGTTTCTTAGCTTAGATTAAAGTTTTATTTCCATATTAAATCAGAATATCTTTTAAACATTATGGATAGTGAGTAGTTTTACTTTGATTCTGGAGTAAGGGATGTAATATTTAGTTATTTTTGTGGATTTGAACTGGGTTAGTCCCAATTTAATGAATTTATGAGGTTTAATCCATTTCTTGTGTGCTTATTCACATGCTTAATGAAGGGCCCCATTAAGTTATGTTCTTAATCCTTGGTTGAAGCACCGAAAGGAGAAAACCAAGTGATAGTTAATCAAGAAATTAGACTTAATTAACTTAGATCTAGAAATAGACTAAGGGTTAAGAGGGTTTTAATATATTGATTAAAAAACCTAATGGGTCTTGGTTAATTTTAACTCCATGAAAGTAGGATTAAGTTAATTAAGGCACTCTTTGTCTCACTCGAAAGAGTTTTCAAAGGATTTTAGAATTAATCTCCTTTAAACCCATAAATTTCATGGATTGGGCTAGTTAGGAAAAATCCCAAAATGACTTAAATATGAACCCTTAACTCCAGAATCGTCTTTCATCAATTATTGCTTGGAATTTTACTTTTGAGTGTTTAGTTTAATCTCATTTTATTAATTTTCATTATTATCAATTTCTTTATTTTGCGAATTATTAAATTAGTCATTGTTTAAATATAGTTTTGCATTTTCATATCTTATGCTTCAAATTCCTAAATTTCTTTTATTAATTTGATTAAAATACAATTTTAACATTTTTTATTTTATATCAAAAATTCAATCATTAACACAACTTCTCGTGGGAACGATATCTTTTTCTATACTACTTGAACGAGCCGTGCACTTGCGGTTGGGACACATCAAGTTTTTGGCGCCGTTGCTGGGGAGCTGTTTGTTTAAGATTGAATTCTTGATTATTTTAGTTGTTTATAGTTTTATCTTTGTTATCTTTTCATTTTGTGTTTGTTTGTTCTTTTTCAGGTACTTTTAATCTTTTATGAGAAGAGCTAGAAGCACAAGTGACACATCCTTATTGTTCAACCCTAAAATTGAGAAGTTTTTTAAAGCCAACAAGAAAGAAACCAGAAAAAGAAAAGAAGCATTGAGAGCGGCTAAAATTGAACAAGAAATGGCTGAAGAAAGAGTTGGAATCGGTGGTGATAATGTTGAAAATGATCGAAACAATGAAAATGCAGCTCATGGTGAAGAAGTTGTAAATGCTAATGTGCCTAAGGAAAGTATGATGGATCACACATTTCCTCATTTTGATGATTTAAGAGAGAGTATAGCAAGACCAAGAATTGATGCAAACAGTTATAAGATGGATTTTGGAGTACTACAAATGATTCAGAATTCTCAATTCGGAGGTCATCTTTCAGAAAATCCTCATACTCATCTTGAGAAGTTTGTTATGATCTGTGACATGCAAAAGCAACCAGAAGTATCTGATGATGCAGCAAGGCTAAAATTGTTTCCATTCTCTTTAAAAGATAGAGCATTGGATTGGCTTGATTCTTTATCTCACAACTCAATTACAAATTGGGAGCAGCTCACTGATGCATTTCTTGCCCAATACTTTCCACCTGGAAAAACTCAAGAGTTGAGGAATCAAATGATTGCTTTTAGACCAAGAGAAGATGAGACTCTTTATGAGTCATGGATGAGATGGAAGGAATTGGAGAGACAATGTCCACATCATACCATTCCTAAATGGATGATAAACCAGAATTTTTACACAAATGTCACTCCTGCTATTAGAGGAATCATTGATGCTCAAACTGGAGGGGAATTCATCATTAAGCATGAAGATGAAGCTTATGAGTTATTAGAGAAAATAGCAAAGAACAGTCATCTATGGAGTAGTCCAAGAGGGTCAACTCCAACTCAAAAAAGGCAAGTTGCTGGAATGTATGAGCTTGATCCATTCAACATGATCAATGCCAAATTTGATGCACTCACTAATGTCCTTGCTAAGAAAATGGAGGATTTAAGTATGCTAGTCAGTTCATCATCATGTTCTGGAAGTTCTCAACAAGTTACTTATGCAGAAGGAACAATGAGCTGTGGAGTAGATTATCCTTCATATGCTTGGAGGAATCATCCCAATTTTTCATGGGAGAATCAGCAAAATCAAGCTTCAACTCAGAACTTTCCACCACAACAACAAGGGCATCAATACCAACAACCTAGGCAACAACCACCTAGTTTTCAGCAAAAGAATGCAAATCCTGCACCTTTACCAAGACAGCAAGAACAAAGTTCCACCACAGAGGCTTTATTACAACAAATTCTTGCTAATCAAACTAAGCGTGATGAAGAGTTGAGAGAGATGAAAGCAAGGCTGGAACAAATGCAAACACACAATAGGATGCTGGAAAATCAGATTGCACAACAAGCATGCTCATCAAGTACCAATTCTATGGGGAAACTTCCTAGTCAAACAGAAAATCCAAGGGAGCAATGTCATGCCATCACACTGAGGAGTGGTAAAATAGTGCATAATGAGAATAGTGAAAAAGTTGAAAAGAGAGAAAATGAGGAAGATTTTGAGGGAGATGAAAAACAAAAGAGTGAAAAAGGGAGTGCAAGAAAAGGTAAAGAGGAGGTTGGAGAGAAAGAAGAGAAATATATACCTCCAGAGCCTTATAAGCCACAGCTTCCCTTTCCACAGAGATTTCAAAAAGCCAAGCTTGATAAGCAATTTGGGAAGTTCTTAGAGGTTTTGAAGAAGCTATATATAAATGTGCCTTTTATCAATGCTCTTTCCCAAATGCCTTCTTATGCTAAGTTTTTGAAAGAAATTCTCTCAAACAAAAGAAGACTTGAAGATTATGAGACTGTAGCCTTAACTGAGGAATGTAGTGCTATCCTCCAAAGGAAACTTCCTCCAAAGCTCAAGGATCCAGGGAGTTTTTCAATTCCATGCCACATTGGGGAATCATGTTCTGTAAAAGCTTTATGTGATTTAGGGGCTAGTGTAAGCCTTATGCCCATCTCCATCTATGAGAAGCTTAACATGGGATATCTTAAGCCAACCCACATTTCTCTTCAGTTGGCAGATAGATCAATTAAATATCCAGAAGGGATCTTGAAAAATATACCACTGAAGGTTGGAAAATTTTACATCCCAGTTGACTTTGTCATTTTGGACATGGAAGAGGATTCTCATATGCCAATCATTTTGGGGAGGCCTTTCCTGGCTACAGCTGGTGCTTTGATTGACGTGAAAGGTGAAAAGCTTACTCTTAGAGTCGGAGAGGATCATTTAGTCTTCAACATTGGCAATGATAAGAAGAAGCAACATGAAGATGTAGACTCTTGTTTGAGAATTGATATAGTTGATGAGTTAGCAAAAGAGCACTTTAGAAAGAGCTATCCAAAGGCTTCTCTTAAAAGTTGTCTTATCCATAAAGGGAGTATCAATGATGAAAATCCAAAAGAGGCTGCATTTGCACAACATTTGAATAGTAATCCACCTTGTCCTATGGCACCAATCTTTCAAGTTGAGCAAGTGGAGAAAAGTGAAGTCAAGCAACCATCTCTCAAAGAAAAAGATGCACCAAAGGTCGTCAAGAAAGAAATGGTTGGATTTTTAGACAAAGCAACAATGATCTTCTCATATGATGGAAAGAAAATGAAGTATAGATTCATTGAAGCACCTATTGGAAACAGAGGCAATAAATTCCAATTTCAGCCGCCATGAAACATGAAAAGAGTCCAGCTAAGGACTATAAATTAGCCCTCTTAGGAGGCATCCCAAGTTCTTTTATTTTCCTTTTTGTTGATTTACTTTTATTTACATTGCTTTTATTTTTATCTTAAATCTCCAAATTCAATTTTTGACATTGTTGAATCTTGTCCCTTGTAGATGTATTTCAATGGAGGAAGGCTGGTGAACTGCTGGGGAGTGACCCTTAACTGATATTTTATCCCTTAACTCTCCCAAAACTGATTAATTTTTGCTACATAACCTGTGCAGGTTTGCTCTTGGTTTATGCAGAAAATGAAATTTGCAGCAAAGTAGAGGGTCTGCAGCAGATGACTTATGTTCTTGGTGAGGTTGGGTGTATAACTTTTAAGTATTTGTGCTTATAATGTTAATATGGTGGTAAGTGGGTCATTTTTGCAGTTTTGAGCCTATTTGGGTTGTGGGATTTAAGGTGGACATATTGCATTTTCTTGGCAAAACTTGGGGAGTCCATTCTCATTTATGGATAGATGCAACTTTATGCAGATTTTATTGAGTTTTAATGTGCTAAATGTTGATTTGCAGAATTTGAGTTGAAATGGCATGATTCATAAATGCCTTTTATGCAGGATTCACCTTTACAAGCTTGTGTGATGCAATTTTGATGGACTTTGTATATATTGATGTGTTTTTGGTGACAATTTCTCATGGTTTATGCTTCATAGAATTATATTTCTTCATTTTAGGGTATTTTTCACACTTGCAAATCATTTTCATTTGTTCTCTCAATTTTATTGAATTGTGCATAAGTAACTGCATAGCTTATGCAATCCTGCATAACCACAATTATTGCAATTTTCATCTCTGTTGCAAACTGCATAAGGAGGTGCATAACTTATGCAACTCTGCATAGCCACATTTTGTCAAATTTCATATCTGCCAAGACTTGCATAAGAAGAGCGCATGACTTATGCACTTCTACATGACTTCAAATCCTGCATTTTCTCTCTCTGCCGAAATCTGCATAAGGAGAGTGCATAGCTTATGCACTTCCGCATGACCACACTGATGCATGCATTTTAGATCATCATTTAGGAGTAATTTTTGCACATAATTTACCCTTATTCATAGCTATTATTTTAGATATTAGTATATATTTAGTCAATTTTGCAATTTTCACTTTTCTTAGTTTAATTTTTGGAATTCATTTGTTTTGTAGGATAAATTTGGAGAAATTTGATGTATTTTGATCAGAGTAGCCATTTGGAGGAGATTAAAATCGAATTGCAAAAATTTTGAAGTTGAGTAAAAATGGTAGAGGCGACACAACTGCGGCTGACAACCGAATTAGCTTATGTCGCAGGTTGTGTCGATCGTCAGATATTCACGCCGAGAGCGACACAACCCGCGACACAACTAACTCGGCTTATGTCGTTTTTACTGGAAAATAATTGACATGGCATTTCCGTTACTCCAGCTTTTTACCTCACTTTCTCTGGATCCTTCCCCCTTTTACCCATTCTAGAACAGTCCCCTCGCCTATATAAAGTGCCCTTTATCACTTTCTTTCCATATAGAGAGCAAGGGAGTCATTTTCGGAAAAGTTAGAAAGAGAGAAGGAGGAGCACCTTCTGCATTTTCTTCCAGCAGCAGCAAGGATCACGTTTCTGCACTTTTCTGCAGAGATCCTTCTGCAATTTCTTTGAGTTTTTCTACCCCTTTTAGCTTACATTTCCATTATTTCTTCATTTCTTCATTTGGGTTTGTTTTTAAACAATGATTTGTGAGTAGTTTATTGAGATTCTAGAGATGGGTTTGTAAATATTGATTTGTATTGTGGTTTTGAACTTATTTAGCCATTTAAATGGGATTTGTTATATTTTGATTTATTGCTTGTGTGCTTATTGCCTTGCTTGATGAATGGGCCCTCATTAAGTTAAGTTTTAATCCTTAATAGATGGACTGAAAAGTGAATATTGGGGATGGATAATCTTGCAATAAACTTTATTTTCTTGGTGTTAGAAATAAGCTAAGAAGATTAAGGGGAATTTTCCAAAAATCAATTTTATGCATTAGTTGGGTTTTTGTTAGATTTGAAATACCGTGAAAACAGGGTTTGATTTAATGAAAACCAATTTTGAGATGCTTGAAAAAGGTTTCAAAAATTTAAGAATTGATTTCCCTCAAAATTGCAATTCTCATGTGCTTGGCTAAATTAATGATAAACCACATGCAAACAATATTGAAAATCCAATCTCTAGAATCAATTTAATTTTCATTGAATTTAGATTTAAATCCTCCGAATCTCATAAATAGCAATTTCAATTTAAATCCAATTTAAATCCAATCTCTAGAATTACTTTATTTTATTTTTATTGAATTTAGATTTAATTCTTCTTAATTTCATAAATAGAAATTTCAAATTAATTTTTGGTAATCTAGTTTAATTAATTTTAATTAATTGTTTGATTTAGTTTTAATTTCTCAAATACCAATTTTAATTCTAAATTTCATTTTTAATATCTTTAAATTTTGTCATTCTAATTAGCTTATCCTTTTATTTCCAATTTAAGCACAATTCCCTGTGGGATCGATATCATTTTTAAAACTATACTCATGACCGTGCACTTGCGGACACACCGTATCAAGTTTTTGGCGCCGTTGCCGGGGAATTGTTTGTTTTAAGTTGGATTTTAATTGTTTTAAGCTAATTAGAATTTTTATTTTCTTTTATTTTCACTATTGTTCCTTGTGTTTTTCAGGTACTTTTCTTGTTTATGAGACGATCGAAAAGCACAAGTGACCTAATTGTTGTTCAATCACGAAATTGAAAAATTCTGTCGAGCTAACAAAAAGGAATACAAGAGAAGAAAAGAAGCAGAAAAAGAAGAACAACAAATATTTGAGCAAGAGGAGACAATCGAAAATATGGAGAATCAAAATAGAGCTATTGGTGGAAACAATGGAGGAGATGAGCAAAACGGGCAAAATGCAGTTGCTAATCAAAATGATCCTCAAAGAAGATCCATGTTAGACTATGCTTTTCCTAGATGTACTGATGTGAGAGATAATAGACCTATCATTGGAGCTAATCAATTTGAGTTAAAAACTGGTCTTATTCAAATGGTTCAGAATTCACAATTTGGAGGTAGCCCACTTGAAAATCCTCATTCTTATTTGAAGAAATTTTTGATGATATGTGGTACACAAAGACAACCTGGAGTTTCTGATGAAGTTATTCGGCTCACCTTATTTCCATTCTCTCTTCGGGATTCAGCATTGGAGTGGTATGACTCACTTCCACAAGCTATTATAGCTACTTGGGAGCAGCTATCTCAAGCTTTTCTATCTCAATTTTTCCCACCTGGGAAGACCACTCATTTGAGGAATTTGATGGTAGCTTTTAAACCAAGAGATGATGAAACTTTGTATGAATCTTGGATGAGATTTAAGGAGCTTGAAAGGCAATGTCCTCATCATGAAATACCCAAATGGATGATTATTCAGAATTTCTACACCAGAGTTACTCCAGCCATAAGAAACACAATTGATTCACAAGCAGGAGGAGATTTCATGAGAATGACAAGTGAAGAATGCTATGATCTATTAGAGAAGATTGCTCATAATACCCATTTATGGGGAAATCCTAGAGCACTTGAGCCAAAGAAAGCTGGGATCTATGAACTAGACTCAGTTAGCTACATGAATGCAAGATTTGATCAGTTGACTCAGCTTCTTAGTGATTTTTGCACAAAGGCAACAAACTCAACTCCTACAACTATGCAACAAGTTGCCTTCACAGATGGAACTCAAAGTTGTGGAGTTGATTACTCTTCTTATGGTGATGATTATTTGCAAGAACAAGCTGCTTATGCAGGAGGTTATCAACAAAAACCAATGGGAAATGCTTACTCTAATGTGAATAACTCAACATGGAGACCACAAGCAACTTTTGCTCAACAAGGCCAAAGCTCAAACCAGCAGTATGTGCAGCAAAATAGGCCTCAATTTCAGCCTCAATTTCAGCCTACAAGGCAGCCACAACCTGGATATCAAGCAAGAGCACAACAATCCCTTCCATCCCATGAACCGAAGCCATCTTTGGAGAACATGATGGAGAAATTTTTTGCTGAACAAAGCAAAATGAATAGCAAATTGGAGGAAGAAATGCAACACATGAGACAAACCATGGATCAATTACAAGTCCATAACCGCATGTTGGAGACTCAATTGGCGCAACAAGCAAGCTCATCAGGAAGCAATTCCTATGGGAAACTACCTAGCCAACCACAAAACCCTCATGAACAATGTAAGGTTGTAACCTTAAGAAGTGGTAAAAAAGTTGGTCAAGAGAGTGAAAACAAGAGAGAAGAAAAGGAGAGCACAAAAGAAGAAAATTCAGTTGAGAGCAAGAAAAATGAAAAAGAAGAAGAAAGCAAAAGTGAGCAAGATGAAGGAGAGAAACCATACATCCCACCTGAACCTTACAAGCCCACCCTTCCCTACCCTCAAAGATTCATCAAGCACAAGCTAGACAAACAATTTGGCAAATTCCTTGAAGTGCTAAAGAAGTTGTATATTAATGTGCCATTCACTGAGGCACTATCCCAAATGCCAAGTTATGCCAAGTTTTTGAAGGAGATTCTTTCCAACAAAAGAAGATTAGAAGATTATGACACCATCAACTTGGGAGAGCAATGCAGTGCTATAATCCAGAAGAAGTTACCTCCCAAACTCAAAGATCCAGGTGTGTTTTCCATTCCTTGTCATATTGGTGATAATTGTGTGGCAAATGCCTTATGTGACCTTGGAACTAGTGTCAGCCTAATGCCTCTTTCAATTTATGAGAAGTTGAATATGGGAGAGTTGAAGCCCACAAACATGTATCTTTCATTGGCTGACCGTTCAATTAAGTATCCAGAAGGCATTCTTGAAAATGTGCCTATCAAGGTTGGGAAATTCTACATTCCGGTGGACTTTGTCATTTTAGATATGGAAGAAGACACAAAAGTTCCTATCTTATTGGGAAGACCCTTTTTGGCAACAGCTGGTGCATTAATTGATGTGAAGGGTGAGCAATTGACACTTAGAGTGGGAGATGATCAAATGATATTCAACATCAATCCAGCCATGAAAAGGAAACATGAAGAAGTTGAGTCTTGTTTGCGGGTAGACATTATTGAAGAGATTGGTCAAGAGCATTTCAGAAAAAGCTACCCACAAGACCCACTTGAAAATTGCTTAGTCCATGGTGGGAGCATTGATGATGATAATCACAACATAGCTGCTTTTGCACAACACTTGGAGAGCTCTCCACCACATCCTGAAGCCACAATTTTTCAACTTGAAGGAGTGCAAAATTTGGAGATCAAACCACCATCATTAAAGGTAGAGGATGCCCCAAAGGTAGATCTTAAACCTCTTCCTTCCAACCTCAGGTATGCTTTTCTTGGACCGAATGAAACATATCCTGTTATAATTAATGCATCATTGACTAATATTGAGAATGAAAAATTGTTAAGAGTTTTGAGAGAATATAGAAGAGTTTTGGGTTATGCAATTGATGATATAAAGGGAATTAGTCCAACAGTTTGTATGCATAGGATTTTCCTTGAGCCAAATAGTAAACCTTCCATTGAACACCAAAGAAGATTGAATCCTACAATGAAGGATGTTGTGAAAAGGAAATCCTAAAATTACTAGCTCTTTGGAATTATTTACCCTATTTACGATAGTGAGTGGGTTAGTCTGTGCATGTTGTACCAAAGAAAGGTGGGGTGTGAGTTGTTAAAAATGAAAATAATGAATTGATACCCACTAGAAGCATTACGAGTTGGAGAATGTGCATAGACTATAGGAAGTTGAACAATGCTACAAGAAAAGACCATTTTCCCCTTCCTTTTATGGATCAAATGTTAGAGAGATTAGCCAAGCATTCATTCTTTTGTTACTTAGATGGATATTCTGGTTTCTTTCAAATTCCAATACATCCTGATGACCAAGAAAAAACTACCTTTACCTGTCCCTATGGCACCTTTGCCTATCGAAGGATGCCATTCGGATTGTGTAATGCACCTGGCACATTTCAAAGATGCATGATGGCCATTTTTTCTGATTTTATTGAAGAAATTATGGAGGTCTTCATGGATGACTTTTCAGTATATGGTACTAATTTTGATTCATGCTTGACTAATTTGTCTAAAATCTTGCAGAGATGTGCTGATAATGATCTGGTGTTGAATTGGGAAAAATGCCACTTTATGGT